>NW_028295432.1:0-403000 GCF_964341445.2 Mesoplodon mirus | reverse complement strand
CCCATGGGGACAGTTATCATGGTGAGATTTCTCACGGTGATAGCGCCCGTTGTGAAAGGGCTCACAGTGCCAGTGCCCATAGAGTCATTCCGCATGGTCACATTTCTCGCGGTGTAAGGGCCTATGTTGATATTAACCATGGTGACACTGCACATGGTGGCTGTGCAAAATGGTGACTGTGCCCATGGTGACATTGCTCATGGTGACTTTGCTTATGGTGATAGTCCTTACAGTGACAGTGCGCATGGTGACACTGCACACAGTGACAGTGTTCATGGTGACAGTGTTCACGGTGATAGTTCTCATGGTGAGAGTGTCCATGGTAACAGTGCCCATAGTCACAATTCTCATGGTGTAGTGCTCACAGTGACAGTGCCCATGGTGTCATGCCCATGGTGACAGTGCTCATGGTGACATTGCTCATGTTGGCTGTGTCATAAATAACAGTGCTCATTGTGGCAGTTCTCATGGTGTCCGTGCTCATGGTGACAGTGCCCATGTTTACAGTGTTTATGGTGATAGATGTCACGGTGTCAGTGCCCACGGGGACAGTGCCAAGGCTGACAAAGCCCATGGTGATACTTGCCATTGTGACAATTCCCACGGTGACAGTGCCCATGGTGACAGCGCCCAGTGTGACAAGGCTCATGGTGACGGTGCCCATGGTGACAGTGCCGATGTTGAGAGTGCCAATAGTGACAGTGCTCTTGGTGAAACTGCCCATGGAGACATCGCCCATGGTGATAGTGCTCGTGGTGACAACCCCACGGTGACAGTGCCAATGTTGATAGTCCCCGTGGTGACAGGTCTTACATTGAATGTGACCATGGTGTCTGTGCTCATGGTGACAGTGCTCAAGGTTAGAGTCTCCATGTTGACAGTGCCGATGGTGACAATTCTCACGGTGACAGGTCCTATGGTGAAAATTCTCATAGTGACAGTGTTCGCGGTGACAGTGCCCATGGTGCTATTACCCATGGTGACAGTTCTCATAGTGAAACTGCCCATGGTTACACTGCACATGGTGGCAGTGCAAAATGGTGACAGTGCCCATGGTGATATTGCTCATGGTGACATTGCTTACGGTGATAGAGTGTATGGTGAATCTGCACACAGTGACATTGCTCATGGTGACACTGTTCACGGCGTTAGTTCCTATGGTGATTGTGACCATGGGGACAGTGCCCATAGTCACAATTCTCATGGTGTAGTGCTCACGGTGACAGTGCCCATGGTGACAATACACAGGGTGACAGTATTCATCGTGACACTGCTTATGGTGAGAGTGCCCATGTTCACAACTGTCACGGTGATAGTTCCCATGGTGACAATACCCAGGGTAACAGAGCTGATGGTAAAAGTGTTCACGGTGACAGTGCCCATGGTGACAGTACCTAAGGTGACAACTCCCATGGTGAGACTGCTCATAGACAGTGCCCATGGTGACAATACCCAGCGTGTCCTGTCCATGTTGACGGTGATCATGGTGACACTTCTCTCGAAGACAGTGCCTTAAGTGACAGTGCTCATTGTGGCAGTGCTCATGGTGACCGTGCTCATGGTGACAGTGCCCATGGTGACAGTGCCTATGGTGATAGATATCATGGTGGCCGTGCCCAGGGTGATATTGCCCACGCTGACAAAGCCCATGGTGATACTTCCCATTGTGACAGTGCCCACGGTGGCAGAGCCCATGGTGACAGTGCCCAAGATCACAGTACCCATGGTGAGAGTGCTAACGGTGACTGTGCCCATGGTGACAGCACCCAGTGTGACAATGCCCATTGTGACAGTGCTCACGGTGACCATGCCGATGGTGATAGTGCCAATAGTGAGAGTGCTCACGGTGACACTGCCCATGGAGACACTGCCCATGGTGATAGTGCTCATCATGACAACCCCTCAGAGACAGTGCCAATGGTGAGAGTCCCCGTGGTGACAGTTCTCATGGTGAAAGTGATCCTGTTGAAATTGCTCATGGTGACAGTGCTCAGGGTGATAGTCTCCATGTTGACAGTGTCCATGGTGACTGTTCTCACGGTGACAGTGCTTATGGTGATTATGCTCTTAGTGATAGTGCTCATGGTGACAGTGCCCATGGTGACAGTGACCACGGTGACTGTTCTCACCGTGGTAGTGCCCATGGTGACAGTGTTCATGATGACAGTCCGCATTAAGGCTGTGCCCGTGGTGACAGTTCTCATGGTGATAGTTCTCACGGTGATAATACGCACGTGGACAGTGCCAAAGGTGACAATACCCAGGTGATAGTACTCATGGTGAAAGTGCCCATGGTGGCAGTTCTCATACTGACAGTTCTTTTGACAGTGCTCATGGTGGCAGTGCTCGTGGTGACAGTGCTCTTGGTGACAGTGCTCATGGTGGCAGTGCCCATGGTGAGAGTACCGATGGTGACACTGCCCATGGTGACAGTGCACATGGTCATGTTGAATCTGGTGGCAGTGCAAAATAGTGAGAGTGCCCATGATGATATTGCTCATTCTGATAGTACCCATGGTGAGAGTGCCCATGGTTCCAGTGCCCATTGTGACAATGCCCCTGGTGACAGTGCACACCGTGAGAGTGCCCATGGTGTCTGTGCCCATGGTGACAGTTCTTATCATGAGAGTGTTCACGGTAGCAGTGTTCATGGTAATAGTGCTCACGGAGGCATTGCCCACAATGAGAGTGCCCATGGTGAGAATACTGACTGTGACAGTGCCCATGATGACTTTTCTCTCTGCGACAGTGCCCATGGGGACAGTTATCACGGTGAGATTTCTCACAGTGATAGTGCACATTGTTTCAGTGCTAATAGTGAAAAGACCCACGGCGCCAGTGCCCATCATGGCATTGCTCACGGTGATAGTTCTCACGGTGACAGTGCCATGGTGATATTACACATGGTGACAGTACTCAGTGATCAAGTGCTCATGGTGACAGTGCCTAAGCTGATAGTGCACACGGTGGCAGTGCAAAATGGTGAGAGTGCCCATGGGGACATTGCTTAATGTGATAGTCCTTCTGGTGACATTGTGCATGGTGACATTGCCCACCATGACAGTGCTCTTGTTGACAGTGCTCATGGTGATAGTGCCAAAGTTGGAAGTGGCCATCGTGAAAGTGCCCATGGTGACAGTTCTTATGATGAGAGTGGTCAGAGTGGCAGTGCTCATGGTGAAAGTGCCCATGGTGACAGAGCCCACGGTGACAGTGTCCATAGTTATAGTGTCCATGGTGACAGTACTAACAGTGAAATTGTCCATGGGGACACTGCCCATGGTGAAAGTGCCCATGGTCACAACACTCACGGTGATAGTGCTCACAGTGAGAGTGGCCATGGTGACAGTGCACATGGTGATACAGAGAATGGGGACAGTGCTTATGGTGACAGTGGTCATGGTTGCAGTACCCATGGTGATAGTAATGAAACTGACATTGCCCTTGGAGATAGTGCCCATGGTGAGTGTGCTCGTGTTAATAGTGTCCATGGTGGCAGTTCCCATTGTGAAAGTGCTCATGATGACAGTGCCCATGTTGGTAGTTTCCATGGTGACAGTGCTCACGGTGATAGTGCCCATGGTGACAGTGCCCACGGTGATAATGGGTATTATTACAGTGTTCATCTTGACAGAGCCCAAGGTGGCAGTGGCCATGGTGACAGTGCCCACAATGACAGTGCCCATGGTAACAGTGCCGACAGTGACAGTGCCCATGGTGACACTTCTCACAGTGAATGTGCCCATGGGGACAGTTACCATGATGAGATTTCTCACGGTGATAGTGCCCGTTGTGACAGTGCTCACAGTGACAATGCCCATGGTGCCAGTGCCCATAGAGACATTCCGCACGGTCTACTTTCTCATGGTGAAAGTGCCTATGGTGACACTGCACCTGGTGGCAGAGCAAAATGGTGACAGTGCCCATGGTGACATTGCTCATAGTGACTTTGCTTACAGTGATAGTCCTTACGGTGACAGTGTGCATGGTGACACTGCACACAGTTGCAGTGTTCATGGTGACAGTGTTCACGGTGATACTTTCCATGGTGATAGTGCCCATGGTCACACTGCATATGGTGGCAGTGAAAAATGGTGACAGTGCCCCTGTTGACAGTTCTCATGGTGAGAGTGCACATGGTGACAACCCGTGCAGACTGTACTTATGGTGACAGTACTCATGGTGACAGTTCTCATGTTCGCATTATCCATGGTGAGAGTGCTCACAGTGATAGTGCCCATGGTGAGAGTGCCCATGGTGACACTGCCCATGATGACAGGGCATATGGTGCCATTTCCTCTGGTGACAGTGCTCATGGTAACAGTGCCCAAGGTGACAGTGACCATGGTGAGAGTGCTCACACTGATGGTGCCCATGGTGACAGTGATCATGGTGTCTGTCTACATTGTGCCAGTACCCATGGCGACAGTGCTCATGGTGACAGTGACCACAGTGAGAGTGCTCACGGTGATAGTGCTCACGGTAATAGTGCTCATGGTGACAGTGCAAATGGTGACAATACCATGGTGACGGTACTCATGTTGAAAATACCCATGGTGGCAGTTCTCATAGCGACAGATCTCATGGTGACAGTGCTCATAATAGCAGTGCCCAGGTGCCAGTGCTCGTGGTGACAGTGCTAATGGTGACAGTGCTCTTGGTGGCAGTTCGCATCGGGACAGTACTGATGGTGACACTGTGCATTGTTACAGTTCCCATGGTAACTGTGCTCACGGTGGGTGATTGTGCACATCGTGACAGTGCCCATGGTGGTACTTCACTTGGTGACAGTGCTAAATAGCGACAGTGCACATGCTGACAGTGCTTACGGTGATAGTGCCCATGGTAACAGTGCACACGGTGATAATGTGCATTATTACAGATTTCATGGTGACAGAGCACATGGTGGCAGTGGCCATGGAGACAGTGCCCAAAATGACAGTGCCCATGGTGACAGTGCCAACAGTGACAGTGCCCATGGTGACACTTCTCACGGTGAGAGTGCCCACGGGGACAGTTAGCATGGTGAGATTTCTCACGGTGATAGTTCCCGTTGTGACAGTGCTCACAGTAACAATTCCCGTGGCGCCAGTGCCCATAGAGTCATTCAGCACGGTCACATTTCTCACGGTGAAAGTGCCTATGGTGATATTAACCATGGTGACACTGCACATGGTGGCAGAGCACAATAGTGACAGTGCCCATGGTGACATTGCTCATGGTGACTTTGCTTACGGTGATAGTCCTTACAGTGACAGTGCGCATGGTGACACTGCACACAGTGACAGTGTTCATGGTGACAGTGTTCACGGGGATAGTACCCATGGTGAGATTGTCCATTGTAACAGTGCCCATAGTCACAATTCTCATGGTGTAGTGCTCACAGTGACAGTGCCCATGGTGTCATGCCCATGGTGACAGTGCTCATGGTGACATTGCTCATGTTGGCTGTGTCATAAATAACAGTGCTCATTGTGGCAGTGCTCATGGTGTCCGTGCTCATGGTGACAGTGCCCATGTTTACAGTGTTTATGGTGATAGATGTCACGGTGTCAGTGCCCACGGGGACAGTGCCAAGGCTGACAAAGCCCATGGTGATACTTGCCATTGTGACAATTCCCACGGTGACAGTGCCCATGGTGACAGCGCCCAGTGTGACAAGGCTCATGGTGACGGTGCCCATGGTGACAGTGCCGATGTTGAGAGTGCCAATAGTGACAGTGCTCTTGGTGAAACTGCCCATGGAGACATCGCCCATGGTGATAGTGCTCGTGGTGACAACCCCACGGTGACAGTGCCAATGTTGATAGTCCCCGTGGTGACAGGTCTTACATTGAATGTGACCATGGTGTCTGTGCTCATGGTGACAGTGCTCAAGGTTAGAGTCTCCATGTTGACAGTGCCGATGGTGACAATTCTCACGGTGACAGGTCCTATGGTGAAAATTCTCATAGTGACAGTGTTCGCGGTGACAGTGCCCATGGTGCTATTACCCATGGTGACAGTTCTCATAGTGAAACTGCCCATGGTTACACTGCACATGGTGGCAGTGCAAAATGGTGACAGTGCCCATGGTGATATTGCTCATGGTGACATTGCTTACGGTGATAGAGTGTATGGTGAATCTGCACACAGTGACATTGCTCATGGTGACACTGTTCACGGCGTTAGTTCCTATGGTGATTGTGACCATGGGGACAGTGCCCATAGTCACAATTCTCATGGTGTAGTGCTCACGGTGACAGTGCCCATGGTGACAATACACAGGGTGACAGTATTCATCGTGACACTGCTTATGGTGAGAGTGCCCATGTTCACAACTGTCACGGTGATAGTTCCCATGGTGACAATACCCAGGGTAACAGAGCTGATGGTAAAAGTGTTCACGGTGACAGTGCCCATGGTGACAGTACCTAAGGTGACAACTCCCATGGTGAGACTGCTCATAGACAGTGCCCATGGTGACAATACCCAGCGTGTCCTGTCCATGTTGACGGTGATCATGGTGACACTTCTCTCGAAGACAGTGCCTTAAGTGACAGTGCTCATTGTGGCAGTGCTCATGGTGACCGTGCTCATGGTGACAGTGCCCATGGTGACAGTGCCTATGGTGATAGATATCATGGTGGCCGTGCCCAGGGTGATATTGCCCACGCTGACAAAGCCCATGGTGATACTTCCCATTGTGACAGTGCCCACGGTGGCAGAGCCCATGGTGACAGTGCCCAAGATCACAGTACCCATGGTGAGAGTGCTAACGGTGACTGTGCCCATGGTGACAGCACCCAGTGTGACAATGCCCATTGTGACAGTGCTCACGGTGACCATGCCGATGGTGATAGTGCCAATAGTGAGAGTGCTCACGGTGACACTGCCCATGGAGACACTGCCCATGGTGATAGTGCTCATCATGACAACCCCTCAGAGACAGTGCCAATGGTGAGAGTCCCCGTGGTGACAGTTCTCATGGTGAAAGTGATCCTGTTGAAATTGCTCATGGTGACAGTGCTCAGGGTGATAGTCTCCATGTTGACAGTGTCCATGGTGACTGTTCTCACGGTGACAGTGCTTATGGTGATTATGCTCTTAGTGATAGTGCTCATGGTGACAGTGCCCATGGTGACAGTGACCACGGTGACTGTTCTCACCGTGGTAGTGCCCATGGTGACAGTGTTCATGATGACAGTCCGCATTAAGGCTGTGCCCGTGGTGACAGTTCTCATGGTGATAGTTCTCACGGTGATAATACGCACGTGGACAGTGCCAAAGGTGACAATACCCAGGTGATAGTACTCATGGTGAAAGTGCCCATGGTGGCAGTTCTCATACTGACAGTTCTTTTGACAGTGCTCATGGTGGCAGTGCTCGTGGTGACAGTGCTCTTGGTGACAGTGCTCATGGTGGCAGTGCCCATGGTGAGAGTACCGATGGTGACACTGCCCATGGTGACAGTGCACATGGTCATGTTGAATCTGGTGGCAGTGCAAAATAGTGAGAGTGCCCATGATGATATTGCTCATTCTGATAGTACCCATGGTGAGAGTGCCCATGGTTCCAGTGCCCATTGTGACAATGCCCCTGGTGACAGTGCACACCGTGAGAGTGCCCATGGTGTCTGTGCCCATGGTGACAGTTCTTATCATGAGAGTGTTCACGGTAGCAGTGTTCATGGTAATAGTGCTCACGGAGGCATTGCCCACAATGAGAGTGCCCATGGTGAGAATACTGACTGTGACAGTGCCCATGATGACTTTTCTCTCTGCGACAGTGCCCATGGGGACAGTTATCACGGTGAGATTTCTCACAGTGATAGTGCACATTGTTTCAGTGCTAATAGTGAAAAGACCCACGGCGCCAGTGCCCATCATGGCATTGCTCACGGTGATAGTTCTCACGGTGACAGTGCCATGGTGATATTACACATGGTGACAGTACTCAGTGATCAAGTGCTCATGGTGACAGTGCCTAAGCTGATAGTGCACACGGTGGCAGTGCAAAATGGTGAGAGTGCCCATGGGGACATTGCTTAATGTGATAGTCCTTCTGGTGACATTGTGCATGGTGACATTGCCCACCATGACAGTGCTCTTGTTGACAGTGCTCATGGTGATAGTGCCAAAGTTGGAAGTGGCCATCGTGAAAGTGCCCATGGTGACAGTTCTTATGATGAGAGTGGTCAGAGTGGCAGTGCTCATGGTGAAAGTGCCCATGGTGACAGAGCCCACGGTGACAGTGTCCATAGTTATAGTGTCCATGGTGACAGTACTAACAGTGAAATTGTCCATGGGGACACTGCCCATGGTGAAAGTGCCCATGGTCACAACACTCACGGTGATAGTGCTCACAGTGAGAGTGGCCATGGTGACAGTGCACATGGTGATACAGAGAATGGGGACAGTGCTTATGGTGACAGTGGTCATGGTTGCAGTACCCATGGTGATAGTAATGAAACTGACATTGCCCTTGGAGATAGTGCCCATGGTGAGTGTGCTCGTGTTAATAGTGTCCATGGTGGCAGTTCCCATTGTGAAAGTGCTCATGATGACAGTGCCCATGTTGGTAGTTTCCATGGTGACAGTGCTCACGGTGATAGTGCCCATGGTGACAGTGCCCACGGTGATAATGGGTATTATTACAGTGTTCATCTTGACAGAGCCCAAGGTGGCAGTGGCCATGGTGACAGTGCCCACAATGACAGTGCCCATGGTAACAGTGCCGACAGTGACAGTGCCCATGGTGACACTTCTCACAGTGAATGTGCCCATGGGGACAGTTACCATGATGAGATTTCTCACGGTGATAGTGCCCGTTGTGACAGTGCTCACAGTGACAATGCCCATGGTGCCAGTGCCCATAGAGACATTCCGCACGGTCTACTTTCTCATGGTGAAAGTGCCTATGGTGACACTGCACCTGGTGGCAGAGCAAAATGGTGACAGTGCCCATGGTGACATTGCTCATAGTGACTTTGCTTACAGTGATAGTCCTTACGGTGACAGTGTGCATGGTGACACTGCACACAGTTGCAGTGTTCATGGTGACAGTGTTCACGGTGATACTTTCCATGGTGATAGTGCCCATGGTCACACTGCATATGGTGGCAGTGAAAAATGGTGACAGTGCCCCTGTTGACAGTTCTCATGGTGAGAGTGCACATGGTGACAACCCGTGCAGACTGTACTTATGGTGACAGTACTCATGGTGACAGTTCTCATGTTCGCATTATCCATGGTGAGAGTGCTCACAGTGATAGTGCCCATGGTGAGAGTGCCCATGGTGACACTGCCCATGATGACAGGGCATATGGTGCCATTTCCTCTGGTGACAGTGCTCATGGTAACAGTGCCCAAGGTGACAGTGACCATGGTGAGAGTGCTCACACTGATGGTGCCCATGGTGACAGTGATCATGGTGTCTGTCTACATTGTGCCAGTACCCATGGCGACAGTGCTCATGGTGACAGTGACCACAGTGAGAGTGCTCACGGTGATAGTGCTCACGGTAATAGTGCTCATGGTGACAGTGCAAATGGTGACAATACCATGGTGACGGTACTCATGTTGAAAATACCCATGGTGGCAGTTCTCATAGCGACAGATCTCATGGTGACAGTGCTCATAATAGCAGTGCCCAGGTGCCAGTGCTCGTGGTGACAGTGCTAATGGTGACAGTGCTCTTGGTGGCAGTTCGCATCGGGACAGTACTGATGGTGACACTGTGCATTGTTACAGTTCCCATGGTAACTGTGCTCACGGTGGGTGATTGTGCACATCGTGACAGTGCCCATGGTGGTACTTCACTTGGTGACAGTGCTAAATAGCGACAGTGCACATGCTGACAGTGCTTACGGTGATAGTGCCCATGGTAACAGTGCACACGGTGATAATGTGCATTATTACAGATTTCATGGTGACAGAGCACATGGTGGCAGTGGCCATGGAGACAGTGCCCAAAATGACAGTGCCCATGGTGACAGTGCCAACAGTGACAGTGCCCATGGTGACACTTCTCACGGTGAGAGTGCCCACGGGGACAGTTAGCATGGTGAGATTTCTCACGGTGATAGTTCCCGTTGTGACAGTGCTCACAGTAACAATTCCCGTGGCGCCAGTGCCCATAGAGTCATTCAGCACGGTCACATTTCTCACGGTGAAAGTGCCTATGGTGATATTAACCATGGTGACACTGCACATGGTGGCAGAGCACAATAGTGACAGTGCCCATGGTGACATTGCTCATGGTGACTTTGCTTACGGTGATAGTCCTTACAGTGACAGTGCGCATGGTGACACTGCACACAGTGACAGTGTTCATGGTGACAGTGTTCACGGGGATAGTACCCATGGTGAGATTGTCCATTGTAACAGTGCCCATAGTCACAATTCTCATGGTGTAGTGCTCACAGTGACAGTGCCCATGGTGTCATGCCCATGGTGACAGTGCTCATGTTGGCAGTGCCATAAATAACAGTGCTCATTGTGGCAGTGCTCATGGTGTCCGTGCTCATGGTGACAGTGCCCATGTTTACAGTGTTTATGGTGATAGATGTCACGGTGTCAGTGCCCAAGGGGACAGTGCCAAGGCTGACAAAGCCCAGGGTGATACTTCCCATTGTGACAGTGCCCAAAGTGACAGTGACCATGGTGACAGCACCCAGTGTGACAAGGCACATGGTGACAGTGCTCACAGTGACGGTGCCCATGGTGACAGTGCCGATGGTGAGAGTGCCATTAGTGACAGTGCTCATGGTGAAACTGCCCATGGAGACATCGCCCATGGTGATAGTGCTCATGGTGACAACCCCACTGTGACAGTGCGAATGTTGATAGTCCCCGTGGTGACAGGTCTTATATTGAATATGACCATCGTGTCTGTACTCATGGTGACAGTGCTCTAGGTTATAGTCTCCATGTTGACAGTGCCGATGGTGACAATTCTCAAGGTGACAGGGCCTATGGTGAAAATTCTCATAGTGACAGTGTTCGCGGTGACAGTGCCCATGGTGCTATTACCCATGGTGACAGTTCTCATAGTGAAACTGCCCATGGTGACACTGCACATGGTGGCAGTGCAAAATGGTGACAGTGCCCATGGGGATATTGCTCATGGTGACATTGCTTACGGTGATAGTTTGTGTGGTGAAACTGCACACAGTGACATTGCTCATGGTGACAGTGTTCACGGCGTTAGTTCCTATGGTGAATGTGACCTTGGGGACAGTGCCCATAGTCCCAATTCTCATGGTGTAGTGCTCACGGTGACAGTGCCCATGGTGACAATACACAGGGTGACAGTATTCATGGTGACATTGCTTATGGTGAGAGTGCCCATGTTCACAACTGTCACGGTGATAGTTCCCATGGTGACAATACCCACGTTAACAGAGCTGATGGTAAAAGTGTTCACGGTGACAGTGCCCATGGTGACAGAACCTAAGGTGACAATTCCCATGGTGAGACTGCTCATAGACAGTGCCCAAGGTGACAATACCCAGCGTGTCCTTTCCATGGTGACAGTGATCATGGTGACACTTCTCATGAGGACAGTGCCATAAGTGACGGTGTTCATTGTGACAGTGCTCATGGTGACCATGCTCATGGTGACAGTGCCCATGGTGACAGTGCCTATGGTGATAGATATCATGGTGGCCGTGCCCAGGGTGACATTGCCCACACTGACAAAGCCCATGGTGATACTTCCCATTGTGACAGTGCCCACGGTGGCAGAGCCCATGGTGACAGTGCCCAAGATCACAGTGTCCATGGTGAGAGTGCTAACGGTGACTGTGCCCATGGTGACAGCACCCAGTGTGACAATGCCCATTGTGACAGTGCTCACGGTGACCATGCCGATGGTGATAGTGCCAATAATGAGAGTGCTCACGGTGACACTGCCCATGGAGACACTGCCCATGGTGATAGTGCTCATCATGACAACCCCTCGGAGGCAGTGCCAATGGTGAGAGTCCCCGTGGTGACAGTTCTCATGGTGAAAATGATCCTGATGAAATTGCTCATGCTGAAAGTGCTCATGGTGACAGTGCTCAAGGTGATAGTCTCCATGTTGACAGTGTCCATGGTGACTGTTCTCACCGTGACAGTTCCTATGGTGATTATGCTCTTAGTGACAGTGCTCACGGTGAAAGTGCCCATGGTGACAGTGACCACGGTGACTGTTCTCACTGTGATAGTGCCCATGGTGACAGTGTTCATGATGACAGTCCGCATTAAGGCTGTGCCCGTGGTGACAGTGCTCATGGTGATAGTTCTGACGGTGATAGTACGCACGTTGACAGTGCCAAAGGTGACAATACCCAGGTGATAGTAATCATGGTGAAAGTGCCCATGGTGGCAGTTCTCATACTGACAATTCTTGTGACATTGCTCATGGTGGCAGTGCCCATTGTGAGACTACCGATGGTGACATTGCCCATGGTGACAGTGCACATGGTCATGGTGCATCTGGTGGCAGTGCAAAATAGTGAGAGTGCCCATGGTGATATTGCTCATGATGATAGTGCCCATGGTGAGAGTGCCCATGGTTACAGTGCTCATGGTGACAGTGCCCATTGTGACAGTGCCCCTGGTGACAGTGCACACCGTGAGAGTGCCCATGGTGTCTGTGCCCATGGTGACAGTTCTTATCATGAGAGTGTTCACGGTAGCAGTGTTCATGGTAATAGTGCTCACGGAGGCATTGCCCACAATGAGAGTGCCCATGGTGAGAATACTGACTGTGACAGTGCCCATGATGACTTTTCTCTCTGCGACAGTGCCCATGGGGACAGTTATCAAGGTGAGATTTCTCACAGTGATAGTGCACATTGTTTCAGTGCTAATAGTGAAAAGACGCACGGCGCCAGTGCCCATCATGGCATTGCTCACGGTGATAGTTCTCACGGTGACAGTGCCCATGGTGATATTACCCATGGTGACAGTACTCAGTGATCAAGTGCTCATGGTGACAGTGCCTAAGGTGATAGTGCACAGTGGCGGTCTTAACTGGTGACAGTGCCCATGGGGACATTGCTTAATGTGATTGTCCTTCTGGTGACATTGCGCATGGTGACATTGCCCACCACGACAGTTCTCTTGTTGACAGTGCTCATGGTGATAGTGCCAATGTTGGAAGTGCCCATCGTGAAAGTGCCCATGGTGACAGTTCTTATGATGAGAGTGGTCAGAGTGGCAGTGCTCATGGTGAAAGTGCCCATGGTGACAGAGCCCACGGTGACAGTGTCCATAGTTATAGTGTCCATGGTGACAGTCCTAACAGTGAAATTGTCCATGGGGACACTGCCCATGGTGAAAGTGCCCATGGTCACAACACTCACGGTGATAGTGCTCACGGTGAGAGTGGCCATGGTGACAGTGACCACGGTGACACTTCTAATGGTGATACTGCCCATGATGACAGTGCTCATGGTGACAGTCCACATTGTGCCAGTGCCCAAGGTGACAGTGCTCATGGTGACAGTGCCCAAAGTCCCAATACCCATGGTGACAGGGCCCAGGCTGACAGTTCTCAAGGTGATAGTGCCCATGGTGACAGTGCACATGGTGATACAGAGAATGGGGACAGTGCTTATGGTGACAGTGGTCATGGTTGCAGTACCCATGGTGATAGTCCTGAAACTGACAGTGCCCTTGGGGATAGTGCCCATGGTGAGTGTACTCGTGTTAATAGTGTCCATGGTGGCAGTTCCCATTGTGAAAGTGCTCATGATGACAGTGCCCATGTTCGTAGTTCCCATGGTGACAGTGCTCATGGTGATAGTGACCATGTTAACAGTGCACATGGTGGCTGTGCCCTTGGTGACAGTGCCCATGATGAGAGTATTCATGGTGACAGTGCTCACAGTGATAGTGCCCATGGTGACAGTGCACATGGTGGTAGTGCACATGGTGGCAGTGAAAAATGGTGACAGTTCCCATGCTGATAGTTATCATTGTGACAATGCACACGGTCACAACTGATGCTGACACTGCTCATGGTAGCTGTACCCGTGGTGACAGTGCTCACTGTGATAGTGCCCATCGCAGCAGTGCCCATGGTGACACTGCCCATGGTGACAATGCCCATGATGACAGTGCCCATGGAGTCACGGCCCATGCTGCCATTGCCTATGGTAACAGTGCTCACAGTGACAAAACCCAAAGTAACAGTGACCACGGTGAGAGTGCTCATGGTGATAGTGTCTATGGTGACAGGTCACACTGTGACAGTCCGCATTTTGCCAGTACCGATAGGGACAATGCCCATGGTGACATTGACCAATGTGAGAGTGCTCATGGTGCTAGTGCTCACAGTAATAGTGCTCATGGTGACAGTGACGACAGTGATGTTGCTCACCGTGACTGAGCTTATGGTGATAGTTCCCATGGTGAGAGTCCGCCCATTGATAGTGCCCATGGTGGCAGTTCCCATTGTGAAAGTGCTCATGATGACATTGCCCATGTTGGTGATTGTCCCTTGGTGACAGTGCTCACTGTGAGAGTGACCATGGTAACTTTACACATGGTGGCCCTGCTCTTTGGGACAGTGCCATTGATGACAGTATGCATGGTGACAGTTCTTACGGTAATAGTGACCATGGTGACAAGGCACAGGTTGGCAGTGAAAAATGGAGAAAGTGCCCATGTTGACAGTTCTCATGGTGACCGTGCACACGGTGACAACCCATGCAGACAGTACTCACGGTGACAGTTCTCATGGTTGCAGTACCCATGGTGACAGTGCTCACAGTGATACTCCCCATGGTGGCAGTGCCCATGGTGACAGTGCCCATGGTGACACTGCCCATGATGACAGTGCCCATGGTGAAAGTTCCCACGGCGCCATTGCCTATGGTGACAGTGCTCATGGTAACAGTGCCCATGGTGATAGTGACCATGGTGAGAGTGCTCACACTGATAGTGTCCATGGTGACAGGGCTCATGGTGCCAGTCCGCATTGTGCCAGTACCCATAGCGACAGTGGTCATGGTGACACTGACCACAGTGAGAGTGCTCACTGTGATAGAGCTCACGGTAATAGTTCTCATGGTGACAGTGCAAATGGTGACAATACCCATGGTGACAGTACTCATGTTGAAAATACCCATTGTGGCAGTTCTCATAGAGACAGTTCTCATGGTAACAGTGCTCATAATAGCAGTGCCCATGGTGGCAGTCCTCGTGTTGACAGTGCTAATGGTGACAGTGCTTTTGGTGGCAGTTCCCATGGGGACAGTACCGATGGTGACCCTGTGCATTATTACAGGGCCCATGGTAACCGTGCTCACGGTGGTAGTGCACATCGTGACAGTGCCCATGGTGGTAGTTCACCTGGTGACAGTGCTAAATTGTGACAGTGCACATGCTGACAGTGCTCACGGTGATAGTGCCCATGGTGACAGTGCCCACGGTGATAATGGGTATTATTACAGTGTTCATCGTGACAGAGCCCAAGGTGGCAGTGGCCATGGTGACAGTGCCCACAATGACAGTGCCCATGGTAACAGTGCCGACAGTGACAGTGCCCATGGTGACACTTCTCACAGTGAATGTGCCCATGGGGACAGTTACCATGATGAGATTTCTCACGGTGATAGTGCCCGTTGTGACAGTGCTCACAGTGACAATGCCCATGGTGCCAGTGCCCATAGAGACATTCCCCATGGTCACATTTCTCACGGTGAAAGTGCCTATGGGGACACTGCACCTGGTGGCAGTGCAAAATGGTGACAGTGCCCATGGTGACATTGCTCATAGTGAATTTGCTTACAGTGATAGTCCTTACGGTGACAGTGTGCATGGTGACACTGCACACAGTTTCAGTGTTCATGGTGACAGTGTTCACGGTGATACTTTCCATGGTGATAGTGACCATTGTGACACTGCACATGGTGGCAGTGAAAAATGGTGACAGTGCTCCTGTTGACAGTTCTCATGTTGACAGTGCACATGGTGACAACCCGTGCAGACTGTACTCATGGTGACAGTACTCACGGTGACAGTTCTCATGTTTGCAGTATCCATGGTGACAGTGCTCACAGTGATAGTGCCCATGGTGAGAGTGCCCATGATGACAGGGCCCATGGTGCCATTGCCTATGGTGACAGTGCTCATGGTAACAGTGCCCAAGGTGACAGTGACCATGGTGAGAGTGCTCACACTGATCGTGCCCATGGTGACAGTGCTCATGGTGTCTGTCTACATTGTGCCAGTACCCATGGCGACAGTGCTCATGGTGACAGTGACCACAGTGATAGTGCTCACTGTGATAGTGCTCACGGTAATAGTGCTCATGGTGACAGTGCAAATGGTGACAATACCATGGTGACAGTACTCATGTTGAAAATACCCATGGTGGCAGTTCTCATAGCGACAGATCTCATGGTGACATTGCTCATAATAGCAGTGCCCAGGTGCCAGTGCTCGTGGTGACGGTGCTAATGGTGACAGTGCTCTTGGTGGCAGTTCCCATCGGGACAATACTGATGGTGACACTGTGCATTGTTACAGTGCCCATGGTAACCGTGTTCACGGTGATAGTGCACATCGTGACAGTGCCCATGGTGGTAGTTCACCTGGTGACAGTGCTAAATAGTGACAGTGCACATGTTGACAGTGCTCACGGTGATAGTGCCCATGGTGACAGTGCACACGTTCATAATGGGCATTGTTACAGAGTTCATGGTGACAGAGCACACGGTGGCAGTGGCCATGGAGACAGTGCCCACAATGACAGTGCCCATGGTGACAGTGCCGACAGTGACAGTGCCCATAGTGACACTTCTCACGTTGACAGTGCCCATGGGGACAATTAGCATGGTGAGAGTTCTCATGGTGATAGTGCCCGTTGTGACAGTGCTCACAGTAACAATGCCCATGGTGCCAGTGCCCATACAGTCATTGCGCACGGTCACATTTCTCACGGTGAATGTGCCTATGGTGATATTAAGCATGGTAACTCTGCACATGGTGGCAGAGCAAAATGGTGACAGTGCCCATGGTGACATTGCTAATGGTGACTTTGCTTACAGTGATAGTCCTTACAGTGACAGTGCGCATGGTGACACTGCACACAGTGACAGTGTTCATGGTGACAGTGTTCACGGTGATAGTTCCCATGGTGAGAGTGTCCATGGTAACATTGCCCATAGTCACCATTCTCATGGTGTAGTGCTCACAGTGACAGTGCCCATGGTGTCATGCCCATGGTGACAGTGCTCATGTTGGCAGTGCCATAATTAACAGTGCTCATTGTGGCAGTGCTCATGGTGTCTGTGCTCATGGTGACAGTGCCCATGTTTACAGTGTTTATGGTGATAGATGTCACGGTGTCAGTGCCCACGGGGACAGTGCCAAGGCTGACAAAGCCCAGGGTGATACTTCCCATTGGGACAGTGCCCACGGTGACAGTGCCCATGGTGACAGCGCCCAGTGTGACAAGGCTCATGGTGACAGTGCTCACGGTGACGGTGCCCATGGTGACAGTGCCGATGGTGAGAGTGCCATTAGTGACAGTGCTCATGGTGAAACTGCCCATGGAGACATCGCCCATGGTGATAGTGCTCATGGTGACCACCCCACTGTGACAGTGCGAATGTTGATAGTCCCCGTGGTGACAGGTCTTACATTGAATGTGACCATGGTGTCTGTGCTCATGGTGACAGTGCTCAAGGTTAGAGTCTCCATGTTGACAGTGCCAATGGTGACAATTCTCACGGTGACAGGGCCTATGGTGAAAATTCTCATAGTGACAGTGTTCGCGGTGACAGTGCCCATGGTGCTATTACCCATGGTGACAGTTCTCATAGTGAAACTGCCCATGGTGACACTGCACATGGTGGCAGTGCAAAATGGTGACAGTGCCCATGGTGATATTGCTCATGGTGACATTGCTTATGGTGATAGTGTGTATGGTGAAACTGCACACAGTGACATTGCTCATGGTGACAGTGTTCACGGCGTTAGTTCCTATGGTGAATGTGACCATGGGGACAGTGCCCATAGTCACAATTCTCATGGTGTACTGCTCATGGTGACAGTGCCCATGGTGACAATACACAGGGTGACAGTATTCATGGTCACATTGCTCATGGTGAAAGTGCCCATGTTCACAACTGTCACGGTGATAGTTCCCATGGTGACAATACCCAGGGTAACAGAGCTGATGGTAAAAGTGTTCACGGTGACAGTGCCCATGGTGACAGTACCTAAGGTGACAATTCCCATGGTGAGACTGCTCATAGACAGTGCCCATGGTGACAATACCCAGCGTGTCCTGTCCATGGTGACAGTGATCATGGTGACACTTCTCATGAGGACAGTGCCATAAGTGAAAGTGCTCATTGTGGCAGTGCTCATGGTGACCGTGCTCATGGTGACAGTGCCCATGGTGACAGTGCCTATGGTGATAGATATCATGGTGGCTGTGCCCAGGGTGACATTGCCCAGGCTGACAAAGCCCATGATGATACTTCCCATTGTGACAGTGCCAAGAGTGGAAGAGCCCATGGTGACAGTGCCCAAGATCACAGTGCCCATGGTGAGAGTGCTAACGGTGACTGTGCCCATGGTGACAGCACCCAGTGTGACAATGCCCATTGTGACAGTGCTCACGGTGACCATGCCGATGGTGAGAGTGCCAATAGTGAGAGTGCTCACGGTGACACTTCCCATGGAGACACTGCCCATGGTGATAGTGCTCATCATGACAACCACTCAGAGGCAGTGCCAATGGTGAGAGTCTCCGTGGTGACATTTCTCATGGTGAAAGTGATCCTGATGAAATTGCTCATGCTGACAGTGCTCATGGTGACAGTGCTCAAGGTGATAGTCTCCATGTTAACAGTGTCCATGGTGACTGTTCTCACGGTGACAGTGCCTATGGTGATTATGCTCTTAGTGACAGTGCTCACGGTGAAAGTGCCCATGGTGACAGTGACCACGGTGACTGTTCTCACTGTGATAGTGCCCATGGTGACAGTGTTCATGATGACAGTCCGCATTAAGGCTGTGCCTGTGGTGACAGTGCTCATGGTGATAGTTCTCACGGCGATAGAACGCACGTTGACAGTGCTAATGGTGATGATACCCAGGTGATAGTAATCATGGTGAAAGTGCCCATGGTGGCAGTTCTCATACTGACAGTTCTTTTGACATTGCTCATGGTGGCAGTGCCCATGGTGAGACTACCGATGGTGACCCTGCCCATGGTGTCAGTGCACATGGTCATGGTGCATCTGGTGGCAGTGCAAAATAGTGAGAGTGCCCATGGTGATATTGCTCATGGGGATAGTGCCCATGGTGAGAGTGCCCATGGTTCCAGTGCTCATGGTGACAGTGCCCATTGTGACAGTGCCCCTGGTGACAGTGCACACCATGAGAGTGCCCAAGGTGTCTGTGCCCATGGTGACAGTTCTTATCATGAGAGTGTTCACGGTAGCAGTGTTCATGGTAATAGTGCTCACGGAGGCATTGCTAACAATGAGAGTGCCCATGGTGAGAATACTGACTGTGACAGTGCCCATGATGACTTTTCTCTCTGTGACAGTGCCCATGGGGACAGTTATCACGGTGAGATTTCTCACAGTGATAGTGCACATTGTTTCAGTGCTAATAGTGAAAAGACGCACGGCTCCAGTGCCCATCATGGCATTTCTCACGGTGATAGTTCTCACAGTGACAGTGCCCATGGTGATATTACCCATGGTGACAGTACTCAGCGATCAAGTGCTCATGGTGACAGTGCCTAAGGTGATAGTGCACACGGTGGCAGTGCTAAATGGTGACAGTGCCCATGGGGACATTGCTTAATGTGATAGTCCTTGTGGTGACATTGCGCATGGTGACATTGCCCACCACGACTGTGCTCTTACTGACAGTGCTCATGGTGATAGTGCCAATGTTGGAAGTGCCCATCGTGAAAGTGCCCATGGTGACAGTTCTTATGATGAGAGTGGTCAGAGTGGCAGTGCTCATGGTGAAAGTGCCCATGGTGACAGAGCCCACGGTGACAGTGTCCATAGTTATAGTGTCCATGGTGACAGTACTAACAGTGAAATTGTCCATGGGGACACTGCCCATGGTGAAAGTGTCCATGGTCACAACACTCACGGTGATAGTTCTCATGGTGAGAGTGGCCATGGTGACAGTGACCACGGTGACAGTTCTAATGGTGATACTGCCCATGATGACAGTGCTCATGGTGACAGTCCACATTGTGCCAGTGCCCAAGGTGACAGTGCTCATGGTGACAGTGCCCAAAGTCCCAATACCCATGGTGACAGTGCCCAGGCTGACAGTTCTCAAGGTGATAGTGCCCATGGTGACAGTGCACATGGTGATACAGAGAATGGGGACAGTGCTTATGTTGACAGTGGTCATGGTTGCAGTACCCATGGTGATAGTGCTGAAACTGACAGTGCCCTTGGGGATAGTACCCATGGTGAGTGTGCTCGTGTTAATAGTGCCAATGGTGGGAGTTCCCATTGTGAAAGTGCTCATGATGACAGTGCCCATGTTGGTAGTTCCCATGGTGACAGTGCTCATGGTGATAGTGACCATGTTAACAGTGCACATGGTGGCTCTGCCCTTGGTGACAGTGCCCATGACACAGTATTCATGGTGACAGTGCTCACGGTGATAGTGCCCATGGTGACAGTGCACATGGTCGTAGTCCACATGGAGGCAGTGAAAAATGGTGACAGTTCCCATGCTGACATTTCTCATTGTGACAATGCACACGGTCACAACCGATGCTGACACTGCTCATGGTAGCTGTACCCGTGGTGACAGTGCTCATGATGATAGTGCCCATGTTAACAGTGCCCATGGTGACACTGCCCATGGTGACAATGCCCATGATGACAGTGCCCATGGAGTCAGTGCCCACGGAGCCATTGCCTATGGTAACAGTGCTCACAGTGACAGGACCCATGGTAACAGTGACCATGGTGAGAGTGCTCATGGTGATAGTGTCTATGGTGACAGATCACAATGTGACAGTCCGTATTGTGCCAGTACCAATAGTGACAGTGCCCATGGTGAAATTGACCATGGTGAGAGTGCGCACAGTGCTAGTGATCACAGTAATAGTGCTCATGGTGACAGTGCCGACAGTGACGGTGCTCACGGTGACAGTGCCTATGGTGATAGTGCCCATGGTGAGAGTCCGCCCATTGATAGTGCCCATGGTGGCAGTTCCCATTGTGAAAGTGCTCATAATGACATTGCCCATGTTGGTAGTTCCCATGGTGACAATGCTCACGGTGATAGTGACCATGGTAACTGTGCACATGGTGGCCGTGCCCTTGGTGACAGTGCCAATGATGACACTACCCATGGTGACAGTTCTCATGGTAATAGTTCCCATGGGGACAAGGCACAGGGTGGCAGTGAAAAATGGTGAAAGTGCCCATGTTGACAGTTCTCATGGTGACAGTGCACATGGTGACAACCCATGCAGACAGTACTCACGGTGACAGTTCTCATGGTTGCATTACCCATGGTGACAGTGCTCACAGTGATGCTGCCCATGGTGGCAGTGCCCATGGTGACAGTGTCCATGGTGACACTGCCCATGATGACAGTGCCCATGGTGAAAGTTCCCACGGCGCCATTGCCTATGGTGACAGTGCTCATGGTAACAGTGCCCATGGTGACAGTGACCATGGTGAGAGTGCCAACACTGATAGTGCCCATGGTGACAGGGCTGATGGTGCCAGTCCGCATTGTGCCAGTACCCATGGCGACAGTGCTTATGGTGACACTGACCACAGTGAGAGTGCTCACTGTGATAGAGCTCACGGTAATAGTGCTCATGGTGACAGTGCAAATGGTGACAATACCCATGGTGAGACTACTCATGTTGAAAATACCCATGGTGGCAGTTCTCATAGTGACAGTTCTCCTTGTGACAGTGCTCATAATAGCAGTGCCCAAGGTGGCAGTCCTCGTGGTGACAGTGTTAATGGTGACAGTGCTCTTGTTGGCAGTTCCCATGGGGACAGTACCGACGGTGACCCTGTGCATTGTTACAGTGCCCATGGTAACCGTGCTCACGGTGGTAGTGCACATCGTGACAGTGCCCATGGTGGTAGTACACCTGGTGACAGTGCTAAATAGTGACAGTGCACATGCTGACAGTGCTCACGGGGATAGTGCCCATGGGGACAGTGCCCACGGTGATAATGGGTATTATTACAGTGTTCATCGTGACAGAGCCCAAGGTGGCAGTGGCCATGGTGACAGTGCCCACAGTGACAATGCCCATGGTGACACTTCTCACAGTGAATGTGCCCATGGGGACAGTTACCATGATGAGATTTCTCACGGTGATTGTGCCCATTGTGACAGTTCTCACAGTGACAATGCCCATGGTGCCAGTGCCCATAGAGACATTCCGCAGAGTCACATTTCTCACGGTGAAAGTGCCTATGGTGACACTGCACCTGGTAGCACTGCAAAATGGTGACAGTGCCCATGGTGATATGGCTCATAGTGACTTTGCTTAAAGTGATAGTCCTTACGGTGACAGTGTGCATGGTGACACTGCACACAGTTGCAATGTTCATGGTGACAGTTTTCACGGTGATTCTTTCCATGGTGATAGTGCCCATGGAGACGCTGCACATGGTGACAGTGAAAAATGGTGACAGTGCCCCTGTTGACAGTTCTCATGGTGATAGTACACATGGTGACAACCCGTGCAGACTGTACTCATGGTGACAGTACTCACGGTGACAGTTCTCTGTTTGCAGTATCCATGGTGACAGTGCTCACAGTGATAGTGCCCATGGTGATACTGCCCATGATGACAGGGCCCATGGTGCCATTGCCTATGGTGACAGTGCTCATGGTAACAGTGCCCAAGGTGACAGTGACCATGGTGAGAGTGCTCACACTGATGGTGCCCATGGTGACAGTGCTCATGGTGTCTGTCTACATTGTGCCAGTACCCAGGACGACAGTGCTCACGGTGACAGTGACCACAGTGAGAGTTCTCACGGTGATAGTGCTCACAGTAATAGTGCTCATGGTGACAGTGCAAATGGTGACAATACCATGGTGACAGTACTCATGTTGAAAATGCCCATTTTGGCAGTTGTCATAGCGACAGATCTCATGGCGACATTGCTCATAATAGCAGTGCTCAGGTGCCAGTGCTCGTGGTGACATTGCTAATGGTGACAGTGCTCTTGGTGGCAGTTCCCATCGGGACAGTACTGATGGTGACACTGTGCATTGTTACAGTGGCCATGGTAACCTTGCTCACGGTGATAGTGCACATCGTGACAGTGCCCATGGTGGTAGTTCACCTGGTGACAGTGCTAAATAGTGACAGTGCACATGCTGACAGTGCTCACGGTGATAGTGCCATGGTGACAGTGCACACAGTGATAATGGGCATTGTTACACAGTTCATGGTGACAGAGCACACGGTGGCAGTGGCCATGGAGACAGTGCCCACAATGACAGTGCCCATGGTGACAGTGCCGGCAGTGACAGTGTCCATGGTGACACTTCTCACGGAGACAGTGCCCATGGGGACATTTAGCATGGTGAGATTTCTCACGGTGATAGTGCCCATTGTGACAGTGCTCACAGTAAAAATGCCCATGGTGCCCGTGCCCATAGTGTCATTCCGCATGTACACATTTCTCACAGTGAAAGGGCCAATGGTGGTATTAACCATGGTGACACTGCACATGGTGGCAGAACAAAATAGTGACAGTTCCCATGGTGACATTGCTCATGGTGACTTTGCTTACGGTGATAGTCCTTACAGTGACAGTGTGCATGGTGAAACTGCACACAGTGACAGTGTTCATGGGGACAGCATTCACGGTGACAGTTCCCATGGTGAGAGTGTCCATGGTAACAGTGCCCATAGTCACATTTCTCATGGTGTAGTGCTCACAGTGACAGTGCCCATGGTGTCATGCCCATGGTGACAGTGCTCATGGTGACAGTGCTCATATTGGCAGTGCCATAAATAACAGTGCTCATTGTGGCAGTGCTCATGGTGTCCATGCTCATGGTGACAGTGCCCATGTTTACAGTGTTTATGGTGATAGATATCACGGTATCAGTGCCCACGGGGACAGTGCCAAGGCTGACAAAGCCCAGGGTGACACTTCCCATTGGGACAGTGCCCACGGTGACAGTGCCCATGGTGACAGCGCCCAGTGTGACAAGGCTCATGGTGACAGTGCTCACGGTGACGGTGCCCACGGTGAGAGTGCCAATAGTGACAGTGCTCATGGTGAAACTGCCCATGGAGATATCGCCCATGGTGATAGTGCTCGTGGTGACAACCCCACGGTGACAGTGCCAATGTTGATAGTCCCCGTGGTGACAGGTCTTACATTGAATGTGACCATGGTGTCTGTGCTCATGGTGACAGTGCTCAAGGTTAGAGTCTCCATGTTGACAGTGCCGATGGTGACAATTCTCACGGTGACAGGGCCTATGGTGAAAATTCTCATAGTGACAGTGTTCACGGTGACCGTGCCCATGGTGCTATTACCCATGGTGACAGTTCTCATAGTGAAACTGCCCATGGTGACACTGCACATGGTGGCAGTGCAAAATGGTGACAGTGCCCATGGTGATATTGCTCATGGTGACATTGCTTACGGTGATAGTGTGTATGGTGAAACTGCACACAGTGACATTGCTCATGGTGACAGTGTTCACGGTGTTATTTCCTATGGTGAATGTGACCATGGGGACATTGCCCATAGTCACAATTCTCATGGTGTAGTGCTCACGGTGACAGTGCCCATGGTGACAATACACAGGGTGACAATATTCATGGTGATATTGCTCATGGTGAGAGTGCCCATGTTCACAACTGTTATGGTGATAGTTCCCATGGTGACAATACCCAGGGTAACAGAGCTGATGGTAAAAGTGTTCACGGTGACAGTGCCCATGGTGACAGTACCTAAGGTGACAATTCCCATGGTGAGACTGCTCATAGACCTTGCCCATGGTGACAATACCCAGCATGTCCTGTCCATGGTGACAGTGATCATGGTGACACTTCTCACGAGGACAGTTCCATAAGTGACAGTGCTCATTGTGGCAGTGCTCATGGTGACCGTGCTCATGGTGACAGTGCCCATGGTGACAGTGCCTATAGTGATAGATATCATGGTGGCTGTGCCCAGGGTGACATTGCCCACGCTGACAAAGCCCATGGTCATACTTCCCATTGTGACAGTGCCCACGGTTGCAGAGCCCATGGTGACAGTGCCCAAGATCACAGTGCCCATGTTGAGAGTGCTAACGGTGACTGAGCCCATGGTGACAACACCCAGTGTGACAATGCCCATTGTGACAGTGCTCACGGTGACCATGCCGATGGTGATAGTGCCAATTGTGAGAGTGCTCACTGTGACACTGCCCATGGAGACACTGCCCATGGTGATAGTGCTCATCATGACAAACCCTCGGAGGCAGTGTCAATGGTGAGAGTCCCCGTGGTGACAGTTCTCATGGTGAAAGTGATCCTGTTGAAATTGCTCATGGTGACAGTGCTCATGGTGACAGTGCTCAAGGTGATAGTCTCCATGTTGACCGTGCCCATGGTGACTGTACTCACGGTGACAGTGCCAATGGTGATTTTGCTCTTAGTGACAGTGCTCACGGTGACCGTGCCCATGGTGACAGTGACCACGGTGACTCTTCTCACCATGATAGTGCCCATGGTGACAGTGTTCATGATGACAGTCTGCATTAAAGCTGTGCCCGTGTTGACAGTGTTCATGGTGATAGTTCTCACCGTGATAGTACGCACATTGACAGTGCCAAAGCTGACAATACCCAGGTGATAATAATCATGGTGAAAGTGCCCATGGTGCCAGTTCTCATACTGACAGTTCTTGTGACAGTTCTCATGGTGGCAGTGCTCGTGGTGACAGTGCTCTTGGTGACAGTGCTCATGGTGGCAGTGCCCATAGTGAGACTCCTGATGGTGACACTGCCCATGGTGACAGTGCACATGGTCATGGTGCATCTGGTGGCAGTGCAAAATAGTGAGAGTGCCCATGGTGATATTGCTCATGGTGATAGTGCCCATGATGAGAGTGCCCATGTTTCCAGTGCTCATGGTGACAGTGCCCATTGTGACACTGCTCCTGGTGACAGTGCACACCGTGAGAGTGCCCATGGTGTCTGTGCCCATGGTGACAGTTCTTATCATGAGAGTGTTCACGGTAGCAGTGTTCATGGTAATAGTGCTCACGGAGGCATTGCCCACAATGAGAGTGCCCATGGTGAGAATACTGACTGTGACAGTGCCCATGATGAATTTTCCCTCTGTGACAGTGCCCTTGGGGACAGTTGGCACGGTGAGATTTCTCACAGTGATAGTGCACATTGTTTCAGTGCTAATAGTGAAAAGACGCACGGCTCCAGTGCCCATCATGACATTGCTCACGGTGATAGTTCTCACGGTGACAATGCCCATGGTGATATTACCCATGGTGACAGTACTCAGTGATCAAGTGCTCAGGGTGACAGTGCCTAAGGTGATAGTGCACACGGTGGCAGTGCAAAATGGTGACAGTGCCCAGGGGGACATTGCTTAATGTGATAGTCCTTGTGGTGACATTGCTCATGGTGACATTGCCAACCACGACAGTGCTCTTGTTGACAGTGCTCATTGTTGTAGTTCCAATGCTGGAAGTGCCCATCGTGAAAGTGCCCATGGTGACAGTTCTTATGATGAGAGTGGTCAGAGTGGCAGTGCTCATGGAGAAAGTGCCCATGGTGACAGAGCACACGGTGACAATTCCATAGTTATAGTGTCCATGGTGACAGAACTAACAGTGAAATTTTCCGTGGGGACACTGCCCATGGTGAAACTGCCCATGGTCACAACACTCACGGTGATAGTGCTCAGGGTGAGAGTGGCCATGGTGACAGTTCTAATGGTGATACTGCCCATGATGACAGTGCTCATGGTGACAGTCCACACTGTGTCAGTGCCAAGGTGACAGTGCTCATGGTGACAGTGCCCAAAGCAACAATACCCATGGTGACAGTGCCCAGGCTGACAGTTCTCAAGGTGATAGTGCCCATGGTGACAGTGCCCATGGTGATACAGAGAATGGGGACAGTGCTTATGGTGACAGTGGTCATGGTTGCAGTACCCATGGTGATAGTGCTGAAACTGACAGTGCCGTTGGGGATAGTGCCCATGGTGAGTGTGCTCGTGTTAATAGTGCCCATGGTGGCAGTTCCCATTGTGAAAGTGCTCATGATGACAGTTCCCATGTGGGTAGTTCCCAAGGTGACAGTGCTCATGGTGATAGTGACCATGTTAACAGTGCACATGGTGGCTGTGCCCTTGGTGACAGTGCCCATGATGACAGTATTCATGGTGACAGTGCTCACGGTGATAGTGCCCATGGTGACATTGCACATGGTGGTAGTGCACATCGTAGCAGTGAAAAATGGTGACAGTTCCCATGCTGACAATTCTCATTGTGACAATGCACACAGTCACAACCGATGCTGACACTGCTCATGGTAGCTGTACCCGTGGTGACAGTGCTCACAGTGATAGTGCCCATGGTGACAGTGCCCATGGTGACATTTCCCATGATGACAGTGCCCATGGTGAAAGTTCCCACGGCGCCATTGCCTATGGTGACAGTGCTCATGGTAACTTTGCCCATGGTGTCAGTGACCATGGTGAGAGTGCTCACACTGATAGTGCCCATGGTGACAGGGCTCATGGTACCGGTCCGCATTGTGCCAGTACTCATGGCGACAGTGGTCATGGTTACACTGAACACAGTGAGAGTGCTCACTGTGATATAGCTCATTGTGTCAGTGCAAATGGTGACAATACCCATGTTGAGAGTACTCATGTTGAAAATACCCATGGTGGCAGTTCTCATAGCGATAGATCTCATGGTGACAGTGCTCATAATAGCAGTGCCCAGGTGCCAGTGCTCGTGGTGACAGTGCTAATGGTGACAGTGCTCTTGGTGGCAGTTCCCATCGGGACAATACTGATGGTGACACTGTGCATTGTTACAGTGCCCATGGTAACCGTGCTCACGGTGATAGTGAACATTGTGACAGTGCCCATGGTGGTAGTTCACCTGGTGACAGTGCTAAATAGTGACAGTGCACATGCTGACAGTGCTCACGTTGATAGTGCCCATGGTGCCAGTGAACACGGTGATAATGGGCATTGTTACAGAGTTCATGGTGACAGAGCACACGGTGGCAGTGGCCATGGAGACAGTGCCCACAATGACACTGCCCATGGTGACAGTGCCGACAGTGACAGTGCCCATGGTGACACTTCTCACGGTGACAGTGCCCATGGGGACAGTTACCATGATGAGATTTCTCACGGTGATAGTGCCTGTTGTGACAGTGCTCACTGTGACGATTCCCATGTTGCCAGGGCCCATAAAAACATTCCACACGGTTACATTTCTCACGGTGAAAGTGGCTATGGTGATATTACCCATGGTGCCACTGCATATGGTGGCAGTGCAAAATGGTGACAGTGCCCATGGTGATATTGCTCATGGTGACTTTGCTTACAGTGATAGTCCTTACAGTGACAGTGCACATGATGAACCTGCACACAGTGACAGTGTTCATGCTGACAGTGTTCACGGTGATAGTTCCCATGGTGAGAGTGTCCATGGTGACAGTGCCCATAGTCTCAATTCTCATGGTGTCGTGCTCACAGTGACAGTGCCCATAGTGGGAATACCCAGGGTGACAGTACTCATGGTGACAGTGCTTATGGTGACAGTGCCCATGTTCACGATTCTCACAGTGACACTGCCTATGGCGAGATTACCTAGGGTGACAATACCCATGGTGACACGGCCCATGGTGTCATGGCCATTGTGACAGTGCTCATGGTGACAGTGCTCATGTTGGCAGTGCCATAAATAACAGGGCCCATTGTGGCAGTGCTCATGGTGACCGTTCCCTTGTTGCAGTGTTTATGGTGATAGATGTCATGGTGTCAGTGCCCACGGGGACAGTGCTCAGGCTGACAAATCCCATGGTTATACTTCTCATTGAGACAGTGCCCACGGTGACAGTGCCCATGCTAAAAGCACCCTGTGTGACAAGGCCCATGGTGACACTGCTCATGGTGATGGTGCCCATTGTGACAGTGCCCATGCTGAGAGTGCCAATAATGACAGTGCTCATGGTGAAACTGCCCCTGGAGACATCGCCCATGGTGATAGTGCTCATGGTGACAAGCCCACTGTGACATTGCCAATGGTGATAGTCCCCGTTGTGACAGTTCTTACATTAAATGTGACCATGGTGACATTGCTCATGGTGACAGTGCTCATGTTGACAGTGCTCAAGGTGATGGTCTCCATGTTGAGAGTGCCGATGGTGACAGTTGTCATGTTGACAGGACCAATGGTGTAAATTCTCATAGTGACAGTGCTCATGGTGACAGTGCCCACGGTGATATTTCCCATGGTGACAGTTCTCATAGTGAAATTGCCCATGGTGACATTGCACATGGTGGCAGTGCAAAATGGTGACAGTGCCCATGGTGATATTGCTCATGGTGACATTGCTTATGGTGATATTCCCTACGGTGATAGTGTGTATTGTGAAACTGCACACATTGATAGTGCTCATGGTGACGGTGTTCATGGCGATAGTGTCGATCGTGAATGTGCCCATGGTGACAGTGCCCATAGTCACAATTCTCTCGGTGTAGTGCTCACGGTGACAGTGACCATGGTGACAATACACAGGGTGACAGTATTCATGGTGACATTGCTCATGGTGATAGTCCCCAAGATGAGAGTGCCCATGTTCACAACTCTCACGGTGATAGTGCCCATTGTGACAATACCCAGGGTAACATAGCTCATGGTAAAAGTGTTCATGGTGACAGTGCCCATGGTTACAGTACCTAAGGTGACAATTTCCATGGTGAGAGTGCTCATGGTGACAGTGCCCATGGTGACAATACCCAGGGTGTCCTGCCCATGGTGACAGTGATCAGGGTCACACTGCTCATGTGGACAGTGCCATAAGTGACAGTGCTCATTCTGGCAGTGCTCATGGTGCCATGCTCATGGGACAGTGCCCATGTTTACAGGGCTTATGGTGATAGATTTCATGGTGGCCGTGCCCATGGTGACAGTGCCCACGCTGACAAAGCCCAAGGTGATACTTCCCATTGTGACAGTGCCCACAGTGACAGTGCCCATTGTGACAGCACGCAGTGTGAGAAGGCCCATTGTGACAGTGCTCAAGGTGACCGTGCCCAAGGTGACAGTGCCCATGCTGAGAGTGCCAATAGTGACAGTGCTCATGGTGATAATGTCCTTAGAGACATTGCCCATGGTGATAGTGCTCATGGTGACAAACCCACAGTGACAATGCCAATGCTGATAGTCTCCGAGGTGACAGTTCTTACGTTGAATGTGACCATGGTGACAGTTCTCCTGGTGACAGTGCCTATGGTGAAAAATCTCATACTGACCGTGCTCATGGTGACAGTGCCCATGGTGATATTTCCCATGGTGACAGTATTCATGGTAAAGTGCCCATGGTGACAATGCACATGGTGGCAGTGCAAAATGTTGACAGTGCCCATGGTGATTTTGCTCATGGTGACATTGCTTAAGGTGATAGTCCTTACGGTGATAGTGTGTATGCTGAAACTGCACACAGTGACAGTGCTCATGGTGACAGTGTTCATGGCGATAGTGCCGATGGTGAATGTGCCCATGGTGACAGTGCCCATAGTCACAATTCTCACGGTGTAGTGCTCAAGGTGACAGTGCCCATGGTGACAATACCCAGGGTGACATTATTCATGGTGATATTGCTCATGGTGATAGTGCCCATGGTGAGAATGCACATGTACACAACTCTCACGGTGATAGTGCCCATGGTGACAATACCCAGGGTGACAGAGCTCATGGTAAAAGTGCTCAAGGTGACAGTGCCCATGGTGACAGTACCTAAGGTGAGAATTCCTACAGTGCGAGAGCTCATGGTGAAAGTGCCCATGTTGGAAACACGCAGGGTGTCCTGCCCATTGTGAGAGTGATCATGTTGACACTGCTCATGTGGACAGTGACATAAGTGACAGTTTTCATGTGGACAGTGCCCATAGTTACAGTGTTTATGGTGATAGATGTTACGGTGGCCATGCTCACAGTGACAGTGTCCACCATGACAATGTCCAAAGTGATATTTCCCATTGTGACTGTGCCCACAGTGACAGAGCCCATGGTGAAAGTGCCCAAGATCACAGTGCCCATGGAGACAGTGCTAATGGTGACTGTGCCCAAGGTGACATCGCCCAGTGAGACAACAACCGTTTTGACAGTGCTCACGGTGACTGTGCCGATTCTGACAGTGCTTATGGTGATAGTGCCAATAGTGAGAGTGCTCACGGTGAAACTGCCCATGGAGACACTGCCCATGGTGATTGTGCTCATCGTGACAATTCCTCAGAGGCAGTGCCAATGGTGAGAGTTTCTGTGGTGACAGTTCTCACGGTGAAAGTGACCCTGTTGAAATTGCTCATGGTGACAATGCTCATGGTGACAGTGTTCATGGTGACAGTGCTCAAGGTGATAGTCTCCAGGTTGACAGTGCCCATGGTGACTGTTCACACGGGGACAGTTCTGATGGTGATAATGCTCTTAGTGACACTGCTCACGATGAAAGTGCCCATGTTGACAGTGACCACGGTGACTGTTCTTACCGTGATAGTGCCCATGGTGAGGGTGTTCATGGTGACAGTCCGCATGGAGGCTGTGTCCATGATGACAGAGCTCAGGGTGATAGTGCTCACAGTGATATTACTCACGTTGACATTGCCCAAGGTGACAATACCCACGGTGACAGTAATCATGGTGAAAGTGCCCATGGTGGCAGTTCACATAGGGACAGTTCTTGTGACAGTGCTCATGGTGGCAGTGCTCATGGTGACAGTGCTCTTGTTGACAGTACTCGTGGTGCAGTGACCATGGTGAGACTACTAATGGTGACACTGCCCATGGTGACAGTGCACATGGTCGTGGTGCATCTGGTGGCAGTGCAAAATAGTGACAGTGCCCATGGTTATATTGCTCATGGTGATAGTGCCCATGGTTACAGTGCCCATGGTTAGAGTGCTCATGGTGACAGTGCCCAGGGTGAAAGTGCCCCTGGTTACAGTGCACACCGTGAGAGTGCCCATGGTGTCTGTGCCCATGGTGACAGTTCTTATCATGAGAGTGTTCACGGTAGCAGTGTTCATGGTAGTAGTGCTCACGGAGGCATTGCCCACAATGAGAGTGCCCATGGTGAGAATACTGACTGTGACAGTTCCCATGATGACTTTTCTCTCTGTGACAGTGCCCATGGAGACACTGCCAACAGTGTCAATGCCCATGATGACAGTGCCCATGGTGACAGTGCCCATGGTACAATTGCCTATAGTGACAGTGCTCCCAGTGACAGTACCCATGGTAACAGTGACCATGGTGAAAGTGCTCATGGTGATAGTGTCCATGGTGGCAGGTCTCAGTGTGACAGTCCGCACTGTGCCAGTACCCATAGTGAAAGTGCTCACGATAAGAGTGCCCATGGTGACAGTGACCACAGTGAGAGTGCTCATGGTGGTAGTACTCACAGTAATAGTGCTCATGATGACAGTGCCGATGGTGACAGTGCTCACGGTGACAGTGCCCATGGTGATAGTGCCTATGGTGAGAGTCCACTTGTTGATAGTGCCCAAGGTGGCAGTTCCCATTGTGAAAGTGTTCGGGATGACACTGACCATGTTGTTAGTTCCCATGGGGACAATGCTCACGGTGATAGTGACCATGGTAACAGTGCACATGGTGGCCGTGCCCTTGGTGACAGTGCCCATGATGACAGGACTCATTGTGACAGTTCTCAGTGTGATAGTGCCCATGGTGACATTGCACATGGTGGCAGTGAAAAATGGTGACAGTGCCCATGTTGACAGTTCTCATGGTGACAGTGCACACGGTGACAACCCATGCAGACAGTACTCACGGTGACAGTTCTCTTTGTTGCAGTACCCATGGTGACAGTGCTCACAGTGATATTGCCCATGGTGGCAGTGCCCATGCTTACAGTTCCCATGGTGACACTGCCCATGATGACAGTACCCGTGGTGACAGTGCCCACGCAACCATTTCCTGTAGTGACAGTGCTCATGGTAACAGTGCCCATGGTGACAGTGACCATGGTGAGAATGCTCAAAGTGATAGTGCCAATGGTGACAGGGCTCATGGTGCCAGTCTGCATTGTGCCAGTACCCTTGGCGACAGTGCTCATGGTGACAGTGCTCACAGTGATAGTGCTCCCAGTAATAGTGCTCATCGTGACAGTGCTAATGGTGACAATACCCAAGTTGACAGTACTCATGTTGAAAATACCCATGGTGGCAGTTCTCATAGCGACAGTTCTCATGGTGACAGTGCTCATAATAGCAGTGCCCATGGTGGCAGTGCTCGTGGTGACAATGTTAATGGTGACAGTGCTCTTGGTGGCAGTTCCCATGGGGACAGTACCGATGGTGACTCTGCACATTGTAACAGTGCCCATGGTAACTGTGCTCATGGTGATAGTGCACATCGTGAAAGTGCCCATGGTCATAGTTCACCTAGTGACAGTGCTAAATAGTGACAGTGCACATGCTTACAGTGCTAATGGTGATCGTGCCCATAGTGACAGTGCACACGGTGATAATGGGTATTGTTACAGTGTTAATGGTGAGAGAGCCCAAGGTGGCAGTGCCCATGGTGACAGCGCCCAGTGTGACAAGGCCCATGGAGACAGTGCTCACGGTGACCGTGCCCCTGGTGACATTGCTGATGGTGAGAGTGCCAATAGTGTCAGTGCTCATGGTGATACTGCCCATGGAGACATTGCCCATGGTGATAGTGCTCATGGTGACAACCCCACGGTGACAGTGACAATGTTGATAATCCCTGAGGTGACAGTTCTTACGTTGAATGTGACCATGGCGACACTTCTCATGGTGACAGTGCCTACAGTGAAAATTCTCATAGTAACAGTGCTCATGGTGACAGTGCCCATGGTGATATTACCCATGGTGACAGTACTCATGGTAAAAGTGCCCATGGTGACACTGCACATGGTGGCAGTGCAATATGGTGACAGTGCCCATGGTGATATTGCTCATGGTGACATTGCTTATGGTAATAATCCTTACGGTGATAGTGTGTATGGTGAAACTGCACACAGTGACTGTGCTCTTGGTGACACTTTTAACAGTGATAGTGCCGATGGTGAATGTGCCCATGGTGACAGTGCCCATGGTGACAATACACAGGGTGACATTATTCATGGTGACATTGCTCATGGTGATAGTGCACATGGTGAGACTGCCCATGTACACAGCTCTCACGGTGATACTGCCCATGGTGACAACACCCAGGGTGAGAGAGCTCATGGTCAATGTGCTCAAGGTGACAGTGCCCATGGTGAAAACACCCAGGGTGTCCTGCCCATAGTGAGAGTGATCATGGTGACACTGCTCATGTGGACAGTGCCATAAGTGACAGTGCTCACTGTGGCACTGCTCATGTGGACAGTGCTCATGGTTACAGTGCTTATGGTGATAGATGTTACGGTGGCCATGCTCACAGTGACAGTGCCCACGATGACAAAGCCCATGGTGATACTTCCCATTGTGAGAGTGCCCATTGTGAAAGAGCCCATGGTGAAAGTGCCCAGGATCACAGTGCCCATGGTGACAGTTCTAATGGTGACTGTGCCCATGGTAACTGCACCCAGTGTGACAACACCCATTGTGACAGTGCTCACGGTGACTGTGCCGATGCTGAGAGTGCCGATGGTGATAGTGCCAATAGTGAGAGTGCTCACGGTGAAACTGCCCATGGAGACAATGCCCATGGTGATAGTGCTCATCGTGACAATCCCACGGAGGCAGTGCCAATGGTGAGAGTTCCCGTGGTGACAGTTCTCATGGTGAAAGTGACCCTGTTGAAATTGCTCATGGTGACAATGCTCACGGTGACAGTGTTCATGGTGACAGTGCTTGAGGTGATAGTCTCCATGTTGACAGTGCCCTTGATGACTGTTCTCATGGTGACAGTGCCTATGGTGATAATGCTCTTAGTGACAGTCCTCATGGTAAATGTGCCCATGGTGACAGTGACGACGGTGACTGTTCTCACCGTGATAGTGCGCATGGTGACAGCGTTCATGGTGAGAGTCCGCATTGAGGCTGTGCCCATGGTGACAGTGCTCAGGGTGATAGTGCTCACAGTGATATTGCTCACGTTGACACTGCCCAAGGTGACAATACCCACGATGACAGTAATCATGGTGAAAGTGCCCATGGTGGCAGTTCTTGTGACAGTGCTCATGGTGGCAGTGCTCGTGGTGACAGTGCTCTTGGTGACAGTGATCATGGTGCAGTGCCCATGGTGAGACTCCCAGTGGTGACACTGCCCATGGTGACAGTGCACATGGTCATGGTGCATCTGGTGGCAGTGCAAAATAGTGAGAGTGCCCATGGTGATATTGCTCATGGTGATAGTGCCCATGGTGAGAGTGCCCATGGTGAGAGTGCTCATGGTGACAGTGCCCATGGTGACAGTTCCCCTGGTGACAGTGCACAACGTGAGAGTACCCATGTTGTCTGTGCCCATGGTGACAGTTCTTATCATGATAGTGCAAACGGTAGCAGTGTTCATGGTAATAGTGCTCACGGTGGCAGTGCCCACAATGAGAGTGCCCATGGTGAGAATACTGACTGTGACAGAGCCCATGGTGACATTTCTCTCTGTCACAGAGCCTTTGGGTAGAGTTAGCATGGTGAAATTTCTCACAGTGATTGTGCCCATTGTTTCAGTGCTCATAGTGACAAGACCCATGGCGCCAGTGCCCATCATGGCATCTCTCACGGTGATAGTGATAACGGTGACAGTGCCCATGGTGATATTACCCATGGTGACAGTACGCAGTGATAAAGTGCTCATGGTGACAGTACCTAAGGTGATAGTGCACATGCTGGCAGTGCAAAATGGTGACAGTGCCCATGGTGACATTGCTTAATGTGATAGTCCTTGCGGTGATAGTGCACATGGTGACACTGCCCACCGTGACAGGGCTCTTGTTGACAGTGCTCACGGTGATAGTGCCAATGTTGGAAGTGCCCATCGGTAAAGGGCCCATTATGACAGTTCTTATGGTGAGAGTGGTCAGAGTGGCAGTGCTCATGGTGAAAGTGCCCATGGTGACAGAGCTCACGGTGACAGTGCCCATAGTTATAGTGTCCATGGTGACATTACAAACAGTGAAATTGTCCATGGGGTCACTGCCCATGGTGACAGTGCCCATGGTCACAACCTTCACTGTGACAGTGCTTACCGTGACAGTGCCCATGGTGACAGTGACCACGGTGACAGTTCTAACGGTAATAGTGCCCATGATGACAGTGCTCATGGTGACAGTCCACATTGTGCCAGTGCCCAAGGTGACAGTGCTCATGGTGACATTGCCCAAAGTCACAATACCCATGGTGACAGTGCCCAAGCTGACAGTTCTCATGGAGATAGTGCCCATGGTGACAGTGCACATGGTGATACTGAGAATGGTGACAGTGCTTATGGTGACAGTGGTAATGGTTGCAGTACCCATGGTGATAGTGCTGAAAGTGACAGTACCCTTGGTGATAGTGTCCATGGTGAGTGTGCTCACATTAATAGTGCCCATGGTGGAGGTTCCCATTGTCAATGTGTTCATGGTGACAGTGCCCATGTTGGTAGTTACCATGGTGACAGTGCTCACGGTGATAGTGACCATGGTAATGGTACACATGGTGGTTGTGCCCTTGGTGACACTGCCCATGATGACATTACTCATGGTGACAGTGCTCACGGTGATAGTGCCCATGGTGATAGTGCACATGGTGGTAGTGCACATGGCAGCAGTGAAAAATGGTGACAGTGCCCATGCTGACAGTTCTCATAGTGACAGTGCACACGGTTACAACCCATGCTGACAGTGCTCATGGTAGCAGTACCCGTGGTGACAGAGCTTACAGTGACAGTGCTCATGGTAGCAGTACCCGTGGTGACAGAGCTTACAGTGATAGTGCACATGGTTGCATTGCCCATGGTGGCACTGAAGATGGGGACAATGCCCATGATGACAGTGCCCATGGTGACAGTGCCCACAGTGCCATTGCCTATGGTGACAGTGCTGACAGTCACAATACCCATAGTAACAGTTACCACGGTGAGATTGCTCATGGTGATAGTGTCCATGGTGACACGGCTCATTGTGACAGTCCGCATTGTGCCAGTACCCATAGGAAAGTACTCATGGTGACAGTGCGCATGGTGATAGTGTCCTTGGTGAGAGTGCTCACGGTGGTAGTACTCACAGTAATAGTGCTCATGGTGACAGTGCCGATGGTGATAGTGCCCATGGTGGCAGTTCCCATGGTGAAAGTGCTCATGATGACTTTGCCCATGTTGGTAGTTCCCATGGTGAGAGTACTCACGGTGATAGTGACCATGGTAACACTGCACATGGTGGCCGTGCCCTTGGTGACAGTGCCCGTGTTGACAGGACTCAGGGTGACAGTTCTCATGGTGATAGTGCCCATGGTGACATTTCAGATGGTGGCAGTGAAAAATGGTGACAGTGCCCATGTTGACAGTTCTCATGGTGACAGTGCACACGGTGACAACTCATGAAGACAGTACTCACGGTGAGAGTTATCTTTGTTGCAGTACCCATGGTGACAGTGCTCACAGTGATATTGCCCATGGTGGCCGTGCCCATGTTTACAGTTCCCATGGTGACACTGCCCATGATGACAGTGCCCATGGTGACAGTGCCCATGTTCACAATTCTCACAGTGATAATGCCAATGGTGAGAGTACCTAGGTTGACAATGCACATGGTGACAGTGCACATGGTGTCACGCCTATGGTGACAGTGCTCATGGTGACAGTTCTCATGTTGGCATTGCCATAAATAACAGTGCTCATTGTGGCAGTGCTTATGGTGACCGTGCTCATGGGGACAGTGCCCATATTTACATTGCTTATGGTGATAGATGTCACGGTGACACTGCACACAGGGACAGTGCCCAGCGTGACAAAGCCCATGGTGATACTTCCCATTGTGACAGTGCTCACGGTGACGGTGCCCATGGTGACAGCGCCCAGTGTGACAAGGCCCATGGTGACAGTGCTCAAGGTGACTGTGCTCATGGTGACAGTGTGCACGTTTACAGTGTTTATGCTGATAGATGTAACGGTGTCAGTGCCCACGGGGACAGTGCCCAGGCTGACAAATTCCATGGTGATACTTCCCATTGTGAAAGAGCCCATGGTGACAGCGCCCAGTTTGACAAGGCCCAAGGTGACACAGCTCACGGTGACCATGCCCATTGTGACAGTGCCGATGGTGAGAGTGCCAATAATGACAGTTCTCATGGTGAAACTGCCCATGGAGATATTGCCCATGGTGATAGTGCTCATGGTGACAACCCCACGGTGACAGTGACAATGGTGATAGTCCCCGTGGTGACAGTTCTTACGTTGAATGTGACCATGGTGACAGTTCTCATGGTGACAGTGCCTATGGTGAAAATTCTCATAGTGGCACTGCTCATGGTGACAGTGCCCATGGTGATATTACCCATGGTGACGGTACTCATGGTAAAAGTGCCCATGGTGACACTGCACATGGTGGCAGTGCAAAATGTTGACAGTGCCCATGGTGATATTGCTCATGGTGACATTGCTTATGGTGATAGTCCTTCCAGTAATAGTGTGTATGGTGAAACTGCACACAGTGACAGTGCTTATGGTGACAGTGCCCTTGGTGGCTGTTCCCATGGGCACAGTACCGATGGTGACACTGTGCATTGTTACAGTTCCCATGGTAATCGTGCTCACGGTGATAGTGCACGTCCTGACAGTGCCCATGGTGGTAGTTCACCTGGTGACAGTGCTAAATAGTGACAGTGCACATGCTGACAGTGCTCATGGTGATAGTGCCCATGAGACAGTGCACACGGTGATAATAGGCATTGTAACAGTGTTCATGGTGACAGAGCCCAAGGTGGCAGTAGCCATGGTGACAGTGCCCACAATGACAGTGCCCAAAGTGACAGTGCCGACAGTAACAGTTCCCATGGTGGCACATCTCATGGTGACGGTGCCCATGGGGACAGTTAGCATGGTGAGATTTCTCACGGTTATAGTGCCCGTTGTGACAGTGCTCTCAGTGAGAAGGCCCATGGTGCCAGTGCCCATATAGACATTCTGCTCGGTAACATTTCTCACGGCGAAAGTGCCTATGGTGATATTACCAATGGTGACACTGCACATGGTGGCTGTGCAAGATGGTAAGAGTGCCCATGGTGACATTGTTCATGGTGACATTGCTTACAGTGATAATCCTTATGGTGACTGTGTGCATGGTAACAATGCACACAGTGACAATGTTCACTGTGACAGTGTTCACAGTGATAGTTCCCATGGTGAGAGTGTCCATGGTAACGGTGCCCATAGTCACAATTCTCATGGTGTAGTGCTCACAGTGACAGTGCCCATGGTGAAAATACCCAGGGTGACAGTACTCATGGTGACCGTGTTCATGGTGACAGTGCGCATGGTGACACTGCCCACCATGACAGTGCTCTTGTTGACAGTGCTCAAGGTGATAGTGCCAATGTTGGAAGTGCTCATCATGAAAGTGCCCACGGTGACAGTTCTTATGGTGAGAGTGGTCACAGTGGCACTGCTCATGGTGAAAGTGCCCAAGGTGACAGAGCTCACGGTGACAGTGCCCTTAGTTATAGTGTCCATGGTGACAGTACTAACAGTGAAATTGACCATGGGGACACTACCCATAGTAACAGTGCACATGGTCAGAACCCTCACAGTGATAGTGCTCACAGTGACAGTGCCCTTGGTGATAGTGACCACGGTGACCTTTATAATGTTGATAGAGCCCATGATGACAGTGCTTATTGTGACAGTCCACATTGTGCCACTGCCCAAGGTGACAGTGCTCATGGTGACAGTGCCCAAAGTCACAATACCCATGGTGACAGTGCCGATGCTGACAGTTCTCCTGGTGATAGTGCCCATGGTGACAGTGCACATGGTGATACTGAGAATGGTGACAGTGATAACGGTGACAGTGGTCATGGTTGCAGTACCCATGGTGATAGTTCTGAAACTGACAGTGCCCTTGGTGATAGTGCCCATGGTGAGTGTGCTCACATTAATAGTGCCGTGGTGGCAGTTCCCATTGTGAAAGTGCTCATGATGACAGTGCCCATGTTGGTAGTTCCCATGGTGACAGTGCTCACGGTGATAGTGACCATGGTAACAGTGCACATGGTGGCTCTGCCCTTGGTGAAAGTGCCCATGATGAGAGTGCTCATGGTGACAGTGCTCATAATAGCAGTGCCCAAGGTGCCAGTGCTCGTGGTGACAGTGTTAATGGTGACAGTGTTCTTGGTGGCAGTTCGTATGGGGACAATACCGATGATGACACTGTGCATTGTTACAGTGCCCATGGTATTTGTGCTCATGGTGACAGTGCAAATCGTGATAGTGCCCATGGTGGTAGTTCACCTGGTGACAGTGCTAAATAGTGACAGTGCACATTCTGACAGTGCTCATGGTGATAGTGCCCATGGTGAGAGAGCACACGGTGATAATTTGCATTGTTACAGTGTTCATGGTGAGAGAGCCCAAGGTGGCAATGGCCATGGTGACACTGTCCACAATGACAGTGCCCATGGGGACAGTGCCAACAGTGACAATGCCCATGGTGACCCTTCTCACAGTAAGAGTCCCCATGGGGACAGTTAGCATGTTGAGATTTCTCTCGGTGATAGTTCCCATTGTGACAGTGCTCACAGTGACAATGCCCATGGTGCCAGTGCCCATAGAGATATTTTGCACGGTCACATTTCTCACGGTGAAAGTGCCTATGGTGATATTACCCATGGTGACACTGCACATGCTGGCAGTGCAAAATGGTGACAGTGCCCATGGTGACATTCCTCATGGTGACTTTGCTTACAGTGATAGTCCTCATGGTGACAGTGTGCATGGTGACACTGCACACAGTGATAGTGTTCATGGTTACAGTGTTCACGGTGATAGTTCCCATGGTGAGAGTGTCCAGGGTGACAGTGCCCATAGTCACAATTCTCATGGTGTAGTGTTCACAGTGACAGTGCCCATGGTGTAAATACACAGGGTGACAGTGCTCATGGTGATAGTGCCCATGGTGACAGTGCCCATGTTCACAATTCTCACAGTGATAATGCCTATGATGAGAGTACTTAGGGTGACAATGACCATGGTGACAGTGCCCATGGTGTCATGCCCCTGGTGACACTGCTCATGGTGACAGTGCTCATGTTGGCAGTGCCATAAATAGCAGTGCTCTGTGTGGCAGTGCTCATGCTGACCGTTCTCATTGTGACAGTGTCCATGTTTACAGTGATTATGGTGATAGATGTCACGGTGTCAGTACCCCCGTGGACAGTTCCCATGCTGACAAAGCCCATGGTGATATATCCCAATGTGACAGTGCCCAGGGTGACAGTGCCCATGATGACAGTACCCAGTGTGAGAAAGCCCATGATGACAGTTCTCACAGTGAATGTGCCCGTGGTGAATATTGCCGATGATGAGAGTGCCAATAGTGACAGTGCTCATGGTGAAACTGCCCATGGAGACAATGCCCATGGTGATAGTGCTCATTGTGAGAACCCAACAGTGACAGTGCCAATTGTGATAGTCCCCGTGGTGACCGTTCTTACATTGAATGTGACCATGGTGATATTGCTCATGGTGACAGTGCTCATGGTGACAGTGCTCAAGGTTATGGTCTCCATGTTGACAGTGCCCATGGTGACATTTCTCATGGTGACTGTGCCTATGGTGAAAATTCTCATAGTGACAGTGCTCATGGTGACTGTGCCCATGGTGATATTACCCATGGTGACAGTACTCATGGTAAAAGTGCCCATGGTCACACTGCACATAGTGGCAGTGCAAAATGGTGACAGTGCCCATGGTGATATTGCTCATGGTGACATTGCTTATGGTGATATTCCCTACGGTGATAGTGTGTATTGTGAAACTGCACACAGTGATTGTGCTCATGGTGACAGTGTTCATGGCGATAGTGCCGATCGTGAATGTGCCCATGGTGACAGTGCCCATAGTCACAATTCTCACGGTGTAGTGCTCACGGTGACAGTGCCCATGGTGACAATACACAGGGTGACAGTATTCATGGTGACATTGCTCATGGTGATAGTCCCCAAGATGAGAGTGCCCATGTTCACAACTCTCACGGTGATAGTGCCCATGGTGACAATACCCAGGGTAACATAGCTCATGGTAAAAGTGTTCATGGTGACAGTGCCCATGGTTACAGTACCTAAGGTGACAATTTCCATGGTGAGAGTGCTCATGGTGACAATACCCAGGGTGTCCTGCCCATGGTGACAGTGATCAGGGTCACACTGCTCATGTGGACAGTGCCATAAGTGACAGTGCTCATTCTGGCAGTGCTCATGGTGCCATGCTCATGGGACAGTGCCCATGTTTACAGGGCTTATGGTGATAGATTTCATGGTGGCCGTGCCCATGGTGACAGTGCCCACGCTGACAAAGCCCAAGGTGATACTTCCCATTGTGACAGTGCCCACAGTGACAGTGCCCATTGTGACAGCACGCAGTGTGAGAAGGCCCATTGTGACAGTGCTCAAGGTGACCGTGCCCAAGGTGACAGTGCCCATGCTGAGAGTGCCAATAGTGACAGTGCTCATGGTGATAATGTCCTTAGAGACATTGCCCATGGTGATAGTGCTCATGGTGACAAACCCACAGTGACAATGCCAATGCTGATAGTCTCCGAGGTGACAGTTCTTACGTTGAATGTGACCATGGTGACAGTTCTCCTGGTGACAGTGCCTATGGTGAAAAATCTCATACTGACCGTGCTCATGGTGACAGTGCCCATGGTGATATTTCCCATGGTGACAGTATTCATGGTAAAGTGCCCATGGTGACAATGCACATGGTGGCAGTGCAAAATGTTGACAGTGCCCATGGTGATTTTGCTCATGGTGACATTGCTTAAGGTGATAGTCCTTACGGTGATAGTGTGTATGCTGAAACTGCACACAGTGACAGTGCTCATGGTGACAGTGTTCATGGCGATAGTGCCGATGGTGAATGTGCCCATGGTGACAGTGCCCATAGTCACAATTCTCACGGTGTAGTGCTCAAGGTGACAGTGCCCATGGTGACAATACCCAGGGTGACAGTATTCATGGTGATATTGCTCATGGTGATAGTGCCCATGGTGAGAATGCACATGTACACAACTCTCACGGTGATAGTGCCCATGGTGACAATACCCAGGGTGACAGAGCTCATGGTAAAAGTGCTCAAGGTGACAGTGCCCATGGTGACAGTACCTAAGGTGAGAATTCCTACAGTGCGAGAGCTCATGGTGAAAGTGCCCATGTTGGAAACACGCAGGGTGTCCTGCCCATTGTGAGAGTGATCATGTTGACACTGCTCATGTGGACAGTGACATAAGTGACAGTTTTCATGTGGACAGTGCCCATAGTTACAGTGTTTATGGTGATAGATGTTACGGTGGCCATGCTCACAGTGACAGTGTCCACCATGACAATGTCCAAAGTGATATTTCCCATTGTGACTGTGCCCACAGTGACAGAGCCCATGGTGAAAGTGCCCAAGATCACAGTGCCCATGGAGACAGTGCTAATGGTGACTGTGCCCAAGGTGACATCGCCCAGTGAGACAACAACCGTTTTGACAGTGCTCACGGTGACTGTGCCGATTCTGACAGTGCTTATGGTGATAGTGCCAATAGTGAGAGTGCTCACGGTGAAACTGCCCATGGAGACACTGCCCATGGTGATTGTGCTCATCGTGACAATTCCTCAGAGGCAGTGCCAATGGTGAGAGTTTCTGTGGTGACAGTTCTCACGGTGAAAGTGACCCTGTTGAAATTGCTCATGGTGACAATGCTCATGGTGACAGTGTTCATGGTGACAGTGCTCAAGGTGATAGTCTCCAGGTTGACAGTGCCCATGGTGACTGTTCACACGGGGACAGTTCTGATGGTGATAATGCTCTTAGTGACACTGCTCACGATGAAAGTGCCCATGTTGACAGTGACCACGGTGACTGTTCTTACCGTGATAGTGCCCATGGTGAGGGTGTTCATGGTGACAGTCCGCATGGAGGCTGTGTCCATGATGACAGAGCTCAGGGTGATAGTGCTCACAGTGATATTACTCACGTTGACATTGCCCAAGGTGACAATACCCACGGTGACAGTAATCATGGTGAAAGTGCCCATGGTGGCAGTTCACATAGGGACAGTTCTTGTGACAGTGCTCATGGTGGCAGTGCTCATGGTGACAGTGCTCTTGTTGACAGTACTCGTGGTGCAGTGACCATGGTGAGACTACTAATGGTGACACTGCCCATGGTGACAGTGCACATGGTCGTGGTGCATCTGGTGGCAGTGCAAAATAGTGACAGTGCCCATGGTTATATTGCTCATGGTGATAGTGCCCATGGTTACAGTGCCCATGGTTAGAGTGCTCATGGTGACAGTGCCCAGGGTGAAAGTGCCCCTGGTTACAGTGCACACCGTGAGAGTGCCCATGGTGTCTGTGCCCATGGTGACAGTTCTTATCATGAGAGTGTTCACGGTAGCAGTGTTCATGGTAGTAGTGCTCACGGAGGCATTGCCCACAATGAGAGTGCCCATGGTGAGAATACTGACTGTGACAGTTCCCATGATGACTTTTCTCTCTGTGACAGTGCCCATGGAGACACTGCCAACAGTGTCAATGCCCATGATGACAGTGCCCATGGTGACAGTGCCCATGGTACAATTGCCTATAGTGACAGTGCTCCCAGTGACAGTACCCATGGTAACAGTGACCATGGTGAAAGTGCTCATGGTGATAGTGTCCATGGTGGCAGGTCTCAGTGTGACAGTCCGCACTGTGCCAGTACCCATAGTGAAAGTGCTCACGATAAGAGTGCCCATGGTGACAGTGACCACAGTGAGAGTGCTCATGGTGGTAGTACTCACAGTAATAGTGCTCATGATGACAGTGCCGATGGTGACAGTGCTCACGGTGACAGTGCCCATGGTGATAGTGCCTATGGTGAGAGTCCACTTGTTGATAGTGCCCAAGGTGGCAGTTCCCATTGTGAAAGTGTTCGGGATGACACTGACCATGTTGTTAGTTCCCATGGGGACAATGCTCACGGTGATAGTGACCATGGTAACAGTGCACATGGTGGCCGTGCCCTTGGTGACAGTGCCCATGATGACAGGACTCATTGTGACAGTTCTCAGTGTGATAGTGCCCATGGTGACATTGCACATGGTGGCAGTGAAAAATGGTGACAGTGCCCATGTTGACAGTTCTCATGGTGACAGTGCACACGGTGACAACCCATGCAGACAGTACTCACGGTGACAGTTCTCTTTGTTGCAGTACCCATGGTGACAGTGCTCACAGTGATATTGCCCATGGTGGCAGTGCCCATGCTTACAGTTCCCATGGTGACACTGCCCATGATGACAGTACCCGTGGTGACAGTGCCCACGCAACCATTTCCTGTAGTGACAGTGCTCATGGTAACAGTGCCCATGGTGACAGTGACCATGGTGAGAATGCTCAAAGTGATAGTGCCAATGGTGACAGGGCTCATGGTGCCAGTCTGCATTGTGCCAGTACCCTTGGCGACAGTGCTCATGGTGACAGTGCTCACAGTGATAGTGCTCCCAGTAATAGTGCTCATCGTGACAGTGCTAATGGTGACAATACCCAAGTTGACAGTACTCATGTTGAAAATACCCATGGTGGCAGTTCTCATAGCGACAGTTCTCATGGTGACAGTGCTCATAATAGCAGTGCCCATGGTGGCAGTGCTCGTGGTGACAATGTTAATGGTGACAGTGCTCTTGGTGGCAGTTCCCATGGGGACAGTACCGATGGTGACTCTGCACATTGTAACAGTGCCCATGGTAACTGTGCTCATGGTGATAGTGCACATCGTGAAAGTGCCCATGGTCATAGTTCACCTAGTGACAGTGCTAAATAGTGACAGTGCACATGCTTACAGTGCTAATGGTGATCGTGCCCATAGTGACAGTGCACACGGTGATAATGGGTATTGTTACAGTGTTAATGGTGAGAGAGCCCAAGGTGGCAGTGCCCATGGTGACAGCGCCCAGTGTGACAAGGCCCATGGAGACAGTGCTCACGGTGACCGTGCCCCTGGTGACATTGCTGACGGTGAGAGTGCCAATAGTGTCAGTGCTCATGGTGATACTGCCCATGGAGACATTGCCCATGGTGATAGTGCTCATGGTGACAACCCCACGGTGACAGTGACAATGTTGATAATCCCTGAGGTGACAGTTCTTACGTTGAATGTGACCATGGCGACACTTCTCATGGTGACAGTGCCTACAGTGAAAATTCTCATAGTAACAGTGCTCATGGTGACAGTGCCCATGGTGATATTACCCATGGTGACAGTACTCATGGTAAAAGTGCCCATGGTGACACTGCACATGGTGGCAGTGCAATATGGTGACAGTGCCCATGGTGATATTGCTCATGGTGACATTGCTTATGGTAATAATCCTTACGGTGATAGTGTGTATGGTGAAACTGCACACAGTGACTGTGCTCTTGGTGACACTTTTAACAGTGATAGTGCCGATGGTGAATGTGCCCATGGTGACAGTGCCCATGGTGACAATACACAGGGTGACATTATTCATGGTGACATTGCTCATGGTGATAGTGCACATGGTGAGACTGCCCATGTACACAGCTCTCACGGTGATACTGCCCATGGTGACAACACCCAGGGTGAGAGAGCTCATGGTCAATGTGCTCAAGGTGACAGTGCCCATGGTGAAAACACCCAGGGTGTCCTGCCCATAGTGAGAGTGATCATGGTGACACTGCTCATGTGGACAGTGCCATAAGTGACAGTGCTCACTGTGGCACTGCTCATGTGGACAGTGCTCATGGTTACAGTGCTTATGGTGATAGATGTTACGGTGGCCATGCTCACAGTGACAGTGCCCACGATGACAAAGCCCATGGTGATACTTCCCATTGTGAGAGTGCCCATTGTGAAAGAGCCCATGGTGAAAGTGCCCAGGATCACAGTGCCCATGGTGACAGTTCTAATGGTGACTGTGCCCATGGTAACTGCACCCAGTGTGACAACACCCATTGTGACAGTGCTCACGGTGACTGTGCCGATGCTGAGAGTGCCGATGGTGATAGTGCCAATAGTGAGAGTGCTCACGGTGAAACTGCCCATGGAGACAATGCCCATGGTGATAGTGCTCATCGTGACAATCCCACGGAGGCAGTGCCAATGGTGAGAGTTCCCGTGGTGACAGTTCTCATGGTGAAAGTGACCCTGTTGAAATTGCTCATGGTGACAATGCTCACGGTGACAGTGTTCATGGTGACAGTGCTTGAGGTGATAGTCTCCATGTTGACAGTGCCCTTGATGACTGTTCTCATGGTGACAGTGCCTATGGTGATAATGCTCTTAGTGACAGTCCTCATGGTAAATGTGCCCATGGTGACAGTGACGACGGTGACTGTTCTCACCGTGATAGTGCGCATGGTGACAGTGTTCATGGTGAGAGTCCGCATTGAGGCTGTGCCCATGGTGACAGTGCTCAGGGTGATAGTGCTCACAGTGATATTGCTCACGTTGACACTGCCCAAGGTGACAATACCCACGATGACAGTAATCATGGTGAAAGTGCCCATGGTGGCAGTTCTTGTGACAGTGCTCATGGTGGCAGTGCTCGTGGTGACAGTGCTCTTGGTGACAGTGCTCATGGTGCAGTGCCCATGGTGAGACTCCCAATGGTGACACTGCCCATGGTGACAGTGCACATGGTCATGGTGCATCTGGTGGCAGTGCAAAATAGTGAGAATGCCCATGGTGATATTGCTCATGGTGATAGTGCCCATGGTGAGAGTGCCCAAGGTTCCAGTGCTCATGGTGACAGTGCCCATGGTGACAGTTCCCCTGGTGACAGTGCACAACGTGAGAGTACCCATGTTGTCTGTGCCCATGGTGACAGTTCTTATCATGATAGTGCAAACGGTAGCAGTGTTCATGGTAATAGTGCTCACGGTGGCAGTGCCCACAATGAGAGTGCCCATGGTGAGAATACTGACTGTGACAGAGCCCATGGTGACATTTCTCTCTGTCACAGAGCCTTTGGGTAGAGTTAGCATGGTGAAATTTCTCACAGTGATTGTGCCCATTGTTTCAGTGCTCATAGTGACAAGACCCATGGCGCCAGTGCCCATCATGGCATCTCTCACGGTGATAGTGATAACGGTGACAGTGCCCATGGTGATATTACCCATGGTGACAGTACGCAGTGATAAAGTGCTCATGGTGACAGTACCTAAGGTGATAGTGCACATGCTGGCAGTGCAAAATGGTGACAGTGCCCATGGTGACATTGCTTAATGTGATAGTCCTTGCGGTGATAGTGCACATGGTGACACTGCCCACCGTGACAGGGCTCTTGTTGACAGTGCTCACGGTGATAGTGCCAATGTTGGAAGTGCCCATCGGTAAAGGGCCCATTATGACAGTTCTTATGGTGAGAGTGGTCAGAGTGGCAGTGCTCATGGTGAAAGTGCCCATGGTGACAGAGCTCACGGTGACAGTGCCCATAGTTATAGTGTCCATGGTGACATTACAAACAGTGAAATTGTCCATGGGGTCACTGCCCATGGTGACAGTGCCCATGGTCACAACCTTCACTGTGACAGTGCTTACCGTGACAGTGCCCATGGTGACAGTGACCACGGTGACAGTTCTAACGGTAATAGTGCCCATGATGACAGTGCTCATGGTGACAGTCCACATTGTGCCAGTGCCCAAGGTGACAGTGCTCATGGTGACATTGCCCAAAGTCACAATACCCATGGTGACAGTGCCCAAGCTGACAGTTCTCATGGAGATAGTGCCCATGGTGACAGTGCACATGGTGATACTGAGAATGGTGACAGTGCTTATGGTGACAGTGGTAATGGTTGCAGTACCCATGGTGATAGTGCTGAAAGTGACAGTACCCTTGGTGATAGTGTCCATGGTGAGTGTGCTCACATTAATAGTGCCCATGGTGGAGGTTCCCATTGTCAATGTGTTCATGGTGACAGTGCCCATGTTGGTAGTTACCATGGTGACAGTGCTCACGGTGATAGTGACCATGGTAATGGTACACATGGTGGTTGTGCCCTTGGTGACACTGCCCATGATGACATTACTCATGGTGACAGTGCTCACGGTGATAGTGCCCATGGTGATAGTGCACATGGTGGTAGTGCACATGGCAGCAGTGAAAAATGGTGACAGTGCCCATGCTGACAGTTCTCATAGTGACAGTGCACACGGTTACAACCCATGCTGACAGTGCTCATGGTAGCAGTACCCGTGGTGACAGAGCTTACAGTGACAGTGCTCATGGTAGCAGTACCCGTGGTGACAGAGCTTACAGTGATAGTGCACATGGTTGCATTGCCCATGGTGGCACTGAAGATGGGGACAATGCCCATGATGACAGTGCCCATGGTGACAGTGCCCACAGTGCCATTGCCTATGGTGACAGTGCTGACAGTCACAATACCCATAGTAACAGTTACCACGGTGAGATTGCTCATGGTGATAGTGTCCATGGTGACACGGCTCATTGTGACAGTCCGCATTGTGCCAGTACCCATAGGAAAGTACTCATGGTGACAGTGCGCATGGTGATAGTGTCCTTGGTGAGAGTGCTCACGGTGGTAGTACTCACAGTAATAGTGCTCATGGTGACAGTGCCGATGGTGATAGTGCCCATGGTGGCAGTTCCCATGGTGAAAGTGCTCATGATGACTTTGCCCATGTTGGTAGTTCCCATGGTGAGAGTACTCACGGTGATAGTGACCATGGTAACACTGCACATGGTGGCCGTGCCCTTGGTGACAGTGCCCGTGTTGACAGGACTCAGGGTGACAGTTCTCATGGTGATAGTGCCCATGGTGACATTTCAGATGGTGGCAGTGAAAAATGGTGACAGTGCCCATGTTGACAGTTCTCATGGTGACAGTGCACACGGTGACAACTCATGAAGACAGTACTCACGGTGAGAGTTATCTTTGTTGCAGTACCCATGGTGACAGTGCTCACAGTGATATTGCCCATGGTGGCCGTGCCCATGTTTACAGTTCCCATGGTGACACTGCCCATGATGACAGTGCCCATGGTGACAGTGCCCATGTTCACAATTCTCACAGTGATAATGCCAATGGTGAGAGTACCTAGGTTGACAATGCACATGGTGACAGTGCACATGGTGTCACGCCTATGGTGACAGTGCTCATGGTGACAGTTCTCATGTTGGCATTGCCATAAATAACAGTGCTCATTGTGGCAGTGCTTATGGTGACCGTGCTCATGGGGACAGTGCCCATATTTACATTGCTTATGGTGATAGATGTCACGGTGACACTGCACACAGGGACAGTGCCCAGCGTGACAAAGCCCATGGTGATACTTCCCATTGTGACAGTGCTCACGGTGACGGTGCCCATGGTGACAGCGCCCAGTGTGACAAGGCCCATGGTGACAGTGCTCAAGGTGACTGTGCTCATGGTGACAGTGTGCACGTTTACAGTGTTTATGCTGATAGATGTAACGGTGTCAGTGCCCACGGGGACAGTGCCCAGGCTGACAAATTCCATGGTGATACTTCCCATTGTGAAAGAGCCCATGGTGACAGCGCCCAGTTTGACAAGGCCCAAGGTGACACAGCTCACGGTGACCATGCCCATTGTGACAGTGCCGATGGTGAGAGTGCCAATAATGACAGTTCTCATGGTGAAACTGCCCATGGAGATATTGCCCATGGTGATAGTGCTCATGGTGACAACCCCACGGTGACAGTGACAATGGTGATAGTCCCCGTGGTGACAGTTCTTACGTTGAATGTGACCATGGTGACAGTTCTCATGGTGACAGTGCCTATGGTGAAAATTCTCATAGTGGCACTGCTCATGGTGACAGTGCCCATGGTGATATTACCCATGGTGACGGTACTCATGGTAAAAGTGCCCATGGTGACACTGCACATGGTGGCAGTGCAAAATGTTGACAGTGCCCATGGTGATATTGCTCATGGTGACATTGCTTATGGTGATAGTCCTTCCAGTAATAGTGTGTATGGTGAAACTGCACACAGTGACAGTGCTTATGGTGACAGTGCCCTTGGTGGCTGTTCCCATGGGCACAGTACCGATGGTGACACTGTGCATTGTTACAGTTCCCATGGTAATCGTGCTCACGGTGATAGTGCACGTCCTGACAGTGCCCATGGTGGTAGTTCACCTGGTGACAGTGCTAAATAGTGACAGTGCACATGCTGACAGTGCTCATGGTGATAGTGCCCATGAGACAGTGCACACGGTGATAATAGGCATTGTAACAGTGTTCATGGTGACAGAGCCCAAGGTGGCAGTAGCCATGGTGACAGTGCCCACAATGACAGTGCCCAAAGTGACAGTGCCGACAGTAACAGTTCCCATGGTGGCACATCTCATGGTGACGGTGCCCATGGGGACAGTTAGCATGGTGAGATTTCTCACGGTTATAGTGCCCGTTGTGACAGTGCTCTCAGTGAGAAGGCCCATGGTGCCAGTGCCCATATAGACATTCTGCTCGGTAACATTTCTCACGGCGAAAGTGCCTATGGTGATATTACCAATGGTGACACTGCACATGGTGGCTGTGCAAGATGGTAAGAGTGCCCATGGTGACATTGTTCATGGTGACATTGCTTACAGTGATAATCCTTATGGTGACTGTGTGCATGGTAACAATGCACACAGTGACAATGTTCACTGTGACAGTGTTCACAGTGATAGTTCCCATGGTGAGAGTGTCCATGGTAACGGTGCCCATAGTCACAATTCTCATGGTGTAGTGCTCACAGTGACAGTGCCCATGGTGAAAATACCCAGGGTGACAGTACTCATGGTGACCGTGTTCATGGTGACAGTGCGCATGGTGACACTGCCCACCATGACAGTGCTCTTGTTGACAGTGCTCAAGGTGATAGTGCCAATGTTGGAAGTGCTCATCATGAAAGTGCCCACGGTGACAGTTCTTATGGTGAGAGTGGTCACAGTGGCACTGCTCATGGTGAAAGTGCCCAAGGTGACAGAGCTCACGGTGACAGTGCCCTTAGTTATAGTGTCCATGGTGACAGTACTAACAGTGAAATTGACCATGGGGACACTACCCATAGTAACAGTGCACATGGTCAGAACCCTCACAGTGATAGTGCTCACAGTGACAGTGCCCTTGGTGATAGTGACCACGGTGACCTTTATAATGTTGATAGAGCCCATGATGACAGTGCTTATTGTGACAGTCCACATTGTGCCACTGCCCAAGGTGACAGTGCTCATGGTGACAGTGCCCAAAGTCACAATACCCATGGTGACAGTGCCGATGCTGACAGTTCTCCTGGTGATAGTGCCCATGGTGACAGTGCACATGGTGATACTGAGAATGGTGACAGTGATAACGGTGACAGTGGTCATGGTTGCAGTACCCATGGTGATAGTTCTGAAACTGACAGTGCCCTTGGTGATAGTGCCCATGGTGAGTGTGCTCACATTAATAGTGCCGTGGTGGCAGTTCCCATTGTGAAAGTGCTCATGATGACAGTGCCCATGTTGGTAGTTCCCATGGTGACAGTGCTCACGGTGATAGTGACCATGGTAACAGTGCACATGGTGGCTCTGCCCTTGGTGAAAGTGCCCATGATGAGAGTGCTCATGGTGACAGTGCTCATAATAGCAGTGCCCAAGGTGCCAGTGCTCGTGGTGACAGTGTTAATGGTGACAGTGTTCTTGGTGGCAGTTCGTATGGGGACAATACCGATGATGACACTGTGCATTGTTACAGTGCCCATGGTATTTGTGCTCATGGTGACAGTGCAAATCGTGATAGTGCCCATGGTGGTAGTTCACCTGGTGACAGTGCTAAATAGTGACAGTGCACATTCTGACAGTGCTCATGGTGATAGTGCCCATGGTGAGAGAGCACACGGTGATAATTTGCATTGTTACAGTGTTCATGGTGAGAGAGCCCAAGGTGGCAATGGCCATGGTGACACTGTCCACAATGACAGTGCCCATGGGGACAGTGCCAACAGTGACAATGCCCATGGTGACCCTTCTCACAGTAAGAGTCCCCATGGGGACAGTTAGCATGTTGAGATTTCTCTCGGTGATAGTTCCCATTGTGACAGTGCTCACAGTGACAATGCCCATGGTGCCAGTGCCCATAGAGATATTTTGCACGGTCACATTTCTCACGGTGAAAGTGCCTATGGTGATATTACCCATGGTGACACTGCACATGCTGGCAGTGCAAAATGGTGACAGTGCCCATGGTGACATTCCTCATGGTGACTTTGCTTACAGTGATAGTCCTCATGGTGACAGTGTGCATGGTGACACTGCACACAGTGATAGTGTTCATGGTTACAGTGTTCACGGTGATAGTTCCCATGGTGAGAGTGTCCAGGGTGACAGTGCCCATAGTCACAATTCTCATGGTGTAGTGTTCACAGTGACAGTGCCCATGGTGTAAATACACAGGGTGACAGTGCTCATGGTGATAGTGCCCATGGTGACAGTGCCCATGTTCACAATTCTCACAGTGATAATGCCTATGATGAGAGTACTTAGGGTGACAATGACCATGGTGACAGTGCCCATGGTGTCATGCCCCTGGTGACACTGCTCATGGTGACAGTGCTCATGTTGGCAGTGCCATAAATAGCAGTGCTCTGTGTGGCAGTGCTCATGCTGACCGTTCTCATTGTGACAGTGTCCATGTTTACAGTGATTATGGTGATAGATGTCACGGTGTCAGTACCCCCGTGGACAGTTCCCATGCTGACAAAGCCCATGGTGATATATCCCAATGTGACAGTGCCCAGGGTGACAGTGCCCATGATGACAGTACCCAGTGTGAGAAAGCCCATGATGACAGTTCTCACAGTGAATGTGCCCGTGGTGAATATTGCCGATGATGAGAGTGCCAATAGTGACAGTGCTCATGGTGAAACTGCCCATGGAGACAATGCCCATGGTGATAGTGCTCATTGTGAGAACCCAACAGTGACAGTGCCAATTGTGATAGTCCCCGTGGTGACCGTTCTTACATTGAATGTGACCATGGTGATATTGCTCATGGTGACAGTGCTCATGGTGACAGTGCTCAAGGTTATGGTCTCCATGTTGACAGTGCCCATGGTGACATTTCTCATGGTGACTGTGCCTATGGTGAAAATTCTCATAGTGACAGTGCTCATGGTGACTGTGCCCATGGTGATATTACCCATGGTGACAGTACTCATGGTAAAAGTGCCCATGGTCACACTGCACATAGTGGCAGTGCAAAATGGTGACAGTGCCCATGGTGATATTGCTCATGGTGACATTGCTTATGGTGATATTCCCTACGGTGATAGTGTGTATTGTGAAACTGCACACAGTGATTGTGCTCATGGTGACAGTGTTCATGGCGATAGTGCCGATCGTGAATGTGCCCATGGTGACAGTGCCCATAGTCACAATTCTCACGGTGTAGTGCTCACGGTGACAGTGCCCATGGTGACAATACACAGGGTGACAGTATTCATGGTGACATTGCTCATGGTGATAGTCCCCAAGATGAGAGTGCCCATGTTCACAACTCTCACGGTGATAGTGCCCATGGTGACAATACCCAGGGTAACATAGCTCATGGTAAAAGTGTTCATGGTGACAGTGCCCATGGTTACAGTACCTAAGGTGACAATTTCCATGGTGAGAGTGCTCATGGTGACAATACCCAGGGTGTCCTGCCCATGGTGACAGTGATCAGGGTCACACTGCTCATGTGGACAGTGCCATAAGTGACAGTGCTCATTCTGGCAGTGCTCATGGTGCCATGCTCATGGGACAGTGCCCATGTTTACACGGCTTATGGTGATAGATTTCATGGTGGCCGTGCCCATGGTGACAGTGCCCACGCTGACAAAGCCCAAGGTGATACTTCCCATTGTGACAGTGCCCACAGTGACAGTGCCCATTGTGACAGCACGCAGTGTGAGAAGGCCCATTGTGACAGTGCTCAAGGTGACCGTGCCCAAGGTGACAGTGCCCATGCTGAGAGTGCCAATAGTGACAGTGCTCATGGTGATAATGTCTTTAGAGACATTGCCCATGGTGATAGTGCTCATGGTGACAAACCCACAGTGACAATGCCAATGCTGATAGTCTCCGAGGTGACAGTTCTTACGTTGAATGTGACCATGGTGACAGTTCTCCTGGTGACAGTGCCTATGGTGAAAAATCTCATACTGACCGTGCTCATGGTGACAGTGCCCATGGTGATATTTCCCATGGTGACAGTATTCATGGTAAAGTGCCCATGGTGACAATGCACATGGTGGCAGTGCAAAATGTTGACAGTGCCCATGGTGATTTTGCTCATGGTGACATTGCTTAAGGTGATAGTCCTTACGGTGATAGTGTGTATGCTGAAACTGCACACAGTGACAGTGCTCATGGTGACAGTGTTCATGGCGATAGTGCCGATGGTGAATGTGCCCATGGTGACAGTGCCCATAGTCACAATTCTCACGGTGTAGTGCTCAAGGTGACAGTGCCCATGGTGACAATACCCAGGGTGACAGTATTCATGGTGATATTGCTCATGGTGATAGTGCCCATGGTGAGAATGCACATGTACACAACTCTCACGGTGATAGTGCCCATGGTGACAATACCCAGGGTGACAGAGCTCATGGTAAAAGTGCTCAAGGTGACAGTGCCCATGGTGACAGTACCTAAGGTGAGAATTCCTACAGTGCGAGAGCTCATGGTGAAAGTGCCCATGTTGGAAACACGCAGGGTGTCCTGCCCATTGTGAGAGTGATCATGTTGACACTGCTCATGTGGACAGTGACATAAGTGACAGTTTTCATGTGGACAGTGCCCATAGTTACAGTGTTTATGGTGATAGATGTTACGGTGGCCATGCTCACAGTGACAGTGTCCACCATGACAATGTCCAAAGTGATATTTCCCATTGTGACTGTGCCCACAGTGACAGAGCCCATGGTGAAAGTGCCCAAGATCACAGTGCCCATGGAGACAGTGCTAATGGTGACTGTGCCCAAGGTGACATCGCCCAGTGAGACAACAACCGTTTTGACAGTGCTCACGGTGACTGTGCCGATTCTGACAGTGCTTATGGTGATAGTGCCAATAGTGAGAGTGCTCACGGTGAAACTGCCCATGGAGACACTGCCCATGGTGATTGTGCTCATCGTGACAATTCCTCAGAGGCAGTGCCAATGGTGAGAGTTTCTGTGGTGACAGTTCTCACGGTGAAAGTGACCCTGTTGAAATTGCTCATGGTGACAATGCTCATGGTGACAGTGTTCATGGTGACAGTGCTCAAGGTGATAGTCTCCAGGTTGACAGTGCCCATGGTGACTGTTCACACGGGGACAGTTCTGATGGTGATAATGCTCTTAGTGACACTGCTCACGATGAAAGTGCCCATGTTGACAGTGACCACGGTGACTGTTCTTACCGTGATAGTGCCCATGGTGAGGGTGTTCATGGTGACAGTCCGCATGGAGGCTGTGTCCATGATGACAGAGCTCAGGGTGATAGTGCTCACAGTGATATTACTCACGTTGACATTGCCCAAGGTGACAATACCCACGGTGACAGTAATCATGGTGAAAGTGCCCATGGTGGCAGTTCACATAGGGACAGTTCTTGTGACAGTGCTCATGGTGGCAGTGCTCATGGTGACAGTGCTCTTGTTGACAGTACTCGTGGTGCAGTGACCATGGTGAGACTACTAATGGTGACACTGCCCATGGTGACAGTGCACATGGTCGTGGTGCATCTGGTGGCAGTGCAAAATAGTGACAGTGCCCATGGTTATATTGCTCATGGTGATAGTGCCCATGGTTACAGTGCCCATGGTTAGAGTGCTCATGGTGACAGTGCCCAGGGTGAAAGTGCCCCTGGTTACAGTGCACACCGTGAGAGTGCCCATGGTGTCTGTGCCCATGGTGACAGTTCTTATCATGAGAGTGTTCACGGTAGCAGTGTTCATGGTAGTAGTGCTCACGGAGGCATTGCCCACAATGAGAGTGCCCATGGTGAGAATACTGACTGTGACAGTTCCCATGATGACTTTTCTCTCTGTGACAGTGCCCATGGAGACACTGCCAACAGTGTCAATGCCCATGATGACAGTGCCCATGGTGACAGTGCCCATGGTACAATTGCCTATAGTGACAGTGCTCCCAGTGACAGTACCCATGGTAACAGTGACCATGGTGAAAGTGCTCATGGTGATAGTGTCCATGGTGGCAGGTCTCAGTGTGACAGTCCGCACTGTGCCAGTACCCATAGTGAAAGTGCTCACGATAAGAGTGCCCATGGTGACAGTGACCACAGTGAGAGTGCTCATGGTGGTAGTACTCACAGTAATAGTGCTCATGATGACAGTGCCGATGGTGACAGTGCTCACGGTGACAGTGCCCATGGTGATAGTGCCTATGGTGAGAGTCCACTTGTTGATAGTGCCCAAGGTGGCAGTTCCCATTGTGAAAGTGTTCGGGATGACACTGACCATGTTGTTAGTTCCCATGGGGACAATGCTCACGGTGATAGTGACCATGGTAACAGTGCACATGGTGGCCGTGCCCTTGGTGACAGTGCCCATGATGACAGGACTCATTGTGACAGTTCTCAGTGTGATAGTGCCCATGGTGACATTGCACATGGTGGCAGTGAAAAATGGTGACAGTGCCCATGTTGACAGTTCTCATGGTGACAGTGCACACGGTGACAACCCATGCAGACAGTACTCACGGTGACAGTTCTCTTTGTTGCAGTACCCATGGTGACAGTGCTCACAGTGATATTGCCCATGGTGGCAGTGCCCATGCTTACAGTTCCCATGGTGACACTGCCCATGATGACAGTACCCGTGGTGACAGTGCCCACGCAACCATTTCCTGTAGTGACAGTGCTCATGGTAACAGTGCCCATGGTGACAGTGACCATGGTGAGAATGCTCAAAGTGATAGTGCCAATGGTGACAGGGCTCATGGTGCCAGTCTGCATTGTGCCAGTACCCTTGGCGACAGTGCTCATGGTGACAGTGCTCACAGTGATAGTGCTCCCAGTAATAGTGCTCATCGTGACAGTGCTAATGGTGACAATACCCAAGTTGACAGTACTCATGTTGAAAATACCCATGGTGGCAGTTCTCATAGCGACAGTTCTCATGGTGACAGTGCTCATAATAGCAGTGCCCATGGTGGCAGTGCTCGTGGTGACAATGTTAATGGTGACAGTGCTCTTGGTGGCAGTTCCCATGGGGACAGTACCGATGGTGACTCTGCACATTGTAACAGTGCCCATGGTAACTGTGCTCATGGTGATAGTGCACATCGTGAAAGTGCCCATGGTCATAGTTCACCTAGTGACAGTGCTAAATAGTGACAGTGCACATGCTTACAGTGCTAATGGTGATCGTGCCCATAGTGACAGTGCACACGGTGATAATGGGTATTGTTACAGTGTTAATGGTGAGAGAGCCCAAGGTGGCAGTGCCCATGGTGACAGCGCCCAGTGTGACAAGGCCCATGGAGACAGTGCTCACGGTGACCGTGCCCCTGGTGACATTGCTGACGGTGAGAGTGCCAATAGTGTCAGTGCTCATGGTGATACTGCCCATGGAGACATTGCCCATGGTGATAGTGCTCATGGTGACAACCCCACGGTGACAGTGACAATGTTGATAATCCCTGAGGTGACAGTTCTTACGTTGAATGTGACCATGGCGACACTTCTCATGGTGACAGTGCCTACAGTGAAAATTCTCATAGTAACAGTGCTCATGGTGACAGTGCCCATGGTGATATTACCCATGGTGACAGTACTCATGGTAAAAGTGCCCATGGTGACACTGCACATGGTGGCAGTGCAATATGGTGACAGTGCCCATGGTGATATTGCTCATGGTGACATTGCTTATGGTAATAATCCTTACGGTGATAGTGTGTATGGTGAAACTGCACACAGTGACTGTGCTCTTGGTGACACTTTTAACAGTGATAGTGCCGATGGTGAATGTGCCCATGGTGACAGTGCCCATGGTGACAATACACAGGGTGACATTATTCATGGTGACATTGCTCATGGTGATAGTGCACATGGTGAGACTGCCCATGTACACAGCTCTCACGGTGATACTGCCCATGGTGACAACACCCAGGGTGAGAGAGCTCATGGTCAATGTGCTCAAGGTGACAGTGCCCATGGTGAAAACACCCAGGGTGTCCTGCCCATAGTGAGAGTGATCATGGTGACACTGCTCATGTGGACAGTGCCATAAGTGACAGTGCTCACTGTGGCACTGCTCATGTGGACAGTGCTCATGGTTACAGTGCTTATGGTGATAGATGTTACGGTGGCCATGCTCACAGTGACAGTGCCCACGATGACAAAGCCCATGGTGATACTTCCCATTGTGAGAGTGCCCATTGTGAAAGAGCCCATGGTGAAAGTGCCCAGGATCACAGTGCCCATGGTGACAGTTCTAATGGTGACTGTGCCCATGGTAACTGCACCCAGTGTGACAACACCCATTGTGACAGTGCTCACGGTGACTGTGCCGATGCTGAGAGTGCCGATGGTGATAGTGCCAATAGTGAGAGTGCTCACGGTGAAACTGCCCATGGAGACAATGCCCATGGTGATAGTGCTCATCGTGACAATCCCACGGAGGCAGTGCCAATGGTGAGAGTTCCCGTGGTGACAGTTCTCATGGTGAAAGTGACCCTGTTGAAATTGCTCATGGTGACAATGCTCACGGTGACAGTGTTCATGGTGACAGTGCTTGAGGTGATAGTCTCCATGTTGACAGTGCCCTTGATGACTGTTCTCATGGTGACAGTGCCTATGGTGATAATGCTCTTAGTGACAGTCCTCATGGTAAATGTGCCCATGGTGACAGTGACGACGGTGACTGTTCTCACCGTGATAGTGCGCATGGTGACAGTGTTCATGGTGAGAGTCCGCATTGAGGCTGTGCCCATGGTGACAGTGCTCAGGGTGATAGTGCTCACAGTGATATTGCTCACGTTGACACTGCCCAAGGTGACAATACCCACGATGACAGTAATCATGGTGAAAGTGCCCATGGTGGCAGTTCTTGTGACAGTGCTCATGGTGGCAGTGCTCGTGGTGACAGTGCTCTTGGTGACAGTGCTCATGGTGCAGTGCCCATGGTGAGACTCCCAATGGTGACACTGCCCATGGTGACAGTGCACATGGTCATGGTGCATCTGGTGGCAGTGCAAAATAGTGAGAATGCCCATGATGATATTGCTCATGGTGATAGTGCCCATGGTGAGAGTGCCCAAGGTTCCAGTGCTCATGGTGACAGTGCCCATGGTGACAGTTCCCCTGGTGACAGTGCACAACGTGAGAGTACCCATGTTGTCTGTGCCCATGGTGACAGTTCTTATCATGATAGTGCAAACGGTAGCAGTGCTCATGGTAATAGTGCTCACGGTGGCAGTGCCCACAATGAGAGTGCCAATGGTGGGAATACTGACTGTGACAGAGCCCATGGTGATATTTCTCCCTGTCACAGAGCCTTTGGGTACAGTTAGCATGGTGAAATTTCTCACGGTGATTGTGCCCATTGTTTCAGTTCTCATAGTGACAAGACCCATGGCGCCAGTGCCCATCATGGCATCTCTCACGGTGATAGTGATAACGGTAACAGTGCCCATGGTGATATTACCCATGGTGACAGTACGCAGTGATAAAGTGCTCATGGTGACAGTACCTAAGGTGATAGTGCACATGCTGGCAGTGCAAAATGGTGACAGTGCCCATGGTGACATTGCTTAATGTGATAGTCCTTGCAGTGATAGTGCACATGGTGACACTGCCCACCGTGACAGGGCTCTTGTTGACAGTGCTCACGGTGATAGTGCCAATGTTGGAAGTGCCCATCGGTAAAGGGCCCATTGTGACAGTTCTTATGGTGAGAGTGGTCAGAGTGGCAGTGCTCATGGTGAAAGTGCCCATGGTGACAGAGCTCACAGTGACCGTGCCCATAGTTATAGTGTCCATGGTCACAGTACAAACAGTGAAATTGTCCATGGGGACACTGCCCATGCTGAAAGTGCGCATGGTCACAACCTTCACTGTGACAGTGCTCACCGTGACAGTGCCCATGGTGACAGTGACCACGGTGACAGTTCTAATGGTAATAGTGCCCATGATGACAGTGCTCATGGTGACAGTCCACATTGTGCCAGTGCCCAAGGTGACAGTGCTCATGGTAACATTGCCCAAAGTCACAATACCCATGGTGACAGTGCCCAAGCTGACAGTTCTCATGGTGATAGTGCCCATGGTGACAGTGCACATGGTGATACTGAGAATGGTGACAGTGCGTATGGTGACAGTGGTTATGGTTGCAGTACCCATGGTGATAGTGCTGAAAGTGACAGTACCCTTGGTGATAGTGTCCATGGTGAGTGTGCTCACATTAATAGTGCCCATGGTGGAGGTTCCCATTGTCAATGTGTTCATGGTGACAGTGCCCATGTTGGTAGTTACCATGGTGACAGTGCTCACGGTGATAGTGACCATGGTAATGGTGCACAAGGTGGTTGTGCCCTTGGTGACACTGCCCATGATGACATTACTCATGGTGACAGTGCTCACGGTGATAGTGCTCATGGTGATAGTGCACATGGTGGTAGTGCACATGGCAGCAGTGAAAAATGGTGACAGTGCCCATGCTGACAGCTCTCATAGTGACAGTGCACACGGTTACAACCCATGCTGACAGTGCTCATTGTAGCAGTAAGCGTGGTGACAGTGCTCATAGTGACACTGCTCATGGTAGCAGTACCCGTGGTGACAGAGCTCACAGTGATAGTGCACATGGTTGCATTGCCCATGGTGGCACTGAAAATGGGGACAATGCCCATGATGACAGTGCCCATGGTGACAGTGCCCACAGTGCCATTGCCTATGGTGACAGTGCTGACAGTCACAATACCCATAGTAACAGTTACCACGGTGAGATTGCTCATGGTGATAGTGTCCTTGGTGAGAGTGCTCACGGTGGTAGTACTCACAGTAATAGTGCTCATGGTGACAGTGCCGATGGTGATAGTGCCCATGGTGGCAGTTCCCATGGTGAAAGTGCTCATGATGACTTTGCCCATGTTGGTAGTTCCCATGGTGAGAGTACTCACGGTGATAGTGACCATGGTAACACTGCACATGGTGGCCGTGCCCTTGGTGACAGTGCCCGTGTTGACAGGACTCAGGGTGACAGTTCTCATGGTGATAGTGCCCATGGTGACATTTCAGATGGTGACAGTGCCCATGTTGACAGTTCTCATAGTGACAGTGCACACGGTGACAACTCATGAAGACAGTACTCACGGTGAGAATTATCTTTGTTGCAGTACCCATGGTGACAGTGCTCACAGTGATATTGCCCATGGTGGCCGTTCCCATGTTTACAGTTCCCATGGTGACACTGCCCATGATGTCAGTGCCCATGGTGACAGTGCCCATGTTCACAATTCTCACAGTGATAATGCCAATGGTGAGAGTACCTAGGTTGACAATGCACATGGTGACAGTGCACATGGTGTCACGCCTATGGTGACAGTGCTCATGGTGACAGTTCTCATGTTGGCATTGCCATAAATAACAGTGCTCATTGTGGCAGTGCTTATGGTGACCGTGCTCATGGGGACAGTGCCCATATTTACATTGTTTATGGTGATAGATGTCACGGTGACAGTGCACACAGGGACAGTGCCCAGCGTGACAAAGCCCATGGTGATACTTCCCATTGTGACAGTGCTCACGGTGACAGTGCCCATGGTGACAGTGCCCAGTGTGACAAGGCCCATGGTGACAGTGCTCAAGGTGACTGGGCTCATGGTGACAGTGTGCACGTTTACAGTGTTTATGCTGATAGATGTAACGGTGTCAGTGCCCACGGGGACAGTGCCCAGGCTGACAAATTCCATGGTGATACTTCCCATTGTGAAAGTGCCCATGGTGACAGCGCCCAGTTTCACAAGGCCCAAGGTGACACAGCTCATGGTGACCATGCCCATTGTGACAGTGCCGATGGTGAGAGTGCGAATAATGACAGTGCTCATGGTGAAACTGCCCATGGAGATATTGCCCATGGTGATAGTGCTCATGGTGACAACCCCACGGTGACAGTGACAATGGTGATAGTCCCCGTGGTGAAAGTTCTTACGTTGAATGTGACCATGGTGACAGTTCTCATGGTGACAGTGCCTATGGTGAAAATTCTCATAGTGGCACTGCTCATGGTGACAGTGCCCATGGTGATATTACCCATGGTGACGGTACTCATGGTAAAAGTGCCCATGGTGACACTTCACATGGTGGCAGTGCAAAATGTTGACAGTTTCCATGGTGATATTGCTCATGGTGACATTGCTTATGGTGATAGTCCTTCCAGTAATAGTGTGTATGGTGAAACTGCACACAGTGACAGTGCTTATGGTGACAGTGCCCTTGTTGGCTGTTCCCATGGGCACAGTACCGATGGTGACACTGTGCATTTTTACAGTGCCCATGGTAATCGTGCTCACCGTGGTAATGCATGTGCTGACAGTGCCCATGGTGGTAGTTCACCTGGTGACAGTGCTAAATAGTGACAGTGCACATGCTGACAGTGCTCATGGTGATAGTGCCCATGAGACAGTGCACACGGTGATAATAGGCATTGTAACAGTGTTCATGGTGACAGAGCCCAAGGTGGCAGTAGCCATGGTGACAGTGCCCACAATGACAGTGCCCAAAGTGACAGTGCCGACAGTGACAGTTCCCATGGTGGCACATCTCACGGTGACGGTGCCTATGGGGACCGTTAGCATGGTGAGATTTCTCACGGTTATAGTGCCCGTTGTGACAGTGCTCTCAGTGAGAAGGCCCATGGTGCCAGTGCCCATATAGACATTCTGCTCGGTAACATTTCTCACGGTGAAAGTGCCTATGGTGATATTACCAATGGTGACACTGCACATGGTGGCTGTGCAAGATGGTGAGAGTGCCCATGGTGACATTGTTCATGGTGACATTGCTTACAGTGATAATCCTTATGGTGACTGTGTGCATGGTAACAATGCACACGGTGACAATGTTCACTGTGACAGTGTTCACGGTGATAGTTCCCATGGTGAGATTCTCCATGGTAACAGTGCCCATAGTCACAATTCTCATGGTGTAGTGCTCACAGTGACAGTGCCCATGGTGAAAATACCCAGGGTGACAGTACTCATGGTGACCGTGTTCATGGTGACAGTGCGCATGGTGACACTGCCCACCATGACAGTGCTCTTGTTGACAGTGCTCAAGGTGATAGTGCCAATGTTGGAAGTGCTCATCGTGAAAGTGCCCACGGTGACAGTTCTTATGGTGACAGTGGTCACAGTGGCACTGCTCATGGTGAAAGTGCCCAAGGTGACAGAACTCACGGTGACAGTGCCCTTAGTTATAGTGTCCATGGTGACAGTACTAACAGTGAAATTGACCATGGGGACACTACCCATAGTAACAGTGCACATGGTCAGAACCCTCACAGTGATAGTGCTCACAGTGACAGTGCCCTTGGTGATAGTGACCACGGTGACCTTTATAATGTTGATAGAGCCCATGATGACAGTGCTCATTGTGACAGTCCACATTGTGCCAGTGCCCAAGGTGACAGTGCTCATGGTAACAGTGCCCAAAGTTACAATACCCATGGTGACAGTGCCGATGCTGACAGTTCTCCTGGTGATAGTGCCCATGGTGACAGTGCACATGGTGATACTGAGAATGGTGACGGTGATAACACTGACAGTGGTCATGGTTGCAGTACCCATGGTGATAGTTCTGAAACTGACAGTGCCCTTGGTGATAGTGCCCATGGTGAGTGTGCTCACATTAATAGTGCCGTGGTGGCAGTTCCCATTGTGAAAGTGCTCATGATGACAGTGCCCATGTTGGTAGTTCCCATGGTGACAGTGCTCACGGTGATAGTGACCATGGTAACAGTGCACATGGTGGCTCTGCCCTTGGTGAAAGTGCCCATGATGAGAGTGCTCATGGTGACAGTGCTCATAATAGCAGTGCCCAAGGTGCCAGTGCTCGTGGTGACAGTGTTAATGGTGACAGTGTTCTTGGTGGCAGTTCGTATGGGGACAATACTGATGATGACACTGTGCATTGTTACAGTGCCCATGGTATTTGTGCTCATGGTGATAGTGCAAATCGTGACAGTGCCCATGGTGGTAGTTCACCTGGTGACAGTGCTAAATAGTGACAGTGCACATTCTGACAGTGCTCATGGTGATAGTGCCCCTGGTGAGAGAGCACACGGTGATAATTTGCATTGTTACAGTGTTTATGGTGAGAGAGCCCAAGGTGGCAGTGGCCATGGTGACACTGTCCACAATGACAGTGCCCATGGGGACAGTGCCAACAGTGACAATGCCCATGGTGACCCTTCTCACAGTAAGAGTCCCCATGGGGACAGTTAGCATGTTGAGATTTCTCTCGGTGATAGTTCCCATTGTGACAGTGCTCACAGTGACAATGCCCATGGTGCCAGTGCCCATAGAGATATTTTGCACGGTCACATTTCTCACGGTGAAAGTGCCTATGGTGATATTACCCATGGTGACACTGCACATGCTGGCAGTGCAAAATGGTGACAGTGCCCATGGTGACATTCCTCATGGTGACTTTGCTTACAGTGATAGTCCTCATGGTGACAGTGCACATGGTGACACTGCACACAGTGATAGTGTTCATGGTTACAGTGTTCATGGTGATAGTTCCCATGGTGAGAGTGTCCAGGGTGACAGTGCCCGTAGTCACAATTCTCATGGTGTTGTGTTCACAGTGACAGTGCCCATGGTGTAAATACACAGGGTGACAGTGCTCATGGTGATAGTGCCCATGGTTACAGTGCCCATGTTCACAATTCTCACAGTGATAATGCCTATGATGAGAGTACTTAGGGTGACAATGACCATGGTGACAGTGCCCATGGTGTCATGCCCCTGGTGACACTGCTCATGGTGACAGTGCTCATGGTGGCAGTGCCATAAATAGCAGTTCCAGTGTGGCAGTGCTCATGCTGACCGTTCTCATTGTGACAGTGCCCATGTTTACAGTGTTTATGGTGATAGATGTCACGGTGTCAGTACCCCCGTGGACAGTTCCCATGCTGACAAAGCCCATGGTGATATATCCCAATGTGACAGTGCCCAGGGTGACAGTGCCCATGATGACAGTGCCCAGTGTGAGAAAGCCCATGATGACAGTTCTCACAGTGAATGTGCCCGTGTTGAATAGTGCCGATGATGAGAGTGCCAATAGTGACAGTGCTCATGGTGAAACTGCCCATGGAGACAATGCCCATGGTGATAGTGCTCATTGTGAGAACCCAACAGTGACAGTGCCAATTGTGATAGTCCCCGTGGTGACCATTCTTACATTGAATGTGACCATGGTGATATTGCTCATGGTGACAGTGCTCATGGTGACAGTGCTCAAGGTTATGGTCTCCATGTTGACAGTGCCCATGGTGACATTTCTCACGGTGACTGTGCCTATGGTGAAAATTCTCAGTGACAGTGCTCATGGTGACTGTGCCCATGGTGATATTACCCATGGTGACAGTACTCATGGTAAAAGTGCCCATGGTCACACTGCACATAGTGTCAGTGCAAAATGGTGACAGTGCCCATGGGGATATTGCTCATGGTAACATTGCTTACGGTGATAGTGTGTATGGTGAAACTGCACACAGTGACACTGCTCATGTTGACAGTGTTCACAGCGATAGTGCCGATGGTGAATTTGCCCATGGTGACAGTGCCCATAGTCACAATTCTCACGGTGTAGTGCTCACAGTGACACTGTCCATGGTGACAATACACAGGGTGACAGTATACATGGTGACATTGCTCATGGTGAGAGTGCCCATGTTCACAACTCTCACAGTGATAGTGCCCAGGGTGACAGAGCTCATGGTAAAATTGTTCACGGTGACAGTGCCCATGGTGACAGTACCTAAGGTGACAATTCCCAAGGTGAGAGTGCTCATGCTGACAGTGCCCATGGTGACAATACCCAGGGTGTCCTGCCCATGGTGAGAGTGATCATGGTGACACTGCTCATGTGGACAGTGCCATTAGTGACAGTGTTCATTGGGGCAGTGCTCATGGTGACCATGCTCATGTTGACTGGGTCAAGATTACAGTGCTTATGGTGATAGATGTTACGGTGGTCATGCCCACGGTGACAGTGCCCACGCTGACAAAGCCCATGGTGATATTTCCCATTGTGACTGTGCCCATGGTGACAGAGCCCATGGTGACAGAGACCACGATCACACTGCCCATGGTGAGAGTGCTAATGGAGACTGTGCCCATGCTGACAGCGCCCAGTGTGACAATGCTCATTGTGACAGTGCTCACGGTGACCATGCCGATGCTGACAGTGCCGATGGTGTTAGAGCCAATAGTGTGAGTGCTTACGGTGAAACTACCCATGGAGACTCTGCCGATGGTAATAGTGCTCATCGTGACAACTCCTCAGAGGCAGTGTCAATGGTGAGAGTCCCCGTGGAGACAGTTCTCATGGTGAAAGTGACCCTGTTGAAATTGCTCATGGTGGCAGGGCCCATGGTGAGACTACCAATGGTGACACTGCCCATGGTGACAGTGCACATGGTCATGGTGCATCTCGTGGCAGTGCAAAATAGTGACAGTACCCATGGTGAGATTTCTCAAGGTGATAGTGCCCATGGAGAGAGTGCCCATGGTTACAGTGCTCATGGTGACAGTGCCCACAATGACAGTGCCCTTGGTGACAGTGCACACCGTGAGATTGCCCATGGTGGCTGTGCCCATGGTGACAGTTCTTATCATGAGAGTGCTCACGGTAGCAGTGTTCATGGTAATAGTGCTCACGGTGGCAGTGCCCGCAATGAGAGTGCCAATGGTTACAAAACTGACTGTGACAGTGCCCATGGTGAATTTTCTCTCTGTGACAGTGCCCTTGGGGACAGTTAGCATGGTGAGATTTCTCACGGTGATAGTGCCCATTGTTTCAGTGCTCATAGTGACAAGACCCATGGTGCCAGTGCCCATCATGGCATTGCTCACGGTGATAGTTCTTACGGTGACAGTGCTGATGGTGATATTACCCATGGTGACAGTACTCAGTGATAACATGCTCATGGTGACAGTGCCTAAGGTGATAGTGCACATGGTGGCAGTGCAAAATGGTGACAGTGCCCATGGTGACATTGCTTAATGTGATAGTCCTTGCTGTGATAGTGCCCATGGTGACACTGCCCACTGTGTCAGTACTCTTGTTGACAGTGCTCACGGTGATAGTGCCAATGTTGGAAGTGCCCATCGTTAAAGTTCCCATGGTGACAGTACTTATGGTGAGAGTGGTCGGAGTGGCAGTGCTCATGGTGAAAGTGCCCATGGTGACAGAGCTCACAGTGACAGTGCCCATAGTTATAGTGTCCATGGTGACAGTACTAACACTGAAATTGTCCATGGGGTCACTGCCCATGGTGACAGTGCCCATGGTCACAACCATCACGGTGATAGTGCTCACGGTGACAGTGCCCATGGTGACAGTTACCACGGTGTAAATTCTAATGGTGATAGTGCCAATGATGACAGTGCTCATGGTGACAGTCCACACTGTGCCAGTGCCCAACGTGACAGTGCTCACGGTGACAGTGCCCAAAGTCACAATACCCATGGTGACAGTGCCCAGGCTGACAGTTCTCATGGTGATAGTGCCCATGGTGACAGTGCCCGTGGTGATAATGAGAATGGTGACAGTGCTTATGGTGACAGTGGTCATGGTTGCAGTACCCATGGAGATAGTGCTGAAACTGACAGTGCCCTTGGTGATAGTGCCCATAGTGAGCATGCTCAAATTAATAGTGCCCATGGTGGCATTTCCCATTGTGAAAGTGCTCATGATGACAGTGCCCATGTTGGTAGTTCCCATGGTGACAGTGCTCCTGGTGATAATGACCATGGTAACCTTGCCCATGTTGGCTGTGCCCTTGGTGACAGTGCCCAGGATGACAGTACTCATGGTGACAGTGCATACAGTGACAACCCATACTGACATTGCTCATGGTAGCAGTACCCGTGGTGTTAGTGCACATAGTGATAGTTCCTATGTTGGCAGTGCCCATGGTGACATTGCCCACGGTGAAAATGTCCATGATGACAGTGCCCATGGTGACAGTGCCCATGGTGCCATTGCCTACGGTGACACTGGGCACAATGACAGTGCCCATGGTGACAGTGCCGACAGTGACAGTGCCGATGGTGACACTTCTCACGGTGACAGTGCCCATGGGGACAGTTAGCATGGTGAGATTTCTCACAGTGATAGTGCCCATTGTGACAGTGCTCACAGTGACAATACCCATGGTGCCAGTTCCATGGAGACATTCTGCACGGTCACAGTTCCCACAGTGAAAATGCCTATGTTGATATTACCCATGGTGACACTGCACATGGTGGCAGTGCAAAATGGTGACAGTTCCCCTGGTGATATTGCTCATGGTGACTTTGCTTATGGTGATAGTCCTTACAGTGACAGTGCACATGGTGACACTGCACACAGTGACAGTGTTCACGGTGACAGTGTTCATGGAGATAGTTCCTATGGTGAGAGTGTCCATGTTGACACTGCCCATAGTCTCAATTCTCATGGTGCAGTGCTCACAGTGACATTGCCCGTGGTGAAAATACCCTGGGTGACAATAGTCATGTTGACAGTGCTCATGGTGATAGTGCCCATGGTGACAGTGCCCATGTTCACAATTCTCACAGTGATAATGCCTATGGTGAGAGTACCTAGGGTGACAATGCCCATGTTGACAGTGCCCATGGTGTCATGCCCATGGTGACAGTGCTCATGTTGACAGTGCCATAAATAACAGTGTTCATTGTACCAGTGCTCATGGTGACAATTCTCATGGTGATAGTGCTCATGTTTAGAGTGTTTATGGTGATAGATGTCACGGTGACAATGCCACGGGGACAGTGCCCACGCTGACAAAGCCCATGGTGATACTTCCCATTGTGAGAGTATCCACGGTGACAGTGCCCATGGTGACAGTGCTTACGGTGACTGTGTTCATGGTGAAACTGTCCATGGAGACATTGCCCATGGTGATAGTGCTCATGGTGAAAACCCCACAGTGACAGTGCCAATGGTGATAGTCCCCGTGGTAACAGATCTTACATTGAATGTAATCATGGTGACATTTCTTATGGTGACAGTGCTCATGGTGACAGTGCTCAAGGTGATGGTCTCCATGTTGACAGTGCTCATGGTGACAGTTCTCATGGTGACAGTGCCTATGGAGAAAATTCTCATAGTTACAGTGCACACAGTGACAGTGCCCATGGTGATATTACCCATGGTGACGGTACTCATGGTAAAAGTGCCCATGATGACACTCCACATGGTTGCAGTGCAAAATGGTGACAGTGCCCATGGTGATATTGCTCATGGTGACATTGCTTATAGTCCTTACGGTGATTATGTGTATGGTGAAACTGCACACAGTGACAGTGCTAATGGTGACAGTTTTCACGGCTATAGTGCCTATGGTGAATGTGCCCCTGGTGACAGTGCCCATAGTCAGAATTCTCATGGTGTAGTGCTCACAGTGACAGTGCCCATGGTGACAATACATAGGGTGACAGTATTCATGGTGACATTGCTCATGGTGATAGTGTCCATGGTGAGAGTGCCCATGTTCACAACTCTCACGGTGATAGTTCCCATGGTGACAATACCCAGGGTAACAGAGCTGATGGTAAAAGTGTTCACGGTGACAGTGCCCATGGTGACAGTACCTAAGGTGACAATTCCCATGATGAGACTGCTCATGGTGACAGTGCCCATGGTGACAATTCCCAGGGTGTCCTGCCCATGGTGAGAGTGATCATGGTGACACTGCTCATGTGGACAGCGCCATAAGTGACAGTGCTCATTGTGGAAGTGCTCATAGTGACCGTGCTCATGGTGACAGTGCTTATGGTGATAAATGTCAGGGTGGGTGTGCCCACAGTGACATTGCCCACGCTGACAAAGCCCATGGTGATATTTTCCATTGTGACAGTACCCACAGTGACAGAGCCCATTGTGACAGTGCCCAAGATCACAGTGCCCATGGTGAGACTGCTAATGGTGACTGTTCCCATGGTGACAGCACCCATTGTGACAACGCCCATTGAGACAGTGCTCACGGTGACCGTACCGATGTTGACAGTGCCAATGGTGATAATGCCAATAGTGAGGGTGCTCATGGTGAAACTGCCCATGGAGACACTGCCCATGGTGATAGTGCTCATCGTGACAACCACTCAGAGGCAGTGCCAATGGTGAGAGTCACGGTGATGACATTTCTCACGGTGAAATTGACCCTGTTGAAATTAATCATGGTGACAGTGCTCATGGTGACAGTGTTCAAGGTGATAGTCTCATGTTGACAGTGCCCATGGTGACTGTTTTCATGGTGACAGTGCCTATGTTGATAATGCTCTTAGTGACAGTCCTCACGGTGACACTGCCCATGGTGACAGTGACCATAGTGACTGTTCTCACCATGATAGTGCCCATGGTGACAGTGTTTATGGTGACAGTCCGCATTGAGGATGTGCCCGTGGTGACAGTGCTCAGGGTGATAGTGCTCAAGGTGACAGTACTCACGTTGACAGTGCCCAAGGTGACAATACCCACAGTGACAGTAATCATGGTGAAAGTGCCCATGGTGGCAGTTCTCATAGTATCAGTTCTTGTGACAGTGCTCTTGGTGACAGTGCTCATGGTGGCAGGATCCATGGTGAGACTACTAATGGTGACACTGCCCATGGTGACAGTGCACATGGTCATGGTGCATCTATTGGCAGTGAAAAATAGTGACAGTGCCCATGGTGATATTGCTCATAGTGATAGTGCCCATGGTGAGAGTGCCCATGGTTACAGTTCTCATGGTGACAGTGCCCATAGTGACAGTACCCCTAGTGACAGTGCACACAGTGAGAGTGCCCATGGTGGCCGTGCCCATGGTGACAGATCTTATCGTGAGCAATGTCACCGTGCTAACTGTCCCCAAGGGCACTGTCACAGAGAGAAAAGTCACCATGGGCACTGTCACAGTTTGTATTCTCCCCTTTGGCCCTCTCATTGTGGGCACTGCCACCGTGAGCACTATTACCATGAGCACTGCTACCGTGAGCACTATCATGATAAGAACTGTCACCATGGGCACAGACAACATGGGCAATCTCAAGGTGTGCTGTGTCACCAGGGGCACTGTCACCATGGGCACTGTCAGAATGAGCACTGTAACCATGGACACTCTCACCATGGGCACTATCACCATGAGCAATATCACCATGGGCACTCTCACTATTTTGCACTGCCACCAGATGCACCATGACCATGTGCACTGTCACCATGGGCAGTGTCACCATTGGTAGTCTCACCATGGGCACTGCCACCAAGGGCACGGTCAAAAGAACTGTCACTGTGAGAGCTGCCACCATGGGCACTTTCACCATGATTACTGTCACCGTGGGTATTGTCACCTTTGGCACTGTCAACGTGCGTACTATCACCGTGAGAACTATCACCATGCACACTGTCACCACAGGCAAAGCCTCAATGCGGACTGTCATCATGAACACTGTCACCATGGGCACTATCATGGTGAGAATAGTCACCGTGGTCACTGTCACCATGGGCACTGTCACCATGAGCACTGTCACTAAGAGCATAATCACCATAGGCACTGTCACCGTGAGAACAGTCACCATGGGCACTGTCAAAATGGAGACTATCACCTTGAGCACTGTCACCATGAGCAATTTCAACAGGATCACTTTCACCGTGAGAACTGTCACCATGGGGATTCTCACCATTGGCACTGCCTCCAAGGGGTTGTCATGATGAGCACTATAACCATGGGCAGTGTCTCCATGGGCAGTGTCACCGTGAGCACTCTCACTATTGGCACTATCACCATCGGCACTGTCAGTATCGGCATGGTCACCGTGAGCACTGTCACAATGGGCATTGTCACACTGGGTGCTGTCACCATGGGCAGAGTCACCGTTAGCACTCTCACCATGGGCACTGTGATCTTGGGCACTGTCACCATGGGCTCTGCCACTGTTGGCACTGTCACAATGGGATGTATCACCATGGGCTTTGTCCGCGTGGTAAAGTTCACCCTGTGCACTGCCCCCATAACATCGATCAGGATATGCACTGTAACCATGGGCACTGTCAGTATGAGCACGGTCACCATGAGCACTGTCACTTATGGCACTGTCCACATGAGCAGTGTCACCATGATCACTGTCACCATGGGCAGGACACCCTGGGTATTGTCACCATGGGCACTGTTACCATGAGCACTCTCACCTTGGGAATTGTCACCTTAGGTACTGTCACCATGGGCACTGTCACCGTGAGCACATTTACCATGAGCTCTGTCAGCCTGGGTATTGTCACCATGGGAACTATCACTGTGAGAGTTGTGAACATGGGCACTCTCACCATGGGCACTATCACCATGAGCAATGGCACCATGAATACTGTCACACTGTGTAATGACACGATGAGCACTCTCACCGTGAGCACTACACCATGAGAACTGTGACTATGAGGACTGTCACCATGGGCACATTCACCATCGGCACTATCGCCATGAACACTGTCACCATGAGCACTCTCACTGTGTGCAGTTTCACCATACACACTGTCACTGTAAGGACTATCACCGTAAGCAATGTCATCATGATCAGTATCACCATGGGCAGTGTCACCATTTTGCACTGCCACCATGTGCAGTGTCACCATGGGCACTTTTACCATGAGTACTGTCACCATGGGTAATATCACCATGGGCACTGTTACCACGAGCACTGTCACTATGAGAATTTTCACCATAGGCTCTGTCACCATGAGAACTGTCACCATGGTCACATTCAACGTAAGAACTCTCACCACGGGGACTATCACCATTGGCACTGTCACCGTGGGGTTGTCACCATGAGCACTATCACCATGGGCAATGTCTCCATGGGCAGTTTCACCATGAGCTCTGTAACTACTGGCACTCCCACCATCGGCACTGTCACCATGGGCACAGTCACCATGGGCCTTGTCACACTGGGCGCTGTCATCATGGGCACTGTCCCCGTGGGCACTGTTACAATGGGAAATATCACCATGGGCTTTGTCAGCATGGGCACTGTCCCTGTGGGCACTGACACTGTTACATCTATCACCATAAACACTGTAAACTTGGGCACTGTAATCATGAGCACTGCCACCATGTGCAGTGTCACCATGGGTAATATCACCATAGGTACTATCACCGTGAGAAATGTGACCGTGCGGAATTCTCTATGGGCACTGGCACCATGGGCATTGTCACTGTGAGCACTGTCACAATGGGCACTATCACCGTGAGAAATCTCATCATGCTAACTGTCCCCATGGGCACTGTCATCGTGAGATATATCACCATGGGCACTGTCACTGTTGGCACTGTCAGCATGGGCACTGTCATTGTGGGCACTGTCACCATGGCCACTGCCACCTTGGGCTCTGTCACCATGAACACTCTAACAATGCCCATTATCACCGTGCGCACTGTCACCATGGGCACTATCACCATGAGCACTGTCAGCATGTACACTGTCACTATTTAGCACTGTCACCATGTGAACTACCACCATGGGCACTGGCATTATGTGCACTATCAGCATGAGCACGGGTATCATGGGCACTGTAACTATGCACAGTGTCACCATCAGTACTGTCCGGATGGGAACTGCCACCAAGAGCACTGTCACCACCTTGGGCACTGCTATTATGAGCACTGTCACCATGAGAACTGTTGCTATGAGAACTGCCACCATGGGTATTTTCAACATGAGTACTGTCACCATGGGTATTGTCAACATTTTCACTGTCACCATGAGCACTATTACTGTGAGCACTCTCACCGTGAGTACTCTCACTGTGGTCACTGTCACCATGAGCACTGTCACCATAGGCAATGGTGCCGTGGGCCCTGTCACTATGGGACCTGTCATCATGGGCAGTATCACCATGGGCACTGCCACCATGGACATTATCACTGTGAGCACTGTCACCATGTGTACTGCAACCATGAGAACTCTCACCGTGAGTACCGTCTGCATGGGTTTTCACCATGTGCACTATCACAATGAGAACTGTCATCATGGGCAGTGTCACCATTTTTCACTGCCACCATGTGCAGTGTCACCATGGGCACTTTCACCGTGAGAACTGTCACCATGACTACTGTCATCATGGGCACTGTCACCAAGGGCACGTCTACCATGTGCACTGTTACCATGGTCACTATCACCGTGAGCACTGTCACCTTGGGAACTACCAACATGGGCAATATCATCATGAGCACTTTCACAATAAGAACTGCCACCATGGGAACTATCAACGTGCGGACTCTCACCATGGACACTATCACCATGATCACCATCACCATGAGCACTGTCACTGTCAGCACTGTCACCATGAGCACTATTACTGTGAGCACTACCACCATGAGCATGCTCATCGTGGTCACTGTCACCATGGGCAATGTCACCGTGAGCACTGTCACTATGGGTACTGGCACAATGCGGACTGTCACAATGAGTCCTGTCACCATGGACACTATCACCATGCGCACTCTCACCATGGTCACTGTTACCATCGGTAATGTCACTGTGAGCACTGTCACCCTAGGCAATGGTACCGTGGGCATTTTCACCATGGGCAATATCATCATGGGTTTTGTCACCGTGGGCAGTGTCACCATGGGCATGGCCACCATGGGCTCTATCACTGTGAGCACTGTCACCACGGGTACTTCTATCATGAGCACTGTCAGCACGGGTGGTCACCGTGTGCACTGTCACCATGAGAAGTTTCAGCATTGGCACTTTCACCATTATTCGCTACCACCATGTGCACTACCAACATGTGCCCTGTCACCATGGGTATTGTGACTTTCAGCACTGTCACCATGAGCACTCTCACCTTGGACACTGGCACAATGTGGACTGTCACAATGAGCACTGTCATCATGGGCACTATCACCGTTAGAACTGTCACCGCGGTCACTTTCACCATGTGCACTGTCACCGTGAGCACTTTCACTGTGATGCTTGTGACCACGGGCAGTGTCACCGTGAGCACTGTCACCTTGGGCACTGGCACAATGTGGACTGTCACCATGAGCACTGTCATCATGGGCACTATCACCATGAGGGTTGTGACCATGGGCACTGTCACCATGGGCACTGTCCCCATGAACAATTTCACTGTTAGTACTGCCACCATGGACACTATAACTATGGGCACTGTAACTGTGAGCTCTGTCACCATAAGAACTGTCACCATGGGCACTTTCACGATGGGCACTTCCAACATTGGCACTATCACCGTGAGCACTGTCAACGAGAGCAGTGTCACGGTGGGCAGTGTCACCATGCACACTATCACCACAAGGACTATCACAGTAAGCAATGTCACCATGGGCACTGTTACCATTTTGCACTGCCAACTTAGGCACTGTCACCATGAGCACTTTATCACTGAGTACTGTCACCATGGGTAATATCACCATCAGCACTGTCACCGTGAGAACTATCACCATGAGCAATGCCATGATGGGCACTGGCGCCATGGATCTTGTCACTATGAGCACTGAAACAATGTGCACTATCACTGTGAGAAATCTCACCATGCTAACTGTCCCCAAGGGCACTGTCACAGAGAGAAAAGTCACCATGGGCACTGTCACAGTCAGTTTTGCAACCATTGGCACTCTCACTGTGGGCACTGCCACCGTGAGCACTATTATATGAACACTGCTACCGTGAGCACTATCATGATAAGATCTGTCACCATGGGCACAGCCACCATGGGCACTCTCACGGTGTGCACTGTCACCAGGGGCACTGTCACCATGGGCACTGTCACCATGAGCACTGTAACCATGGGCACTCCCACCATGGGCACTATCACCATGAGCAATATCACCATGGGCACTGTTACTATTTTGCACTGCCACCAAATGCTCCATCACCATATGCTTTGTCACCATGGCCAGTGTCACCATTGGTAGTCTACCATGGACACTGCCACCATGAGCACTGTCACCATGAACACTGCCACCATGCACACTGTCACAAGATCTGTCTACTATGAGAACTGCCACCATGGGCACTTTCACCATGATTACTGTCACCGTGGCTATTGTCACCTTGGGCATTGTCAACGTGAGTATTATCACCGTGAGCACTATCACCACGGGCACAGCCTCAATGCGGTCTGTCACCACGAACACTGTCACCATGGGCACTATCACGGTGAGAACTGTCACCGTGGTCACTCTCACTAAGAGCATTATCACCATAGGCAATGTCACCATGAGAACAGTCACCATGAGTACTGTCAACATGGAGACCATCATCTTGGGCACTGTCACCGTGAGCACTGTCACCATGAGCAATTTCAACAGGGTTACTTTCACCATAAGAACTGTCACCACGGGGACTCTCACCATTGGAACTGCCTCCAAGGGGTTGTCACGATGAGCACTATCACCATGGGCAGTGTTTCCATGGGCAGTTTCACCGTGAGCACTCTCACTATTGGCACTATCACCATCGACACTGTCAGCATTGGTTCGGCCACCGTGAGTACTATCAAAATGGGCGTTGTCACACTGGGTGCTGTCACCATCAGCTCAGTCACCGTTAGCACTCTCACCATGGGCACTGTGATCTTGGCCATGTCACCATGGGCTCTGTCACCGTGGGCACTGCCACAATGGGAAATCTCACCATGGGCTTTTTCAGCATGGGCACTGTCACCGTGGGCATGGCCACCATGACTTCTATCACCATAAGCACTGTAACCATGGGCACTGTCACCATGAGCATGTTCACCATGAGCATTGCCGCAATGAGCACTGTCACTTAAGGCACTGTCCACATGAGCAGTGTCACCATGATCACTGACACCATGGGCAGGACACCCTGGGTATTGTCACCATGGGCAATATCACCATGAGCACTCTTACCATGGGAATTGTCACCTTAGGTACTGTCACTATGGGCACTTTCACCGTGAGCACTTTTACCATGAGCTCTGTCACCCTGGGTATTGTCACCATGGGCCCTCTCACCCTGAGAGTTGTGAACATCAGCACTCTCACCATGAGCAATGGCACCATCAATACTGTCAACCTGTGTATTGTCACCGTGGCACTGTCACCGTGAGCACTACACCGTGAGAATTGTGACTATGGGCACTGTCACCATGGGCACATTCACCATCAGCACTATTGCCATGAACACTGTCACCATGAGCACTGTCACTGTGCAGTTTCAGCATACACACTATCACCATAAGGACTATCACCGTAAGCAATATCACCATGAGCAATATCACCATGGGCACTGTCAACATTTTGAACTGCCACCATGTGCAGTGTCACCATGGGCACTTTTACCATGAGTACTGTCACCATGGGTAATATCACCATGGGCACTGTCACCGTGAGCACTGTCACTATGAGAATTTTCACCATAGGCACTGTCACCGTGAGAACTGTCACCATGGTCACATTCAACGTAAGAACTGTCAAAACGGGGACTTTCACCATTGGCACTGTCACCGTGGGGTTGTCACCATGAGCACTGTCACCATGGGCAACGTCTCCATGGGCAGTTTCACCATGAGCTATGTCACTATTGGCACTCTCAGCATCGGCACTGTCACCATGGGCACGATCACTGTGAGGACTGTCACCACGGGCCTTGTCATACTGGGCACTGTTACCATGGGCACAGTCACCATGGTCACAGTCACCATTAGCACTCTCCACATGGGCACTGTGATCTTGGGTACTGTCACCATGGGCTCTGTCATCGTGGGCACTGTCACAATGGGAAGTATCACCATGGGCTTTGTCAGCGTGGGCACTGTCACCATGGGCACTGTCATCATGTGCAGGGCCACCGTGACATCTATCACCATAATCACTGTCACCATGAGCAAGTTCACCATGAGCACTGCCACAATGAGCTCTGTCACTTATGGCACTGTCCACATGAGCAGTGTCACCATGATCTCTGTCACCATGTGCAGCACACCCTGCATATTGTCACCATGGGCACTTTTACCATGAGAACTCTCATCATGGGAATTGTCACCTTAGATACTGTCACCATGGGCACTGTCACCGTGAGCACTTTTACCATGAGCTCTGTCACCCTGGGTATTGTCACCATGGGCACTATCACTGTGAGAGTTGTGAACATGGGCACTCTCACCATGCGCAATGTCACCATGAATACTGTCACCCTGGGCACTGTCACTGTGAGCAGTACACCATGAGAATTGTGACTGTGGGCACTGTCACCACGGGCACATCCACCATCGGCACTATCAACGTGAACACTGTCACCATGAGCACTGTCACTGTGTGCAGTGTCACCATGCGCACTGTCACCGTAAGATTTATCACCATAAGCAATGTCACCATGAGCAATATCACCATGGGCACTGTCACCATTTTGCACTGCCACCATGTGTAGTGTCACCATGGGCACTTTTACATGAGTAATGTCACCATGGGTAATATCACCATGTGCACGGTCACCATGAGCACTGTCGCTATGAGAATTTTCACCATAGGCATTGTCACTGTGAGAATTGTCAGCATGGTCACATTCAGCATAATAACTCTCACCACGCTGACTATCACTATTAGCACTGTCACCTTGGGATTGTCACCATGAGCACTGTCACCATGAATAATATCACCCTGGGTACTTTCACCATGTGCACTGTCACTGTGAGCACTACACCATTAGAATTGGGACTATGGGCACTGTCACCATGGACACTCTCACCATGGGAAATATCTCCGTGAACACTGTCACAAATAACACTGTCTCTGTGTGCAGTGTCACCATGTGCACTGTCACCGTAAGAACTATCACCGTAAGCAAAGTCATCATGAGCAATGTCACCATGGGCACTGTCACTATTTTGCACTGCCACCAGATGCACCATGACCATGTGCACTGTCACCACGGGCAGTGTCACCTTCAGTAGTCTCACCATGGGCACTGCCACCATGAGCACTGTCACCAAGAGCACTGTTACCACGAGCACTGCCACCATTAGGACTGACACAAGAACTGTCACTATGAGAACTGCCACCATCGGCACTTTCACAATGATTACTGTCACAGTGGGTCTTGGAGCTTTGTGATGACAAGGGTCATGGAGCCTTGTGATGACAAGGCCGTGGATCATTGTGATGGCAGGGGTCATGGAGCATTGTTATGACAGGGGAAATGGAGCATTTTGATGACAATGGCATGGAGCATTGGTCTGAAAAATTTCATGGATTATTTTTATGAGGGTGGGCATGGAGCATTGTGATGACAAGGGCATGGAACACTGTGATACATGGGTCATGGAGTATCATAAGGACAAGGGCATGAAGCATTGTGAGGAGAAGGGCATCGAGCATTGGGATGACAAGCGTCATGGAGCTTTGTGATGACAAGGGCATGGAGCAATGTGATGAGAGGGTTCATGGAGCATTGTGATGACAATGGCATGGAGCCTTGTGATGCAAAGGGTCACAGAGCTTTGTGATGACAACGGTCATGGAGCATTTTGATGACAAGGGCGTGGTGCATAATGATGAGAAGGGCAAGGAGCATTGTGATGACAGGTTCATGGAGCAATTTGATGAAAATCGTCATGGAACATTTTGATGACAGTGGTTATGGAACATTGTGATGTCAGGGGTCATGGAGCATTGTGATGAAAAGGGTCATGGAGCACTTTGATGACAGGGGTTATGGAACATTGTGATATCATGGGTCATGGAACATTGTAATGATAAGGGCATGTAGCATTGTGATGACACGGGTCATGGAACATTGTGATATCATGGGTCATGGAACATTGTAATGATAAGGGCATGTAGCATTGTGATGACACGGGTCATGGAACATTGTGATGACAGGTGTGAGGGAGTACTGTGATGACTAGAGATGGAACATTGTGATATCAGTGGTGAGAGAGCATTTTGATGAGAACTGCATGGAGCATTGTGATGAGAATGCTTATGGAGCACTGTGATGACAAGGTTGTGGGCATTGAGATGACAGGTGCATGGCACATTATGATGACATGGGTCATGGAACATTGTGCTGACAAGCGTATGGAGCATGGTGGTGACAAGTGTCATGGAGCATTGTGCTGACAAAGGCATGGAGCATTGTCATGACAAGGGTCACAGAGCATTGTGATGAAAAGTTCATGGAGCATTTTGGTGACAAAGGTCACAGAGCCTTGTGATGACGAGGGCATGGACCATTGTGATGACACAGGTCATGAAGCATTGTGATGACTGCAATCATGGAGCATTGTGATGACAGGGGTCATGGAGCATTGTGATGACAGGGGCATGGAGCATTGGTCTGAAAAATTTCATGGATTATTGTGATGACAGTGGGCATGACGCATTGTGATGACAAGAGCATGGAGCATTGTGATGACAAGGTCATGGAGTATTGTGAAGACAGGTGTCAGGGAGTATTGTGATGACACATGTCATGGTCTATTGTGATGACAATGGCATTGAGCCTTGTGATGCCAAGTGTCATGGAGGATTGTGATGACAAAGGTAATGGAGCATTGTGATGACAAGGGTTTGGAGCATTGTGATGACAAGGGTCATGGAGCATTGTGATGACGAGGGCATGGAGCATTGTGATGAAAAGGGCCATTGAGAATTTAGATGACAAGCTCATGAAGCATTGTGATGACAAACGCATGGAGCTTGATATGACAGGGGTCATGGAGCATTGTGATGAAAATTGTCATGGAGCATTCTGATGACATGCTTGTGGAGTATTGTGATGACAATGGCATGGAGCATTGTGATGAAAAGGGCATGGAGCATTGTGATGAAAAATGCATGGAGCCTTTTCATGACAGGTTCAAGGAGCATTCTGACGACAAGTGTCAGGGAGCATTGTGATGACAAGTGTATTGGGCATTGTGATGACAAAGGTCATGGAGCATTGTGATGACAAGGGCATGGAGTATTGTGATGACAGGCATCATGGAGCATTGTGATGACAAGTGTTATGGAACATTGTGGTCACAAGGGTTTGGAGCATTGTGATGACAGAGGTCATGGATCATTTTGATTTCAAGGAGCATGGAGCATGATGATGACAAGTGTGTGAAGCAATGTGATCCCAAGTTTCAGGGAGGATTGTGATGACAAGTGCATGGAGCATTGTGATGACAAGGTCATGTAGCATTTTGCTGACAAAGGCATGGAGCATTCTGATGACAAGTGTCATGTTACACTGTGATGAAAATCGTCACAGAGCATTGTGATTACAGGGGTCCTGGAGCACTGGGATGACAAGGGCATGGATCATTGTGATGACAAGGGTCATGGAGCATTTTGATGACAAGAGTCCCGGATCATTGTGTTGTCAGGGGACATGGAGCGTTGTGATGGCAGGTGTAATGGAGCATTGTGATGAGAAGGTCATGGAGCATTGGGCTGAAAATGTTCATGGAGTATTGTGATGACAGTGGTCATGGAGCATTCTGATGACAAGGGAAAGGAGCATTGTGATGAGAAGGCCATGGAGCTTTCTGATGACATGCGTCATGGAGCTTTGTGATGACAAGGGCATGGAGCATTGTGATTACAGGGGTCTTGGAGCATTGTGATGAAAAGGGCATGGATCATTGTGATGCAAAAGGCAAGGAGCCTTGTCATGACAGTGTTCAAGGAGCATGTTGATGACAAGTGTCAGGGAGCATTGTGATGACAAGTGTATTGAGCATTGTGAGGACAAATGTCATGGAGCATTGTGATGAGCAGAACATGGATAATTGTGATGAAGAGCGTCATGCGGCATTGTGATGACAAGTGTTATGGAACATTGTGATCACAAGGGTTTGGAGCACTGTGATGACAGAGGTCATGGAGCATTTTGATTTCATTGTGATGACAATAGCATGAAGCATTATGATGATGGGCATGGAGCATTTTTATGACAGGGGTAATGGAGCATTGTGATGACAAGGGCATGGACCATTGGTCTGAAAATTTTCATGGATTATTGTGATGAGAGTGGGCATGGAGCATTGTGATGACAAGGGCACGGAACACTGTTATACATGGGTCCTGGAGGATTGTAATGAAAAGGTCATGGAGCATTGTGAATAGAAGGGCATCGAGCATTGTGATGACAAGTGTCATGGAGCTTTGTGATGACAAGGGCATGCAGCAATGTGATGAGAGGGTTCATGGAGCATTGTGATGACAAGGGCATGGAGCATTGTGATGACAAGGTCATAGAGTATTGTGAATACAGGTGTCAGGGAGCATTGTGATGACATATGTCATGGTCCATTGTGATGACAATGGCATGGAGCATTGTGATGCCAAGTGTCATGGAGGATTGTGATGACAAAGGTAATGAAGCATTGTGATGACAAGGGCAAGGAGCATTGGGATGACAAGGGCCTTTTAGAATTTTGATGACCAGGTCGTCTACCATTGTGATGACAAGCGCATGGAGCTTGCAATGACAGGGGTCATGTAACATTGCGATGACAATTGCATGTAGAATTATGATGACAAGAGCATGTATCATTGTGATGAGAAGTGTCAAGGATCATTGTGATGACAAGGGCATGGAGCATTGTGATGACAAGGCCCATTGAGAATTTTGAAGAGAAGGTCGTGAAGCATTGTGAAGACAAGCACATGGAGCTTGCTATGACAGGGTTCATGGAGCATTGTGATGACAAGTGTATGGAGAATTGTGATGACAGGTGCATGTAACATTGTGATGAGAAGTGTCATGGAGCATTGTGATGAAAAGGACGTGGAGAATAGTGATGACATGCTACATGGAGCCTTGTGATGACCAGGGCAAGGAGCATTGTGATGGCAAGACCGAGGAGCATGGTGATGAGAAGACCATGGATAATTGTGATGACAAGCGTCATGGAGCACTGTAATGACAAGGGGCATGGAGCATTGTGATGACTGGTGTCATGGAGCATTGTGATGACAGGTGGCATGGAGTATTGTGATGACAAGGGTCATGGAGCATTCTGATGACAAGCTTGTGGAGTATTGTGATGACAATGGCATGGATCATTGTGATGAAAAAGGCATGGAGCCTTTTCATGACAGTGTTCAAGGACCATTCTGACGACAAGTGTCAGGGAGCATTGTGATGACAAGTGTATTAAGCATTGTGATGACAAAGGTCATGGAGCATTGTGATGACAAGGGCATGGAGTATTGTGATGACATGCATCATGGAGCATTGTGATGACAAGTGTTATGGAACATTGTGATCACAAGGGTTTGGAGCATTGTGATGACAGAGGTCATGGATCATTTTGATTTCAAGGAGCAAGGAGCATTGTGATGACAAGGGCATGAAGCAATGTGATCCCAAGGTTCATGGAGGATTGTGATGACAATGGTAATGGAGTATTGTGATGACAAGCGCATGGAGCATTTTGATGACAAGGTCATGTAGCATTTTGCTGAAAAAGGCATGGAGCATTGTGATGACAAGGGTGGTGTAGCACTGTGATGGCAAGCGTCACGGAGCATTGTGATTACAGGGGTCATGGAGAATTGGGATGACAAGGGCATGGATCATTGTTATGACAAAGGTCATGGAGCATTTTGATGACAAGAGTCCCGGATCATTGTTTTGTCAGGGGTCATGGAGCGTTGTGATGACAGTGGTCATAGTGCATTGTGATGAGAGGGGTCATGGAGCATTGTGATGGGAAGGTCATGGAGCATTGGGCAGAAAATATTCATGGAGTATTGTGATGACAAGGTCCTGGTGCATTGTGATGAGAAGACCATGGAGCCTTGTGATGACAAGTCTCATGGAGCATTCTGATGAAAAGGTGCATGGAGCACTGTGATTACAGGGGTCTTGGAGCATTGTGATGAACAGGGCATGGAGCATTGTGATGAGGAGGCCACGGAGCATTCTGATGACATGTGCCATGGAGCTTTCTGATGACAAGGGCATGGAGCATTGTGATTACAGGGGTCTTGGAGCATTGTGAAGAAAAGGGCATGGATCATTGTGATGAGAAAGGCATAGAGCCTTGTCATGACAGGCTTCAAGGAGCATACTGACGACATGTGTCAGGGAGCATTGTGATGACAAAGTCATGGAGCATTGTGATGAGAAGACTATGTATAATTGTGATGAAGAGCATCATGGGGCATTGTGATGACAAGTGTTATGGAACATTGTGATCACAAGGGTTTGGAGCATTGTGATGACAGAAGTCACGGAGCATTTGCTTTCATTGTGATGACAATAGCATGAAGCATTATGATGATGGGCATGGTGCATAGTGATGACAGGGTTCATGGAGCATTGAGATGAAAAGGGGCATGGAGCATTGTGATTACAGGGTTCTTGGAGCATTGTGATGACAAGGGCATGGAGCATTGTGATGAGAAGGCCATGGAGCATTCTGATGACATGCGTCATGGAGCTTTGTGATGACAAGGGCATGGAGCATTGTGACTACAGGGGTCTTCGAGCATTGTGTTGACAAGGGTCAAGGAGCCTTATGATGACAAGGCTGTGGAACATTGTGATGGCAGGGGTCATGGAGCATTGTTATGACAGGGGTAATGGAGCATTGTGATGACATGTCATGGAACACTGTGATACATGTGTCATGGAGGATTGTAATGACAAGGGCCTGGAGCATTGTGATAAGAAGGTCATCGAGCATTGTGATGACAAGCGTCATGGAGCTCTGTGATGACAAGGGCATGGAGCAATGTGATGAGAGGGTTCATGGAGCATTGTGAGGACAATGGCATGGAGCATTGTGATGCGAATGGTCATGGAGCATTGTGATGACAAAGGTCATGGAGCATTTTGATGACAAGGGCGTGGTGCATTGTGATGAGAAGGGCAGGGAGAATTGTGATGGCAGGGTCATGGAGCAATTTGATGAAAAGTGTCATGGAACGTTTTGATGACAGGGATTATGGAACATTGTGATGTCAGGATCATGGAGCATTGTGATGAAAAGTGTCACGGAGCATTTAGATGACAGGGGTTATGGAACAATGTGTTTTCAGCGGTCATGGAGCATGGTGATAACAAGGGCATGGAGCATTTGGCAGAAAATATTCATGGAGTATTGTGATGAGAGGGATCATGGAGCATTTTGATGACAAGGGAATGGAGCATTGTGATGACAAGTCCCTGGAGCATTGTGATGAGAAGGCCATGGACCATTGTGATGACAAATGTCATGGAGCATTGTGATGACTTGAGTCATAGAGCATTGTGATGACAAGTTTCATGCAGCATTCTGATGAACAGGGCCATAGAGCATTGTGATTACAGGGATCTTGGAGCATTGTGATGACAAGGGCATGGAGAACTGTGATGAGAATGTCATGGAGCATTCTGATGACATGTGTCATGGAGCTTTGTGATGACAAGGGTATGGAGCATTGTGACTACAGGGATCTTGGAGCATTGTGATTATAAGGGCATGTAGCATTGTGATGACAGGTGTGATGGAACATTGTGATGACAGGGGTGAGGGAATATTGTGATAACTATTATGGAACATTGTGATATTAGTGGTGAGAGAGCATTTTGATGAGAAGTGCGTGGAGCATTGTGATGACAAGGTTTATGGAGCATTGTGATGACAAGGTTGGGGAGCATTGTGATGCCAAGCTCATGGCGCATTGTGATGACATGGGTCATGGAACATTGTGCTGACAAGCGTATGGAGCATGGTGGTGACAAGTGTCATGGAGCATTGTGCTGACAAAGGCATGGAGCATTGTGATGACAAGGGTCACAGAGCATTGTGATGAAAAGTTCATGGAGCATTTTGGTGACAAAGGTCACAAAGCCTTGTGATGACGAGGTCATGGACCATTGTGATGACACAGGTCATGAAGCATTGTGATGACTGGAGTCATGGAGCATTGTGCTGACAAGGGTCATGAAGCACTGTGCTGACAAAGGCATGGAGCATTGTGATGACAAGGGTCACGGAGCATTGTAATGAAAAGTTCAGGGAGCATTGTGGTGACAAAGGTCACAGAGCCTTGTGATGACGAGGGCATGAAACATTGTGATGAGAAAGGTCATGAAGCATTGTAATGAGTGGAGTCACGGAGCATTGTGATGACAGGGACCATGGAGCATTGCAATGACAAGTGCATGGAGAATTGTGATGAGAAAAGCATGTAACATTGTGATGAGAAGTGTCATGGAGCATTGTGATGACAAGGACGTAGAGAATTGTGATGACAAGGGACATGGAGCATTGTGATGAGAAGGTCATGGAGCATTGGGCTGAAAATGTTCATGGAGTATTGTGATGATAGGGGTCATGGAGCATTGTGATGACAAGGGCATGGATCATTGTGATGACAAGTCTCATGGAGCATTCTGATGAAAAGGGGCATGGAGCATTGTGATTACAGGGGTCTTGGAGCATTGTGATGACAAGGGCAAGGAGCATTGTGATGAGAAGGCCATGGAGCATTCTGATGACATGCGTCATGGAGCTTTGTGATGACAAGGGCATGGAGCATTGTGATTACAGGGGTCTTGGAGCACTGTCATGACAAGTGTCATGGAGCCTTGTGATGACAAGGCTGTGGAACATTGTGATGGCAGGGGTCATGGAGCATTGTTATGACAGGGTTAATGGAGCATTGTGATGACAAGGGCATGGAGCATTGCTCTGAAACATTTCATGGATTATTGTGATGAGAGTGGGCATGGAGCATTGTGATGACAAGGGCACGGAACACTGTGATACATGGGTCATGGAGGATTGTAATGACAAGGGCCGGGAACATTGTGATGAGAAGGGCCTCGAGCATTGTGATGAAAAAGGTCATGGAGCTTTCTGAAGACAAGGGCTTGGAGCAATGTGATGAGAGGGTTCATGGAGCATTGTGATGACAATGTTATGGAGCATTGTGATGCCAAGGGTCATGTAGCTTTGTGATGACAAATGTCATGGAGCATTTTGATGACAAAGGCATGGTGTATTGGGATGAGAAGGTCAGGGTGCATTGTGATGACAGGGTCATGGAGAAATTTGATGACAGTGGTTATGGAACATTGTGATGTCAGTGGTCATGGAGCATTGTGATGAAATGTGTCATGGAGCATTTTGATGACAGTGGTTGTGGAACATTGTGATGTCAGGGGACATGGAGCATTGTGATGTTAAGTGCATGTAGCATTGTGATGAATGGGGTCAGGGAACATTGTAATCACAGGGGTGAGGGAGTACTGTGTTGACTAGTGATGGAATATTGTGATATCAGTGGTGAGAGAGCATTTTGATGAGAAGTGCATGGAGCATTGTGATAACAAGGTTTATGGAGCATTGTGATGACAAGGTTGTTGAGCATTGTGATGACAAGTGCATGGCGCATTGTGATGACAAACGTCCTCGAGCATTGTGCTGACAAAGGCATGGAGCATTGTGATGAAAAGCGTCACAGAGCATTGTGATGAAAAGTTCATGGAGCATTATGGTGACTATGGTCACAGAGCCTTGTGATGACGAGGGCATGGACCATTGTGATGACACAGGTCATGAATCATTGTGATGACTGGAGTCATGGAGCACTGTGATGACAGGGGTCATGAAGCATTGTGATGACAAGGGCATGGATCATTTTGATGACAGGGGCATGGAGCATTGGTCTGACAAGTTTCATAGATTATTGTGATGACAGTGGGCATGGTGCATTGTGATGACAAGGGCATGGAGCATTGTGATGACAAGGTCATGGAGTATTGTGAAGACAGGTGTCAGGGAGCATTGTGATGACATATGTCATGGTCCATTGTGATGACAATGGCATGGAGCATTGTGATGCCAAGTGTCATGGAGGATTGTGATGACAAAGCTAATGACGCATTGTGATGACAAATGCTTTGAGCATTGTTATGCCAAGGGTCATGGAGCTTTGTGATGACAAATGTCATGGAGCATTTTGATGACAAGGGCATGGTGCATTGTGATGAAAAGGGCAGGGCGCATTGTGATGACAGGGTCATGGACCAATCTGATGACAGTGGTTATGGAACATTTTGATGTCAGGGGTCACAGAGCATTGTGATGAAATGTGTCATGGAGCATTTTGATGACAGGGGTTATGGATCATTTTGATGTCAGGGGTCATGGACCATTTTGATGATAAGGGCATGTAGCATTGTGATGACAGGGGTCATGGAACATTGTGATGACAGGTGTGAGGGAGTACTGTGATTACTAGTGATGGAATATTGTGATATCAGTGGAGAGAGAGCATTTTGATGAGAAGTGCATGGAGCATTGTGATGCCAAGGTTTATGGAGCATTGTGATGACAACGTTGATGAGCATTGTGATGACAAGCACATGGCGCATTGTGATGACATGGGTCATGGAGCATTGTGCTGACAAGTGCATGGAGCATTGTAATGACAAGGGCATGGAGCATTGTGATGAGAAGGGCATCGAGCATTGTGATGACAAGGGTCACCGAGCATTGTGATAAAAAGTTCGTGGAGCATTTTGGTGACAAAGGTCACAGAGCCTAGTGATGATGAGGGCATGGACAATTTTGATCTCACAGGTCATGAAGCATTGTGATGACTGGAGTCACGGAGCATCGTGATGACAGGGGTCATGGAGCATTGTGATGCCAAGTTTCATGGATTATTGTGATGACAGTGGGCATGGCGCACTGTGATGACAAGGGCATGGAGCATTGTGATGACAAGGTCATGGAGTATTGTGAAGACAGGTGTCAGGGAGCATTGTGATGACATATGTCATGGTCCATTGTGATGACAATGGCATGGAGCATTGTGATGCCAAGTGTCATGGAGGATTGTGATGACAAAGGAAATGGAGCATTGTGATGACAAGGGTTTGGAGCATTGTGATGACAAGGGTCATGGAGTAATGTGATGACAAGGGCAAGCAGCATTGTGATGAAAAGGGCCATTGAGAATTTTGATGACAAGGTCGTGAGACATTGTGATAACAAGCGCATGGAGCTTGCTATGACAGGGGTCATGGAGCATTGCGATGACAAGTACATAGAGAATTGTGATGAAAGCAGCATGTAACATTGTGATGAGAATTGTCATGGAGCATTGTGATGACAAGGACGTGGAGAATTGTGATGACAAGGGACATGGAGCATTGTGATGACCAGGACATGGAGCATTGTGATGGCAAGACCGTGGAGCATTGTGATGAGAAGACCATGGATAACTGTGATGACGAGTGTCATGGAGGACTGTAATGACATGGGGCAGGGAGCATTGTGATGACAGGTGTCTTGGAACATTGTGATGACAGCTGTCATGGAGCATTGTGATGACAAGGGTCATGGAGGATTCTGATGACAAGCTTGTGGAGTATTGTGATGACAATGGCATGGAGCATTGTGATGAAAAGGGCATGGAGCATTGTGGTGAAAAAGGCATGGAGCCTTTTCATGACAGGGTTCAAGGAGCATTCTGACGACAAGTGTCAGGGAGCATTGTGATGACAATTGTATTGAGCATTGTGATGACAAAGGTCATGGAGCATTTTGATGAAAAGGGCATGGAGTATGGTGATGACAGGCATCATGGAGCGTTGTGATGACAAGTGTTATGGAACATTGTGATCACAAGAGTTTGGAGCATTGTGATGAAAGAGGTCATGGATCATTTTGATTTCAAGGAGCATGGAGCATTGTGATGACAAGGGCATGAAGCAATGTGATCCCAATGTTCATGTGGAACTTTGATGACAATGTTAATGGGGTATTGTGATGACAAGCGCATGGAGCATTGTGATGAAAAGGTCATGTAACATTTTGCTGACAAAGGCATGGAGCATTGTGATGACAAGTGTCATGGAGCACTGTGATTACAGGGGTCATGGAGCATTGGGATGACAAGGGCATGGATCATTGTGATGACAAGGGTCATGGAGCATTTTGATGACAAGAGTCCCGGCTCATTGTGTTGTCAGGGGTCATGGAGTGTTGTGATGACAGGGGTCATGGAGCATTGGGCTGAAAATATTCATGGAGTATTGTGATGACAGGGGTCATGGAGCATTGTGATGACAAGATCCTGGAGCACTGTGATGAGAAAACCATGGAGCCTTGTGATGACATGTCTCATGGAGCATTCTGAAGAAAAAGGGCATGGAGCATTGTGATTACAGGGTACTTGGAGCATTTTGATGACAAGGGCATGGAGCATTGTGATGAGAAGACCATGGATAATTGTGATGATGAGCGTCATGGGGCGTTGTGATGACAAGTGTTATGGAACATTGTGATCACAAGGGTTTGGAACAGTGTGATGACAGAAGTCATAGAGCATTTTGATTTCATTGTGATGACAATAGCATGAAGCATTATGATGATGGGCAAGGTGCATTGTGATGACAGGGTTCATGGAGCATTGAGATACACAGGGGCAAAGAGCGTTGTGATTACAGTAGTCTTGGAGCATTGTGATGAGAAGGCCATGGAGCATTCTGATGACATGCGTCATGGAGCTTTGTGATGACAAGGGCATGGAGCATTGTGATTACAGGTGTCTTGGAGCATTGTGATGACAAGGGCAAGGAGCATTGTGATGAGAAGGCCATGGAGCATTCTGATGACATGCGTCATGGAGTTTTGTGATGACAAGGGCATGGAGCATTTTGATTACAGGGGTCTTGGAGCATTGTGATGACAAGGGTCATGGAGCCTTGTGATGACAAGGCCGTGGAACATTGTGGTGGCATGGGTCATGGAGCATTGTTATGACAGGGGTAATGGAGCATTGTGATGACAAGGGCATGGACAATTGGTCTGAAAAGTTTCATGGATTATTGTGATGGAAATGGGCATGGAGCATTGTGATGACAAGGGCACGGAACACTGTGATACATGGGTCATGGAGGATTGTAATGAATAGTGCATGGAACATTGTGATGAGAAGGGCATCGAGCATTGTGATGACAAGCGTCATGGAGATTTGTGATGACAAGGGCATGGAGCAATGTGATGGGAGGGTTCATGGAGCATTGTGATGACAATGTTATGGAGCATTGTGATGCCAAGGGTCATTTAGATTTGTGATGACAAATGTCATGGAGCATTTTGATGACAAGGGCATGGTGTATTGTGATGAGAAGTGTAGGGCCCATTTTGATTACAGGGTCATGGAGTAATTGGATGACAGTGGTTATGGAACATTGTGATGTCAGGGGTCATGGAGCATAGTGATGATAAGGGCATGGAGCATTGTGATGATAAGTGCATGTAGCATTGTGATGACTGGGGTCAGGGAACATTGTAATGACAGGGGTGAGGGAGTACTGTGATGACTAGTGATGGAATATTATGATATCAGTGGTGAGAGAACATTTTGATGAGAAGTGCATGGAGCATTGTGATGACAAGGTTTATGGAGCATTGTGATGACAAGGTTGTCGAGCATTGTGATGACAATCTCATGGCGCACTGTGATGACATGGGTCTTGGAGCATTGTGCTGACAAGCACATGGAGCATTGTGATGACAAGGGTCCTCGAGCATTGTGCTGACAAAGGCATGGAGCACTGTGATGAAAAGCGTCACAGAACATTGTGATGAAAAGTTCATAGAGCATTATGGTGACTATGGTCACAGAGCCTTGTGATGACAAGGGCATGGACCATTGTGATGACACAGGTCATGAAGCATTGTGATGACTGGAGTCATGGAGCATTGTGATGACAGGGGTCATGGAGCATTGTGATTACAAGGGCATGGAGCATTGTGATGACAAGGGCATGGAGCATTGTGAAGACAGGTGTCAGGGAGCATTGTGATCACATATGTCATAGTCCATTGTGATGACAATGGCATGGAGCATTGTGATTCCAAGTGTCATGGAGGATTGTGATGACAAAGGTAATGAAGCATTGTGATGACAAAGGCTTGGAGCATTGTTATGCCAAGGGTCATGGAGCTTTGTGATGACAAATGTCATGGAGCATTTTGATGACAAGGGCATGGTGCATTGTGATGAGAAGGGCAGGGTGCATTGTGATGACAGGGTCATGTAGCAATTTGATGACAGTGGTTATGGAACATTGTGATGTCAGGGGTCATGGACCATTTTGATGATAAGGGCATGTAGCATCGTGATGACAGGGGTCATGGAACATTGTGATGACAGGTGTGAGGGAGTACTGTGATTACTAGTGATGGAATATTGTGATATCAGTGGAGAGAGAGCATTTTGATGAGAAGTGCATGGAGCATTGTGATGCCAAGGTTTATGGAGCATTGTGATGACAACGTTGACGAGCATTGTGATGACAAGCGCATGGCGCATTGTGATGACATGGGTCATGGAGCATTGTGCTGACAAGCGCATGGAGCATTGTAATGACAAGGGCATGGAGCATTGTGATGAGAAGGGCATTGAGCACTGTGATGACAAGGGTCACAGAGCATTGTGATGAAAAGTTCATGGAGCATTGTGGTGACAAAGGTCATGAAGCATTGTGATGACGGGAGTCACAGAGCATTGTGATGACAGGAGCATGGAGCATTGGTCTGACAAGTTTCATGGACTATTGTGATGACAGTGGGCATGGTGCACTGTGATGACAAGGGCATGGAGTATTGTGAAGACAGGTGTCAGGGAGCATTGTGATGACATATGTCATGGTCCATTGTGATGGCAATGGCATGGAGCATTGTGATGCCAAGTGTCATGGAGGATTGTGATGACAAAGGTAACGAAGCATTGTGATGACAAAGGCTTGGAACATTGTTATGCCAAGGGTCATGGAGCTTTGTGATGACAAATGTCATGGAGCATTTTGATGACAAGGGCATGGTGCATTGTGATGAGAAGGGCAGGGCGCATTGTGATGACAGGGTCATGGAGCAATTTGATGACTGTGGTTATGGAACATTTTGATGTCACGGGTCATGGAGCAATGTGCTGACAAGCGCATGGAGCATTGTAATGACAAGGGCATGGAGTATTGTGATGAGAAGGGCATCGAGCATTGTGATGACAAGGGTCACAGAGCATTGTGATGAAAAGTTCATGGAGCATTGTGGTGACAAAGGTCACAGAGCCTAGTGATGATGAGGACATGGAACATTGTGATGACACAGGTCATGAAGCATTGTGATGACTGGAGTCACGGAGCATTGGAATGACAGGGGTCATGGAGCATTGTGATGACTGGGGCATGGAGCATTGGTCTGACAAGTTTCAAGGATTATTGTGATGACAGTGGGCATGGTGCACTGTGATGACAAGGGCATGGAGCATTGTGATGACAAGGTCATGGAGTATTGTGAAGACAGGTGTCAGGGAGCACTGTGATGATATATGTCATGGTCCATTTGATGACAATGGCATGGAGCATTGTGATGCCAAGTGTCATGGAGGATTGTGATGACAAAGGAAATGGAGCATTGTGATGACAAGGGTTTGGAACATTGTGATGACAAGGGTCATGGAGCATTGTGATGACAAGGGCAAGGAGCATTGTGATGAAAAGGGCCATTGAGAATTTTGATGACAAGGTCGTGAAACATTGCGATAACAAGTGCATGGAGCTTGCTATGACAGAGGTCATGGAGCATTGCGATGACAAGCGCATGGAGAATTGTGATGAAAGCAGCATGTAACATTGTGATGAGAATTGTCATGGAGCATTGTGATGACAAGGACGTGGAGAATTGTGATGACAAGGGACATGGAGTATTGTGATGACCAGGGCATGGAGCATTGTGATGGCAAGACCGTGGAGCATAGTGATGAGAAGACCATGGATAATTGTGATGACGAGTGTCATGGAGAACTGTAATGACACGGGGCAGGGAGCATTGTGATGACAGGTGTCATGGAGCATTGTGATAAGAAGGCCGTGGAACATTGTGACTGCAGGGGTCATGGAGCATTGTTTTGCCAGGGGCAATAGAGCATTGTGATGACAAGGGCATGGAGCATTGGACTGAAATGTTTCATGGATTATTGTGATGACAGTGGCCATGGAGCATTGTGATGACAAGGGCACGGAACTCTGTGATACAGGGGTCATGGTGGATTGTAATGACAAGGGCATGGAGCACTGTGATGAGAAGGGCATCGAGCATTGTGATGAAAAAGGTCATGGAGCTTTGTGATGACAAGGGCATGGAGCAATGTGCTGAGAGGGTTCATGAAGCATTGTGATGACAATGGCATGGAGCATTGTGATGCCAGGGGTCATGGAGATTTGTGATGACAAAGGTCATGGAGCATTTTGATGACAAGGGCGTGGTGCATTGTGATGAGAAGGGCAGGGAGCATTGTCATGACAGGGTCATGGAGCAATTTGATGAAAAGGGCCATGGAGCATATTGGTGACAGGGGTTATGGAACATTGTGATGTCAGGGGTCATGGAGCATTGTGATGATAAGGGCATGTAGCATTTTGATGACAGGGATCATGGATATTGTGATGACGGGGGTGAAGGAGTATTATGATGACTAGTAATGGAACATTGTGATATCAGTGGTGACAGAGCATTTTGATGAGAAGTGCATGGAGCATTGTGATGACAAGGTTTATGGAGCATTGTGATGACAAGGTGGTGGAGCATTGTGATGACAAGCGCATGGTGCATTGTGATGACATGGGTCATGGAGCATTGTGATGACTGGAGTCACGGAGCATTGGAATGACAGGGCTCACGGAGCATTGTGATGACAGGGGTCATGGAGCATTGTGATTACAAGGGCATGGAGTATTGTGATGACAGGCATCATGGAGCGTTGTGATGACAAGTGTTATGGAACATAGTGATCACAAGGGTTTGGAGCATTGTGATGACAAGGTCATGGATTATTGTGAAGACATGTGTCAGGCAGCATTGTGATGACATATATCATGGTCCATTTTGATGACAATGGCATGGAGCATTGTGATGCCAAGTCTCATGGAGGATTGTGATGACAAAGGTAAAGGAGCATTGTGATCACAAGGGCATGGAGCATTGTGATGACAAGGGCCATTGAGAATTTTGATGGCAAGGTCGTGAAACATTGTGAGGACAAGCGCATGACACTTGCTATGACAGGGGTCATGGAGCATTGCGATGAAAAGTGCCTGGAGAATTGTGATGAGAAGAGCATGTAACATTGTGATGAGAAGTGTCATGGAGCATTGTGATGACAAGGACGTGGAGAATTCTGATGACAAGGGACATGGAGCACTGTGATGGCAAGACCGTGGAGTATTGTGATGAGAAGACCATGGGTAACTGTGATGATGAGCATCATGGAGCACTGTAATGAGAAGGGGCATCGAACATTGTCATGACAGGTGTCATGGAGCATTGTGATGACAGGGGTCATGGAGCTTTGTGATGACAGGGGCACGGAGCATTGGTCTGACAAGTTTCATGGATTATTGCGATGAGAGCAGGCATGGTGCATTGTGATGACAAGGGCGTGGAGCATTGTGATGACAAGGACGTGGAGAATTGTGAAGAAAAGGGACATGGAGCATTGTGATGACCACGGCATGGAGCACTGTGATGGCAAAACTGTGGAGCATTGTGATAAGAAGTCCATGGATAATTGTGATGACGAGCGTCATGGGGCACTGTAATGACAAGGGCATGGATCATTGTGATGACAAGTATCATGGAGCATTTTGATGACAAGAGTCCCAGATCATTGTGTTGTCGGGGTCATGGTGCGTTACGATGACAGTGGTCATGGAGCGTTGTGATGACAAGGGTTATGGAGCATTGTGCTGACAAAGGCATGGAGCATTGTGATAACAACTGTCACAGAGCATTGTGATGAAAAGTTCAAGGACCATTGTGGTGACAAAGGTCAGAGACCCTTGTGATGATGAGGGCATGGACCATTGTGATGACAAGGTCATGGAGGAATGTGATGACAAATGTAATGGAGCATTGTGATGACAAGGGCTTGGAGCAGTGTGATGACAAGGGTCATGGAGCATTGTGATGACAAGGGCCATTGAGAAATCTGATGACAAGGTCGTGGAGCATTGTGATGACAAAGGTCATGGAGCATTGTGATGACATGCGTCATGGAGATTTGTGATGACAAGGGCATGAAGCATTGTGATGAGAAGGCCATGGAGCATTCTGAAGACATGAGTCATGGAGCTTTGTGATGACAAGGACATGGAGCATTGTGATCATAGGTATCTTGGAGAATTGTGATGAAAAGGGCATGGATCACTGTGATGAAATAGGCATGGAACCTTGTCATGACAGGGTTCATGGAGCATAATGATGGCAAGTGTCAGGGAGCATTGTGATGACAAGTGTATTGAGCATTGTGATGACTAAGGTCATGGAGCATTGTGATGACATGCGTCATGGAGATTTGTGATGACAAGGGCATGGAGCATTGTGATTACAGGGTTCTTGGAGCATTGTGATGACAGGGGTCATTGAGCATTGTGATGACAAGGGTTATGGAGCATTGTGCTGACAAAGGCATGGAGCATTGTGATGACAACTGTCACAGAGCATTGTGATGAAAAGTTCAAGGACCACTGTGGTGACAAAGGTCAGAGACCCTTGTGATGATGAGGGCATGGACCATTGTGATGACAAGGTCATGGAGGAATGTGATGACAAATGTAATGGAGAATTGTGATGGCAAGGGCTTGGAGCAGTGTGATGACAAGGGTCATGGAGCATTGTGATGACAAGGGCCATTGAGAAATCTGATGACAAGGTCGTGGAGCATTGTGATGACAAGCACATGGAGCTTGTTATGACAGGAGTCATGGAGCATTTTGATGACAAGTGCATGGAGAATTGTGATGACAAGAGCATGTAACATTGTGATGAGAAGTGTCATGAAGCACTGTGATGACAAGGACGTGGAGAATTGTGATGACAAGGGACATGGATCATTGTGATGACAAGGGACATGGATCATTGTGATGACCTGGGCATGGAACATTGTAATGGCAAGACCGTGGAGCATTGTGATGAGAAGACCATGGATAATTGTGATGACGAGCATCATCGAGCACTGTAATGACAAGGGGCATGAAGCATTGTGATGACAGGTGTCATGGAGCATTGTGATGACAGGGGACATGGAGCATTGTGATGACAAGGGTCATGGAGCATTCTGATGACAAGCTTGTGGAGTATTGTGATGACAATGGCATGGAGGATTGTGATGAAAAAGGCATGGAGCATTGTGATGAAAAAGGCATGGAGCCTTTTCATGATAGGGTTCAAGGAGCATTCTGACAAGAAATGTCAGGGAGCATTGTGATGACAAGTGTATTGAGCATTGTGATGACAAAGGTCATGGAGCATTGTGATGACAAGGGCATGGAGTATTGTGATGACAGGCATCATGGAGCGTTGTGATGACAAGTGTTATGGAACATTGTGATCACAAGGGTTTGGAGCACTGTGATGACAGAGGTCATGGATCATTTTGATTTGAAGGAGCATGGAGCATTGTGATGACAAGAGCATGAAGCAATGTGATCCCAATGTTCATGGAGGATTGTGATGACAATGGTAATGGAGTATTGTGATGGCAAGTGCATGGAGCATTGTGATGACAAGGGTCATGGAGCATTTTGATGACAAGAGTCCCAGATCATTGTGTTGTCAGGGCTCATGGAGCATCGTGATGACAGTGGTCATGGAGCATTGTGATGACAGGGGTCATGGAGCATTGTGATGAGAAGGTCATGGAGCATTGGGCTGAAAATATTCATGGAGTATTGTGATGACAGGGGTCATGGAGCATTGTGATTACAAGTTCCTCGAGCCTTTTGATGAGAAGACCATGGAGCCTTGTGATGACAAGTCTCATGGAGCATTCTGATGAAAAGGGGCATGGAGCATTGTGATTACAGGGGTCTTGGAGCATTGTGATGAAAAGGACATGGATCATTGTGATGAAAAAGGCATGGAGCCTTGTCATGACAGGATTCAAGGAGCATACTGATGGCAAGTGTCAGGGAGCATTGTGATGACAAATGTCATGGAGCATTGTGATGAGAAGACCATGGATAATTGTGATGACAAGCGTCATGGGGTGTTGTGATGACAAGTGTTATGGAACATTGTGATCACAAGGGTTTGGAGCATTGTGATGACAGAGGTCATGGAGCACTTTGATTTCATTGTGATAACAAAAGCATGAAACATTATGATGATGGGCATGGTGCACTGTGATGACAGGGTTCATGGAGCATTGAGATGAAAAGGGGCATGGAGCATTGTGATTACAGGTGTCTTGGATCATAGTGATGAAAAGTGCCTGGAGAATTGTGATGACAACAGCATGTAACATTGTGATGAGAAGTGTCATGGAGCATTGTGATGACAAGGACGTGGAGAATTCTGATGACAAGGGACATGGAGCATTGTGATGACCAGGGCATGGAGCCTTGTGATGGCAAGACCGTGGAGCATTGTGATGAGAAGACCATGGGTAATTGTGACGATGAACATCATGGAGCACTGTAATGAGAAGGGGCATCGAGCACTGTGATGACACGGGTCATGGAGCATTGTGATGACAAGGGTCATGGAGTATTGTGATGATAAGGGCATGGAGCATTGTGATGACAGGGGCACGGAGCATTGGTCTGACAAGTTTCATGGATTATTGCGATGACAGTGGGCATGGCGCAGTGTGATGACAAGGGACATTGAGCATTGTGATATCCAGGGCATGGAGCATTGTGATGGCAAGAACGTGGAGCATTGTGATGAGAAGACCATGGATAATTGTGATGACAAGCGTCATGGGGCACTGTAATGACAAGGGTCATGGAGCATTGTGATGACAGGCGTCATGGAGCATTGTGATGACAGGCGTCATGGAGCATTGTGATGACAAGTGTTATGGAGCATTCTGATGACAAGCTTGTGGAGTATTGTGATGACAATGGAATGGAGCATTGTGATGAAAAGGGCATGGATCATTGTGATGAAAAAGGCATGGAGCTTTTAGATGACAGGGTTCAAGGGGCATTCTGACGACAAGTGTCAGGGAGCATTGTGATGACAAGTGTATTGAGCATTTTGATGACACAGGTCATGGAGCACTGTGACGACAAGGGCATGCAGTATGGTGATGACAAGCATCATGGAGCGTTGTGATGACAAGTGTTATGGAACATTGTGATCACAAGGGTTTGGGTCATTGTGATGACAGAGGTCATGGATCATTTTGATTTCAAGAAGCATGGAGCAATTTGATGACAAGGGCATGAAGCAATGTGATCCCAAGTTTCATAGAGGATTGTGATGAAAATGGTAATGGAGTATTTTTATGAAAAGCGCATGGAGCATTGTTATGACAAGGTCATGTAGCATTTTGCTGACAAAGGCATGGAGCCTTGTGAGGACAAGTGCCATGGAGCATTTTGATGACAAGAGTCCCGGATCATTGTGTTGTCAGGGGTCATGGAGTGTTGTGATGAAAGCGGTCATGGAGCATTGTGATGACAGGGTTGATGGAGCATTGTGATGAGAAGGTCATGGAGCATTGGGCTGAAATTGTTCATGGAGTATTGTGATGACAGGGGTCATGGAGCTTTGTGATGACTAGGGAATGGAGCATTGTGATGACAAGGTCCTGGAGCATTTTGATGAGAAGACCATGGAGCCTTGTGATGACAAGTTTCATGGAGCATTCTGATGAAAAGGAGGATGGATCATTGTGATTACAGGGGTCTTGGAGCATTGTGATGACAAGGGCATGGAGCATTGTGATGAGAAGGCCATGGAGCATTCTGATGACATGCGTCATGGAGCTTTCTGATGACAAGAGCATGGAGCATTGTGATGACAGGGGTCTTGGAGCATTGTGATGAATAGGGCATGGATCATTGTGATGAAAAAGGCATGGAGCCTTGTCATGACAGGGTTCAAGGAGCATACTGAGGACAAGTGTCAGGGAGCATTGTGATGACAAGTGTATTGAGCATTGTGATGACAAAGTTCATGGAGCATTGTGATGAGAAGTCCATGGATAATTGTGATGACGAGCGTCATGGGGCGTTGTTATGACAAGTGTTATGGAACATTGTGATCACAAGAATTTGGAGCATTGTGATGACAGACGTCATGGAGCATTTTGATTTCATTGTGATGACAATAGCATGAAACATTATGATGATGGGCATGGTGCATTGTGATGACAGGGTTTATGGAGACTTGTGATGACAAGGCCGTGGAACATTGTGATGGCAGGGGTCATGGAGCATTGTTATGACTGGGGTAATGGAGCACTGTAATGACAAGGGCATGGAGCATTGGTCTGACAAGTTTCATGGATTATTGTGATGAGAGTGGGCATGGAACATTGTGATGACAAGGGCATGGAGCATTGTGATGACAAAGTCATGGAGTATTGTGAAGACAGGTGTCAGGGAGTATTGTGATGACATATATCATGGTCCATTGTGATGACAATGGCATGGAGCTCTGTGATGCCAAGTGTCATGGAGGATTGTGATGACAAAGGTAATGGAGCATTGTGATGACAAGGGCTTGGAGTATTGTGATGACAGGGGTTATGGAACATTTTTATGTCAGGGGTCATGGAGCCTTGTGATGACAGTGGTCATGGAGCATTGTGGTGACAGGGATCATGGAGCAATGTGATGAGAATTTCATGGAACATTCAGCTGAATATATTCATGGAGTATTGTGATGACAGTGTTCATGGAGCATTGTGATGACAAGTGAATGGAGTATTGTGATGACAATGTCCTGGAGTATTGTGATGATTAGACCATGGAGCCTTGTGGTGACAATTCTCATGGAGCATTCTATAAAAAAGGGGCATGGAGCATTGTGATTACAGGGGACTTGGAGCATTGTGATGACAAGGGCATGGAGCATTGTGATGAGAAGGCCATGGAGCATTCTGATGACATGTGTCATGGAGTTTTGTGATGACAATGTCATTAAGCATTGTGATGACAAGCGCATGGAGCTTGCTATGAGAGTGGTCATGGAACACTGCGATGACAATTGCATGAAGAATTGTGATGACAATAGCATGCAACATTGTTATCAGAATTGTCATGGAGCATGGGTCACTTTCACCATGAAAATTGTGACCGTGCAGAATGTCCCTATGGGCACTGGCACCATGGGCATTGTCACTATGAGCACTGTCACAGCGGGCACTACCACCGTGAGAAATCTCACAATGCTAACTCTCCCCATGGGCACTGTCACCGTGAGAAGTGTCACCATGGGCACTGTCACTGTCGGCACTGTCACCATGGGCACTGTCATTGTGGGCACTGTTTCCATGGCAACTGCCACCGTGTGCTCTGTCACCATGAACTCTGTTACAATGCCCATTATCACCGTGTGCACTGTCACCATGGGCACTATCACCGTGAGCACTGTCAGCATGTGCACTGTCACTATTTAGCACTGTCACCAGGTGAACTACCACCATGGGCACTGTCACGATGTGCACTATCACCGTGAGCATGGTTACCATGGGCACTGTAACAATGCACAGTGTCACCATCAGTATTGTCCCGATGGGAACTGCCACCAAGAGCACTGTCACCATTAGCACTGTCTCCACCAGCTCTGCCACCTTGGGCACTGCTATTATGAGCACTGTCACCATGAGAACTGTCATTATGAGAACTGCCACCATGGGTATTTTGAACATGAGTACTGTCACCATGTGTATTGTCACCATTTTCACTGTCAGCATGAGCACTATTACCCTGAGCACTATCACCGTGAGCACTCACACTGTGGTCACTTTCACCATGACCACTGTTGCCATGGTTACTGGCACAATGCGGACTGGCACCATGAGCCCTGTCACCATGGGCACCATCACTGTGAGCACTCTCACCATCGTCACTGTCACCATGGGAACTGTTACCATGAGAACTGTCTCCATAGGGAATCACGCCATGGGCACTGTCACCATGGGCACTATCACTGTGAGCAGTGTCACCATGGGTACTGCAAACATGAGAACTGTCACCGTGAGTAATGTCTGCATGGGTTGTCACCCTGTGCACTCTCAACATGAGAAGTGTCAACATGGGCACTGACACCATTTTACACTGCTCCCATGTGCAATGTCACCATGGACACTCTCATTGTGAGAACTGTCACCATGCGTTCTGTCATCATGGGTACTGTCACCAAGGGCACGGCCAACATGTGCACTATTACGGTGGTCACTATCAACATGAGCACTGTCACCATGGGAACTACCAGCATGGGCAATGTCATCATGAGCACTTTCACAATGGGAACTGCCACCATGGGCACTATCAACGTGCGGAGTCTCACCATGGGCACTATCACCATTGACACTGTCACCATGAGCACTATTACTGTGAGCACTACCACAGTGAGCACTCTCACCATTCCACTGTCACCATGGGCACTGTCACCGTGAGCACTATCACCATGAGCAATGCCATAATGGGCATTGGCGCTATGGATCTTGTCACTGTGAGCACTGAAACAATGGGCACTATCACCGTGAGAAATCTCACCATGCTAACTGTCCTCAAGGGCACTGTCACAGAGAGAAAAGTCTCCATGGGCACTGTCACAGTCAGTATTCACACAATTGGCACTCTCATTGTGGGCACTGCCGCCGTGATCACTATTACCATGAACACTGCTACCATGAACACTCTCATGATAAGAACTGTCACCATGGGCACGGACACCATGGGCACTCTCACAGTGTGCACTGTCACCAGGGGCACTGTCAACATAGGCACTGTCACCAAGAGCACTGTAACCATGGGCACTCTCACCATGGGCACTATCACCAGGAGCAATATCACCATGGGCACTCTCACTATTTTGCACTGCCACCAGATGCACCATGACCATGTGCACTGTCACCATGGGCAGTGTCACCATCGGTAGTCTCATCATGGGCACTGCCACCATGAGCACTCTCACCAAGAGTACTATCACCACGAGCACTGCCACCGTGAGCACTGTCACAAGAACTGTCACTATGAGAACTGCCACCATGGGCATTTTCACCATCTGTGGAGGTGTCATTACAAAACAAATTGATTATTAGTAACCACGATCATGTCCTGAATACACTGAACATGTCACCGTTGGTAACAACCGTGTCAAATCAGCAGAGAACAGAAATTAAGAGCTCTCTGCAAAAATTCACACACCCGTGCACCAGGTAATAGATCACGGGAAGACGTTCACTCAGCCTTTCATGTGTCCCGCACGGAGTGCATGCTCTCTCCTGGACGGGGCGAGCACAGACACTTAGCGGCAGTTTAATAACTTTTTTAATGCGTTGATACAACCATGTCTCACTTTTGTTTGGATCAGTCAGCAAACACTTTTTGTAAACCCCAAACTCTCCACACCTCCTAGCTTACCAGCCACCCTAGTCTCGAAGCTACCATCCCTGCTCCTCAGGCTGGGTCCCCATGGGAGTCGAGGCTGCATGCTGACGCACAGCGGACAGGGCATACGTCTTCGAGCCCTGCCCCGACTGTGCCAACCGAGGGCTTGAACTTCAGCGTGGAGAGAAAAGATATCTGAGCCAACGTGAGCGCGGCATCGAGGGGTCTGCCTCCATCGGGCCAGTGGCCCTGTGGCTTCTGCCTGCGAAGCGGGTCCTGCACACGCTGCACCTGAGGAGAAGGGAGGTGAGCGAGGGCCCCCAGGCAGGTGTGCACATTGTGTCCGCAGCCAGCGTCCCGGAGGCCACGCTCTGGCAATGATCACTTGGTGAAGCTGAGGCGCAACAGTGCAGGAATATATCAGGGAAGTGCTGGAGAAAAACACCAAGCAGGGAAGGGAGATGGAGGTTGTTAGCTGCTTGGAGGAGGCTGCAAGCTGAAGCTAAGTGATCCCTTAGGGCTTTCTGGGGAAAATAAAATTTAAGAGGAAGCAAGGAGCATATCTGTGAAGTGAAAAGTACAAGTAGAGGGATCAGTCAGATGGAAAGTCAATGAGGCAAGAGTAGACATGGAGTACCCAAGGAGGAGAAAGGATGTCAGTGTGTGGAAATCAGAGCAAGCAAACTGATTGGAGAAGGAAAGATTCAGACATGAAACAGAGGTCCACATTTCTAGGGCTCTGGAGGCACTTTGAGGAAATTGATTCTTCTGTGAAGAAGCCATTGAAGAGATTTCAGTGACATAATCTGACTTATGTTTTAACAGGATCTCTCTGGGTGCCATGTTGATTAGAGAGTGTAGGAGAGTAAGGATAAGCCTCAGAAGACCAAGAGTTGACACAAAGAAGTGATTACTCAAACATGGTCCCCCTCCTCAGTGAGGATGCAGAGCAGGAATCGGCAAATAATGGCCACAAATCAAATCAGGCTCTCAGCCTGGATCTGTGGGACTGTGAGCTAATAATGGTTCTCACATTTAGAAAGCTTGTTGAAGAAGAAAGAGGAGAAGCTACAGAAGCTGTATATGGCCCACAAAGCCTAAGATATTTAAAATCCAGAAAATGCTTTCCAACACCTGATGTAAAGCATGTGGCTCGTAGGAGGTGCTCAACAAAATTTGGAAGAGGAATACAAGTGTCAATTAGTTCCTGAAAACACTGTAAAGTGATAGGTGTCAAGAAACATTTATCCCTTCACCCTTAACCTTCACAAATGATGCCATTTCCATCGAGCTATTGAAAAATATATTCTGGCTTTCAAAACAATAAACCAGGGGCCATTTTATCACATAAGTAAGGTCATAAACAACTGTCGAGTAAAGTTGAAATAGCAACAAATCAAATAATAACAAAAAACATTTTTATAGACTTTTAAGCCTTACAAAGCATTTTCATGTTCATTCTCTAATTTAATCCTCAAATCTACTCCATGAGGTAGTTATTATTTTCCCTTTAGAAATGACCACATATTCCAATCCTCAGTGATTGCCCACGAAAAGCTGAAATCTTGAGTGTCACATCTATTAATGCCAAGGTTGGGTTTTTTTCCCATGGGAACATTGGATGCTAAAATCCACAGGGATTTTCAGCTCAAGATGGCAGACAAGGAAACATATTCACTTTCTGTTCCTCCTGAAACCATATTTAAACAATACTGTAGAAATACCAAACTTAATCAACCAATCAAAGCCAAGACATTTTGGAAGTCATCCACCACAGAAAGATTTCAACACATTTCGAGAAGGCAAACAATGAAATGGAGGAGCCATGAATAAAATAATGAAGAAAAGACTAACCCTAAGTAAGGTCTGCACAAAGCCAGTCAGCTTTGGCTGAGCTCTGGTTGTAGTAAAGGGCAGAGGAAAGAAGAGGGGCTGAAAACAAGGACACAAAAGTTATTTTAGGAAAAAAAGATCATTTAATGAGCTCCAGGGAACACTCAGCCTGCTGCCATACTAACTCATGAATTACAATGGATTGTTGGTAAGCAAGATGAGAAAACAGGGAAGAAACCAAACAAACAAAAATCAAGACATTGTTTCTTACTGAACTCTCCTCAAATGAGATCGAGGAATTAGGGTTCCATGCCGCAGCTGTAAATCATTTCTGCTCTTGGAGAGGTTAGAAAGGGCTTATAATATTTACCCTTTTCTTTCAGACATAATTTAGGTGTGAGCAAAAGCTTTTTGTGTCCTCCAACCCCAAAGTTTATTGGGGGTGGAAGTCCAAATTTGCTGTGACATACCATAAAAAGAATCTCATGAGCAGAGGGTCCAACTAATTCTGGAATATATGAATTAGGCCCAGTGTTATTTTCCATACACTTTGAACAAAACTATAGAAATATATTTTGACTGATCTATACGATTCTGGGTTCGGAAACTTCTACATGTCACCTGTGTCATACATAACGCACAATGTCAGCCCCAGGAGAGAGAAAACACTCCAATGAAGCAAGCCAAAGACACAAGTTTTAAACAAGGTCAAGTGATGTGTAGACCATCAGCTTCCAGCTCCTGAATAACAACACATGTTTCCCTCGTCCTAGACACCCAAGAGTACGTCTCCTCTCTTGGGCATAAGAATGTCTCGAGTTACATATGTGTAATAAAGAGTGGACCCAGCTGGCCTACTCACAATGACCAAATTGTGTTGATCGTACTTTAAACCAATACATCGCTCCACGCTGAAGTTGCAATAAAGGATATATTGGCTTTCTAGACATGAATGAGACGCCTTGCTGGATATACTCCAGGAAGGCCAGAGAAACTGGCTTCTAATCCATACGGAACAATTCACTGGTGAATTTCTTTCAGGATAGCCCATGATTTATCTAGACTATAATCTTTACATATCTGGATCCTTCAAACTAGACAAAGGGAAAATCCGGCCTTCAAGCCTCAGTTAGACATGTGGAATGGCAGCACCAATGGTAGCACCAGCTGACAACTGGTGGTCCCTGACCTGTATCTTCTGAGATTAGAACACAGTGCGGTGGATGACCAATTCATGTGTTGAACAGAAGAAGACCTCCCACAGGGCAGTGTAGCTGTTCGTTACAGGTATGGCACTTAGGGCTAAGTACCATAAGGACTACAAGAAAAAATGAAAAACAAGGAACACATGAAGCATATATGATAAGGGGGCACCACAGTCCAGAACACGAGCTCTGGAATCACACAGGCTTGCTTCGAATCCCGGCTAAGCCACTACCATCTGTATACCCTGAAGAACAGTGCTAGGTTTAAATGTTGTCTGACCAAATTTCAAAAGAGAAGTGAAGAAAGAACCTACCTGCCAGGAAGGGACATCGTGGGGTGCAGCATGCAGTCGGATCAGGGCTCTGCATCTCCTGCTCAGAAACCTTCGCCACCTGGCTCACGGTGATCCTGGTAGCTGAGCAGCCCTGGAGAAGGCGATCCTGTCTCCAGGCCTCGCAGAGAAGCTGGGGAGGTCCCCGGAGGAGGTGGCCCACACCCTGGCAAGCTCTGGGTGCCTCCTGCCCTCAGCTCTGAGCAGCCTCTGGCCTCTGGGCCCCGTAGTGGGGAAGGGCTGGCCGATACATACGCGCAGCTGAGGGGCCTGCAGAGCCGGTGCCCAGGCAGGGTGAGCTCTGAAGGAGAAGGCCTCCACAGTCCCCAACAGTCTCTGCATGGTGGCCCATCCCGTGCCAAACACCTGCCACCCACACCGAGAAGACCCAGCCACTAGAAAGTCCAGACGGGGCCCCGCCTTTTGCCTTTGGGCTGGGGTTTCTCCACCAGCTGGTCTCGCATGTGCCCCCTGACTCACCCCCTGCCCCGCCCGCCCTTTCTCTGTGACACGTACAATGGACATGTCACAGAGGCAGGTGGAGCCGTCAGATATAAAAGGAGTGAGAAGCTCTCCCACTGTCACTCTCTGCTCTCAGATCAGGCACGCAGCAGCTCTGATATGGAACCCATGGACACCACACCTCCTTCCCACGCCATCATCTACCATTCTGCTCCTGTTTTCCCCAGCACCCCATTTACGCCTTTGCCGGGCATCGGTGCTTCAGCAGGCAGCACGTCTGACCCCGAACCTATGGACACCACGCCTCCTTCCCACGCCGTCATCTTCCGTTCTGCTCCTGTTTTCTCCAGCACCCCATTTACGGCTTTGGCGGGCATCGGTGCTTCAGCAGGCAGCACCTCAGACCCCGAACCTATGGACACCACACCTCCTTCCCATGACGTCATCTTCCATTCTGCTCCTGCTTTCTCCAGCACCCGTTCACGGCTTTGGCGGTCACAGCGTTGACGGGCATCAGTGCTTCGGCAGGCAGCACGTCTCACACCAAAGCTACGGACACCTCACCTCCTTTACAGGCTGACAAGACCCAACAGATAGACCAACACTTCAAAGTTATGACAGAAAGTTGAGTAAGGTATACATTTGCAATTTCATTTATTATTATTAAAAAGCACAACTGTTGTGCTTAGACTATAACAAGCACTATTCTAAGTTCTTACCAAATATTAACCCACATATTCCTCATAATGGCAACCCTATAGGCAGGTAATGTTCTTTTTTTTTTGTGGTACGCAGGCCTCTCACTGTCGTGGCCTCTCCCGCTGCCGATCACAGGCTCTGGACACGCGGGCTCAGCGGCCATGGCTCACGGGCCCAACCGCTCCACGGCATGTGGGATCCTCCCGGACCGGGGCAGGAACCCGTGCCCCTTGCATCAGCAGGCGGACTCCCAAACACTGCACCACTATGGAAGCCCGGCAGGTCATATTCATAATATTCACGTTTGGGGGGAAACTGAGGCCAGGAGACATTGAATAGCTTGCCTAATGCCACACAGTAAGTAGGTGGCAAAAACCCAGGAGTAAAACCAGACCGTGTAGACTTTCATCACTTTGCTGTGTCACCTTATTATAAGTTGTGGTTAGGGAAGGGACTAAATTGGCAAGACTCTGAACTCAAAGGAGAAGGGAGAAATGAGAAAATGAGTGATCCTAGAAACTGGAGAAGATTTAGGCTCAGAAATTTCTGATGATGAGACCCGGAAGATCAAGAACTTGGTTGGAATACTAACTTGGGGTAGTATCTGAATCCATTGAGAAATGGTTTTGTTTTGTGTAAAATTTAGAAAGGCCAGTTGGATGAAGATTAATGAAGAAAAAAGAAGGAAGGAAAAGGAAAAGGTGCCTTAAGTGAGACATAACCACTTCACTCTAAGTACTAGGGGTGTGGTCCTGTGGGAAAGGATGGAGCTCTCTCTACCAGGTTTGTCACCAGGATGAACAAGGAGAAACATGGCAAGCATTGTACTCGTTTTGATGATCCCTCAAAACCACGGCTTCAGTTTCCAAGAATGACCTACGGTAGCATAACTACTGTGTGTCAGACATGCCACTAAGTGTGTTTCCAGTCACACATTTTAATTGGAGAAAAGGATCAATAGTCTATCTACCTCAGATCACACAGAGGGTGGGGGAGCCCGTTTTTAAACCATCTGCCTCCAATTCCAGGTGCCAGGAGCCAGACTCAGCCTACAGGTCTCTTCTGCTCACCTGGAAGTGAAACCATGCGTCATGATTAGTGAAATCCTGTCTTCACTCATCAAGGTACCTTGAACACTTGCACGTCCTCCAAGTAGCATGTAGCATAAGCAAAAAGATGTTTGCCCCGGTATTGTCCAGGACCTTGGAATCAGCTGTGCCTAGGTAGGCGGAGCTGGTTTAGAGTGGAGAGGACCACCGATCTTCCACCTGGGCAAGTGCCTTTTGGCCTTCTGCCATCAGAGGGCCAAAAACTCCAGCCTGAGAATGTGCTGAGCCCTGTAGCCTATTACACCAGCTCAGAACAATGAGGAGCACATCTTTGTCCAATCACCTTGCCTCAAGCTCCCCATGACCCATACTGCCCTGCTTCTTTATTCTTTATCCCACAGATACCCCAAGCCCCTTGCTTTCGGGAAGGAGGATTGGAGACCTATTTTCACGTCACTTCCTTGCATGGCTGCCCTGTGAATAAACCTCCTCTTTGCTGCAAACCTCAGCATCTCAGTGTTTTGGCTTGCTGCGCCTCAGACACAATGGTTGGGAGCAGTGGTAAAGGTCCCTTGCCTGTAAGGGAAGCTGGTAGGGCCTAGTAGTCACTTTGTGGATGTTTTCTCCTCCCGGAGGGGAGACGTCCTGCTCTTCTGGAAAGGGAGAAATGCAGGAGCTGGACCCTTGCCCTCAGCATCACCGTCACCTAGGAGCTTCTTAGCAGGACAGAATCCAGGCCCCACCCAGAACTACTGAATACCAGCCTGCATTTAACAAGATCCCCAAGGGAGGCACACCCATGTGAAATTTGGAGAGGCACCAAGCTGTCATCCTCTTCTCCGCAGCTAATGAAAACCAAGCAAAGATTCATCCCAAGCCTACTCTGCCTCAGTCAATTGGATATCATATGAGCTCATTTAATCCTCCCCAGAACCTGCAAATGAGACTGCACATGCCACGGAGCAACTAAGACCGTGCGCCACAACTACCGAGCCTGCGCTCTAGAGCCCGTGAACCAAAACTCCTGAAGCCCACACACCTACACTCCATGCTCAGCAACAACGAGAAGCCACCCCAATGAGAAGCCTGCGCACTGCAACAAAGAGTAGCCCCCGCTCACTGCAACTAGAGAAAGCCCACACACAGCAATGAAGAGCCTATGCAGCCAAAAATAAATAAATAAATAAACCTATTAAAAAATAAATCGTGTTTTAGTAACTTACTAAAAGGCACACAATCAGTAAATCTGAGCAAGAATTCAATGCCAAATCTGTCACACCGAAGTTTAAGCTAGTACTTGAGATTAATAAAAACAGCACTAAATTAAACGTTCAGCGATACTTTTTATTTCATACTCTTTCACTAACACTCTTTGGAGATAAATCATTTCATTTATATGGGCCTTAGTTTTTACAACTATAACAGCTGGAAGCTTGACTAGATGATCTGTATGTAGTTTTCCAATTCTAAAATGTTCCACTAATTTGGATTCCTACAATAATTGCTCTTGCAATACATGCATGCTGCCACCAAGTAGCAGTAGAGACTACTAGTTCCTTTTTTATCCCTAGTGGGGAGTGCATTTTGACATCAGACTTATCCGTCAATAGTACAACCTGTTAGTGTAACTATAAAATAACAGAATAATCTGGTATTCTCTCCTGCAAAGCAGAAGCTTTACATTGTGTCTGTGAGTCGTATCAGAATCACCTGTAGGTTTTGACACACAGAGGAAATCCAGAACCCACTGAATGAGAATCTTCAGAGACAGGACTTGGGCTTCTGGATTCTGGGGCTCCCATCATTTGTATATTTTATTTCATTTTATTTTTTGCCTATGTACAATATTAGTCACATCCTTTGGAATCTTTAAAAGTTTCTTTTTGTTTTAAATTTTAGAATATTCCATAATCTTCACCTACTTTTCATAAGGTGTTATCTGTTATGTTTATTCGATCTTGTGCTTCTCCTGGTTAAGACTTCATTATTTTTTTTTTCAGGGCCCTGCCTCATGTCTTGGAGGATCTTATTTCCCTGACCTGGGATTGGACCCCAGGGCCCCAGCAGTGAAAGCGCCAAGTTCTAACCACTGGAAAACCAGGGAATTCCCAAGGCTTCGTTTAAAATGACTTCTTTTCCCACTCTAATTCATTCCTGGGATGGATTTCATGTTTGAACATTAAAGCAACCTGGCATTACCAAAATAAAGCTACTTTGATTCTGATATATGATTGTTTTACATACCATGGGTACAGTTTGTGCTTCTGTTTACACATTTTGCATGCATTTTCAAAAGAGAAACTGGCCTGTGATTCTATTCTTGTAATATTCTTTATAGATTTTGTTTTGTTTTGTTTTTAAGATCCTATACTTTATTTTTTATTTATTTATTTGTGGCTGCATTGGGTCTTCATTGTTGCACGCGAGCTTTCTGTAGTTGTGGTGAGCGGGGGGCTATTCTTTGTTGTGGTGAGTTGGCTTCTCCTTGCGGTGGCCTGTCTTGTTGTGGAGCACGGGTTCTAGGCATGCAGGCTTCAGTAGTTGCGGCACACGGGCTCAGCAGTTGTGGCCCGCAGGCTCCAGAGCGCAGGCTCAGCAGTTGTGGCACGTGGGCGTAGCTGCTCCACGGCATGTGGGATCTTCCCCCACAAGGGCTCGAACCCGTGTCCCCTGCATTGGGAGGTGGATTCTTAACCACTGCACCATCAGGGAAGCCCTTCTTTTTACTTTTGATCTGAAGCTTATGTTGGCCTTATAAATACTTTGAGCAATATATAGTTTTCTGTTTCCTGGAAGATTTTTATGTAAGATTACCAATACTTCTTCCCGAAATATTTGGAAGAAGTTACGTGGAAACCCATTTATCCCTGGAAATCATTTTCTGTAAAGGTACTTAACTATACAAACAACTTTTTGAGTAGATACAGGTGTTTTAGATATTTTTTCTTTGTTGGGTTAGTCTTGTTAGGTTGCATTTGTTAAGAATGTGTAATTTTGGATGAATTTTCAAATTTATAACTATAAAATTATCATAATTTTAACAGCTTTATTGGGATGTCATTTACATACCATAATTTCAACTCTTTTATGTACACAATTCAGTGGTTCTTAGTGTAACCACTAAAAGACTTGTGGAACCATCACGACAGTCCAATTGTAGATTTTTGTCCCCTCACAAAAATCCCATTACACATTAACAAGGTTTTTTCATTCTCCTCAACCCTCTCAGCCCTAGGCAACGACTAATCGACTTCCTGTCTCTACAGATTGGCTATTCTGGGCACTTCATATAAATGGCACCATACAATATGTGATCTTTTGTGATTGGCTGCTTTAACTTTACATAATGCTTTCATGGTTCATTCATGTTGTAACATGGATCAATATTTCATGCCTTTTTAGAGCTGAATGCTATTCTATTGTACGGCTGTTCCACATTTTGTTTCTTCATTTATCAGATTGACATTTGAATTATTTCCACCTTTTGTTTTTAGAAATAGGTTTCCCTGAACATTCACGTACAAGCTTTTGTGCAGACATAAGTTTTCATTTCTCTTAGGTATATATTTAGTAATGGAACTGCTGGGTCATAGGGTAACTCGATGTTTAACACTTGCAGGAACTCTCAAGCTGTTTTGTAAAATGGCCGCGCCATTTTACATTCCCACCAGCAATGTATGTGGCTTTTAATCTCTTTTCTTACAGCCTAGCATGTCGTCTATGCTGGGAAACGTTTCACATGTAGTTGAGCAGGATGAGCATTTTACTGTTCGGTTGAGTATTCTCTAGACGTTTTGTAGGTCTTGTTAATTCATAGTCTTGTCCAAGTCTTCTATATCGTTGTTGATCTTCTGCCTAATTGTTCTATCCATTATTGACCGTGGAGTACTGAAGCCTCTACCTAATATTGTGCAATTATCTATTTCTTCCTTCAATTCTTCATGGGTGTTGGTATTTTCTTCTTCATGTACTTTGGTTTTATCTTATTCAGGGCAAATATGTTAAAAATTTTGGTATCTTCCCTTTTTTATCATAAAATGTCCCTTTTCATATCTAGTAACTCTTTTGTTTGTTTTAAAGTCTATATTTTCTGGTATTAGTATAGCCACTTCAGCATGCTTATGGTTGCTATTTGCATGCACCTCTTATGTTTCACTGAACTTTGTGAGAAGGCAGGGCCTGGGAGCTGCGGCCTCACACTCAGGCTCCAGAGGAAGATGTGTGTGACACACCTCAAACTGACCCAAAACACGGAGCAAAACCAGCCATCTAGAGGTCTAAAAGAGAGCCACTGCAGCTACTAGCCCATAGGTCCAAGGAAAATAAATTCTTGTTTATGTAACTGAGTTTTGGGGCGATTTCTTCCAAAGCATTATCACAGCAAGAGCTGACTAACACCACATCCTCCAAATCATTGTTATGTAAATGGCTGCCACCAGGCCTACATGTAAGGTAATTGTGTACTCAAAATGTGAGAATTCTTGAACTCTTGGTGCCTCTCCAACACAATGTACATGGCTAAATTTCCGCCAATAAGTTCACTAATATACCACAAAGATCTCCCTAAACTTTTATTAAATGCAATGCAAAGTTCTTTCTTTTCATTTTCTGCTTTGGCATAGTTAAAATGCTTTTTATCCATGTAAATCGGCTCTTGCTCTTTGGCTTCTGTGGTTAGAGTCTCTTGAACTCTTTGGCTTTTCAGCTCCTAGGCTGTAACGTTTGAATCAGCAAATGCCCCAAGGAGAAAAGCTGCAGCAAATGTCAAGCTTGCGTCTGTGTTTCCCTTCTCTCCACAACTTGGCCCACGTGTCTTGGTGTCTCTCCAACATTCAGATGCCAGAGAACACATGTGTTCTTACTTTATCCAGGTTTTCTAAAATTTCTTTAGACTTCACCTGATCTTATGTTATTATTGAACTATCATCTCAATTACCACTAGGAAGAAAATTTACAATTTTTGAGAGAAAAGGGAACCCTGGTACACTGTTGGTAGGGATGTAAACTGGTGCAGCCACTGTGGAAAACAGTATGGAGGGTTCTCCAAAACCTAAAAAGAGAACTACTATATGACCTCGCAACTCCACTCTTAGGTATAAATCTGAAAAAACCAAAAACACGTGTTCTCAATAACATGTACTGGAAAAGATACATGCACCCCAATGTTCGCAGCATCCTTGTGTACAATTACCAAGATATGGAAGCAACCTAAGTGTCATCAAGAGATGAATAGATAAAGAAGATGTGGTACATATAACCAATGGCATACTACTCAGCCTTACAAAAGAACAAAACTTTGCCATTTGCAGCAACATAGATGGCCTTGGAGGGCATTGTGGTAAGTGAAATAAGTCAAACAGAAACAAATACTGTAGGATATCACCTATATATGGAATCTCAAAAATACAACTATCTAGCAAATATAACAAAACAGAAGGAGAGTTACAGATATAGAGAACAAACTAATGGTTGCCAGCGCAGAGGGGGAGGAGGGGGCAATACAGGGGTCGGGAAGTGGGAGATGTAAACTACTAGGTCCACAATAGGCTCAAGGATGTATTGTACAACACAGGGAATATAGGCAGTATTTTGTAATAACTGTAAATGTAAAGTAACCTTTAAAAAGTATATAAACATGTTTTTAAAAGAAATCATACTGAAAATTGGAAACAATTTAAATATCCATCAACAGGAAAAAGCACATATAAATTATTGTATTTCCGTACATGGGAATCCTACATAGCGAGGAAAGTACGTGAACTAGACAGATCTTTACGTGTCAGCATGGATGAACCTAGCAAAGATAACACTAAATAAAGCAAGTAAGAAGACAAAATATAGAATACTATATGCGGTTTATGAATACTTAAAAATGTAGCATAAATAGAAAGATGTCCATGTCAGTGATGGAGACCAAGTTCAGAAGAGTGGTTACCCAGGGTCAGCTGGGGAGTGGCTGTGTTTGGGAAAGTGGTCACACCAGACTCTTCAACAGGAATGGAAATGTTTCAGTTCACACGCTGGCTGGAAGACAGAGGAGTGTCTGCGATGTTATAATGTGAGCATCTAGGGGATCTGATGCGCGGGAGATGGTAGAGGGTGGAGGCATCCAGAAGGTGGTGGTAGAAGAGGAACGTTGTACACAGAACGCCTAAGGCCTGACCAGAGGACAACCACTGTTCTAGAAACTGGACACAAATCCAACTTCTACGGCCAGCCCTAAAAGACAAACTGAGGCATATTTAAAATTTTAAGACTATGTGAGCAAAATTAGATTCAATTCAGGCACCACCAAAGTGGAAGCGGTGAGGAGCACTCCAGCCACAGGAGCTGCAGAGATGCTTATTTTAAAAGAGCAGAAGCAAAGCAAGGAAATGACTGATTTGCTATAGCTTTAAAGCCTAGTTGGTGGTTTGTGACTGGCTGTCCTCAGCGGTGTCCGTCACCCTGAGCCGTTGACAGGCTTAGATTTTCCTTGCTTTACATAGGCGGCCGCATCACTAGAGCCACCACAGTCTAACGGCCCCCTGCAGGGTTAATTTACTAACACCAATTGTCTGAGTCCTTCCTCTTACTCAGTCACTTCACTTCCTACGCCTCAGTTTCTCTTCTGTAAAGTGGACATTCAGTAGTAAATTCTCTGTGGAGGTGTCAGCGCAAAACAAAGTGATTATTAGTAACCATGATCATGTCCTGAATACACTGAACATGTCACTGTTTGCCAACCACCGTGTCAAGTCAGCAGAGACAACAGAAATTAAGAGCTCTCCGCAAAAATTCACACACCCGTGCACCAGGTAACGGACCACAGGTAGACGTTCACTCAGCCTTTCATGTGTCCCTCACGGAGTGCACGCTCTCTCCTAGGCGGGGTGATCACAGACACTTAGCGGCAGTTTAATGACTTTTTAAATGCGTTGATACAACCATGTCTCACTTTTGTTTGGATCAGTCAGCAAACACTTTTTGTAAACCCCATACTCTCCACACCTCCTACCTTTCGCGCCACCCTAGTCTCGAATCTCCTGCCCCTGCTCCTCAGGCTGGGTCCCCATGGGAGGCGGGGCTGCGTGCTGACACACTGAGGAGTGGGCGGAGGTCTTCGATCCCCGCCCACACAGCGCTGCCCACAGGTTTGAACCGCAGCGCGGAGAGCGAAGAGGTCTGAGCCAACATGAGCACGGCATCGAGGGGCCTGCCTAGCTGGGGCCAGTGGCCCTGTGTCTTCTGCCTGCAATGCGGGTCCTGCGCATGCTGCACCTGAGGGGCCGTGAGGCGAGCAGGGGCCACCAGGCAGGTGTGGACATCGTGTCCGCAGCCAGGGTCCCCGAGGCCATGCTGCGGCAATGATCACTTGCTGAATCTGAGCCGCCACAGTGCGGGAATATATAAGGGAAGTGCTGGAGAAAAACAGCAAGCAGGGAAGGGAGATGGAGATGGTTAGATGCTAGGAGGAGGCTGCTAGCTGAAACTAAGTGATCCCTGAGGACTTTCTGGGGAAGATAAGATTTAAGAGGGAGCAAGGAGCATATCTGGGAAGTGAATAGTACAGGTAGAGGGAACAGTCCGATGGAAAGTCAATGAGGCTAGAGTAGGCTGGAGTACCCAAGGAGCAGAAAGGATGGCAGTGTGTGGAAAACAGAGCAAGCAAAGTGGAGAGGAGAAGGAAATAGTCAGACACGAAACAGAGGTCCACATTTCTAGGGCTCTGGAGGCACTTTGAGGACTTTGATTCTTCTGTGAAGAAGCCATTGAAGAGATTTCAGTGACATGATCTGACTTATGTTTTAACAGGATCTCTCTGGATGCCATGTTGATTAGAGAGTGTAGGAGAGTAAGGACAAGCCCCAGAAGACCAAGAGTTGATTCAAAGAAGTGATTACTCAAACATGGTCCCCCTCCTCAGTGAGGACGCAGAGCAGGAATCGGCAAATCATGGCCACAAATCAAATCAGGCTCTCAGCCTGGATCTGTGGGACTGTGAGCTAATAATGGTTCTCACGTTTAGAAAGCTTGTTGAAGAAGAAAGAGGAGAAGCTACAGAAGCTGTATATGGCCCACAAAGCCTAAGATATTTAAAATCCAGAAAATGCTTTCCAACACCTGATGTAAAGCATGTGGCTCGTAGGAGGTGCTCAACAAAATTTGGAAGAGGAATACAAGTGTCAATTAGTTCCTGAAAACACTGTAAAGTGATAGGTGTCAAGAAACATTTATCCCTTCACCCTTAACCTTCACAAATGATGCCATTTCCATCGAGCTATTGAAAAATATATTCTGGCTTTCAAAACAATAAACCAGGGGCCATTTTATCACATAAGAAAGGTCATAAACAACTGTCGAGTAAAGTTGAAATAGCAACAAATCAAATAATAACAAAAGACATTTTTATAGACTTAAGCCTTACAAAGCATTTTCATGTTCATTCTCTAAATTAATCCTCAAATCTACTCCATGAGGTAGTTATTATTTTCCCTTTAGAAATGACCACATATTCCAATCCTCAGTGATTGCCCACGAAAAGCTGAAATCTTGAGTGTCACATCTATTAATGCCAAGGTTGGGTTTTTTTCCCATGGGAACATTGGATGCTAAAATCCACAGGGATTTTCAGCTCAAGATGGCAGACAAGGAAACATATTCACTTTCTGTTCCTCCTGAAACCATATTTAAACAATACTGTAGAAATACCAAACTTAATCAACCAATCAAAGCCAAGACATTTTGGAAGTCATCCACCACAGAAAGATTTCAACACATTTCGAGAAGGCAAACAATGAAATGGAGGAGCCATGAATAAAATAATGAAGAAAAGACTAACCCTAAGTAAGGTCTGCACAAAGCCAGTCAGCTTTGGCTGAGCTCTGGTTGTAGTAAAGGGCAGAGGAAAGAAGAGGGGCTGAAAACAAGGACACAAAAGTTATTTTAGGAAAAAAAGATCATTTAATGAGCTCCAGGGAACACTCAGCCTGCTGCCATACTAACTCATGAATTACAATGGATTGTTGGTAAGCAAGATGAGAAAACAGGGAAGAAACCAAACAAACAAAAATCAAGACATTGTTTCTTACTGAACTCTCCTCAAATGAGATCGAGGAATTAGGGTTCCATGCCACAGCTGTAAATCATTTCTGCTCTTGGAGAGGTTAGAAAGGGCTTATAATATTTACCCTTTTCTTTCAGACATAATTTAGGTGTGAGCAAAAGCTTTTTGTGTCCTCCAACCCCAAAGTTTATTGGGGGTGGAAGTCCAAATTTGCTGTGACATACCATAAAAAGAATCTCATGAGCAGAGGGTCCAACTAATTCTGGAATATATGAATTAGGCCCAGTGTTATTTTCCATACACTTTGAACAAAACTATAGAAATACATTTTGACTGATCTATACGATTCTGGGTTCTGAAACTTCTACATGTCACCTGTGTGATACATAACGCACAATGTCAGCCCCAGGGGAGAGAAAACACTCCAATGAAGCAAGCCAAAGACACAAGTTTTAAACAAGGTCAAGTGATGTGTAGACCATCAGCTTCCAGCTCCTGAATAACAACACATGTTTCCCTCGTCCTAGACACCCAAGAGTACGTCTCCTCTCTTGGGCATAAGAATCTCTCGAGTTACATATGTGTAATAAAGAGTGGACCCAGCTGGCCTACTCACAATGACCAAATTGTGTTGATCGTACTTTAAACCAATACATCGCTCCACGCTGAAGTTGCAATAAAGGATATATTGGCTTTCTAGACATGAATGAGACGCCTTGCTGGATATACTCCAGGAAGGCCAGAGAAACTGGCTTCTAATCCATACGGAACAATTCACTGGTGAATTTCTTTCAGGATAGCCCATGATTTATCTAGACTATAATCTTTACATATCTGGATCCTTCAAACTAGACAAAGGGAAAATCCGGCCTTCAAGCCTCAGTTAGACATGTGGAATGGCAGCACCAATGGTAGCACCAGCTGACAACTGGTGGTCCCTGACCTGTATCTTCTGAGATTAGAACACAGTGCGGTGGATGACCAATTCATGTGTTGAACAGAAGAAGACCTCCCACAGGGCAGTGTAGCTGTTCGTTACAGGTATGGCACTTAGGGCTAAGTACCATAAGGACTACAAGAAAAAATGAAAAACAAGGAACACATGAAGCATATATGATAAGGGGGCACCACAGTCCAGAACACGAGCTCTGGAATCACACAGGCTTGCTTCGAATCCCGGCTAAGCCACTACCATCTGTATACCCTGAAGAACGGTGCAAGGTTTACATGTTGTCTGACCAAATTTCAAAAAAGAAGTGAAGAAAGAACCTACCTGCCAGGAAGGGACATCGTGGGGTGCAGCATGCAGTCGGATCAGGGCTCTGCATCTCCTGCTCAGAAACCTTTGCCACCTGGCTCATGGTGATGCTGGCAGCTGAGCAGCCCTGGAGAAGGCGATCCTGTCTCCAGGCCTCGCAGAGAAGCTGGGGAGGTCCCCGGAGGAGGTGGCCCACACCCTGGCAAGCTCTGGGTGCCTCCTGCCCTCAGCTCTGAGCAGCCTCTGGCCTCTGGGCCCCGTAGTGGGGAAGGGCTGGCCGATACATATGCGCAGCTGAGGGGCCTGCAGAGCCGGTGCCCAGGCAGGGTGAGCTCTGAAGGAGAAGGCCTCCACAGTCCCCAACAGTCTCTGCATGGTGGCCCATCCCGTGCCAAACACCTGCCACCCACAGCGAGAAGACCCAGCCACTAGAAAGTCCAGAAGGGGCCCCGCCTTTTGCCTTTGGGCTGGGGTTTCTCCACCAGCGGGGCTCGCATGTGCCCCCTGACTCACCCCCTGCCCCGCCCGCCCTTTCTCTGTGACACGTACAAGGGACATGTCACAGAGGCAGGCGGAGCCGTCAGATATAAAAGGAGTGAGAAGCTCTCCCACTGTCACTCTCTGCTCTCAGATCAGGCACGCAGCAGCTCTGATATGGAACCCATGGACACCACACCTCCTTCCCACGCCATCATCTACCATTCTGCTCCTGTTTTCCCCAGCACCCCATTTACGCCTTTGCCGGGCATCGGTGCTTCAGCAGGCAGCACGTCTGACCCCGAACCTATGGACACCACGCCTCCTTCCCACGCCGTCATCTTCCGTTCTGCTCCTGTTTTCTCCAGCACCCCATTTACGGCTTTGGCGGGCATCGGTGCTTCAGCAGGCAGCACCTCAGACCCCGAACCTATGGACACCACACCTCCTTCCCACGCCGTCATCTTCCATTCTGCTCCTGCTTTCTCCAGCACCCGTTCACGGCTTTGGCGGTCACAGCGTTGACGGGCATCGGTGCTTCGGCAGGCAGCACGTCTCACACCAAAGCTACGGACACCTCACCTCCTTTACAGGCTGACAAGACCCAACAGATAGACCAACACTTCAAAGTTATGACAGAAAGTTGAGTAAGGTATACATTTGCAATTTCATTTATTATTATTAAAAAGCACAACTGTAGTGCTTAGACTATAACAAGTACTATTCTAAGTTCTTATCAAATATTAACCCACATATTCCTCATAATGGCAACCCTATAGGCAGGTAATGTTCTTTTTTTTTTGTGGTACGCAGGCCTCTCACTGTCGTGGCCTCTCCCGCTGCCGATCACAGGCTCTGGACGCGCGGGCTCAGCGGCCATGGCTCACGGGCCCAACCGCTCCACGGCATGTGGGATCCTCCCGGACCGGGGCAGGAACCCGTGCCCCTTGCATCAGCAGGCGGACTCCCAAACACTGCACCACTATGGAAGCCCGGCAGGTCATATTCGTAATATTCACTTTTGGGGGGAAACTGAGGCCCAGAGACGTTGAATAGCTTGCCTAATGCCACACAGTAAGTAGGTGGCAAAAACCCAGGAGTAAAACCAGACCGTCTAGACTTTCATCACTTTGCTGTGTCACCTTATTATAAGTTGTGGTTAGGGAAGGGACTAAATTGGCAAGACTCTGAACTCAAAGGAGAAGGGAGAAATGAGACAATGAGTGATCCTAGAAACTAGAGAAGATTTAGGCTCAGAAATTTCTGATGATGAGACCCGGAAGATCAAGAACTTGGTTGGAATACTAACTTGGGGTAGTATCTGAATCCATTGAGAAATGGTTTTGTTTTGTGTAAAATTTAGAAAGGCCAGTTGGATGAAGATTAATGAAGAAAAAAGAAGGAAGGAAAAGGAAAAGGTGCCTTAAGTGAGACATAACCACTTCACTCTAAGTACTAGGGGTGTGGTCCTGTGGGAAAGGATGGAGCTCTCTCTACCAGGTTTGTCACCAGGATGAACAAGGAGAAACATGGCAAGCATTGTACTCGTTTTGATGATCCCTCAAAACCACGGCTTCAGTTTCCAAGAATGACCTACGGTAGCATAACTACTGTGTGTCAGACATGCCACTAAGTGTGTTTCCAGTCACACATTTTAATTGGAGAAAAGGATCAATAGTCTATCTACCTCAGATCACACAGAGGGTGGGGGAGCCCGTTTTTAAACCATCTGCCTCCAATTCCAGGTGCCAGGAGCCAGACTCAGCCTACAGGTCTCTTCTGCTCACCTGGAAGTGAAACCATGCGTCATGATTAGTGAAATCCTGTCTTCACTCATCAAGGTACCTTGAACACTTGCACGTCCTCCAAGTAGCACGTAGCATAAGCAAAAAGATGTTTGCCCCGGTATTGTCCAGGAACTTGGAATCAGCTGTGCCTAGGTAGGCGGAGCTGGTTTAGAGTGGAGAGGACCACCGATCTTCCACCTGGGCAAGTGCCTTTTGGCCTTCTGCCATCAGAGGGCCAAAAACTCCAGCCTGAGAATGTGCTGAGCCCTGTAGCCTATTACACCAGCTCAGAACAATGAGGAGCACATCTTTGTCCAATCACCTTGCCTCAAGCTCCCCATGACCCATACTGCCCTGCTTCTTTATTCTTTATCCCACAGATACCCCAAGCCCCTTGCTTTCGGGAAGGAGGATTGGAGACCTATTTTCACGTCACTTCCTCGCATGGCTGCCCTGTGAATAAACCTCCTCTTTGCTGCAAACCTCAGCATCTCACTGTTTTGGCTTGCTGCGCCTCAGACACAATGGTTGGGAGCAGTGGTAAAGGTCCCTTGCCTGTAAGGGAAGCTGGTGCCTAGTAGTCACTTTGTGGATGTTTTCTCCTCCCGGGGGGCAGACGTCCTGCTCTTCCAGAAAGGGAGAAATGCAGGAGCTGGACGCTTGCCCTCAGCATCACCGTCACCTAGGAGCTTCTTAGCAGGACAGAATCCAGGCCCCACCCAGAACTACTGAATACCAGCCTGCATTTAACAAGATCCCCAAGGGAGGCACACCCATGTGAAATTTGGAGAGGCACCAAGCTGTCATCCTCTTCTCCGCAGCTAATGAAAACCAAGCAAAGATTCATCCCAAGCCTACTCTGCCTCAGTCAATTGGATATCATATGAGCTCATTTAATCCTCCCCAGAACCTGCAAATGAGACTGCACATGCCACGGAGCAACTAAGACCGTGCGCCACAACTACCGAGCCTGCGCTCTAGAGCCCGTGATCCAAAACTACTGAAGCCCACACACCTACAATCCATGCTCAGCAACAACGAGAAGCCACCCCAATGAGAAGTCTGCGCACTGCAACAAAGAGTAGCCCCCGCTCACTGCAACTAGAGAAAGCCCGCACACAGCAATGAAGAGCCTATGCAGCCAAAAATAAATAAATAAATAAACCTGTTAAAAAATAAAGCGTGTTTTAGTAACTTACTAAAAGGCACACAATCAGTAAATCTGAGCAAGAACTCAATCCCAAATGTGTCACACCGAAGTTTAAGCTAGTACTTGAGATTAATAAAAACAGCACTAAATTAAAAGTTCAGAGATACTTTTTATTTCATACTCTTTCACTAACACTCTTTGGAGATAAATCATTTCATTTATATGGGCCTTAGTTTTTACAACTATAACAGCTGGAAGCTTGACTAGATGATCTGTATGTAGTTTTCCAATTCTAAAATGTTCCACTAATTTGGATTCCTACAATAATTGCTCTTGCAATACATGCATGCTGCCACCAAGTAGCAGTAGAGACTACTAGTTCCTTTTTTATCCCTAGTGGGGAGTGCATTTTGACATCAGACTTATCCGTCAATAGTACAACCTGTTAGTGTAACTATAAAATAACAGAATAATCTGGTATTCTCTCCTGCAAAGCAGAAGCTTTACATTGTGTCTGTGAGTCGTATCAGAATCACCTGTAGGTTTTGACACACAGAGGAAATCCAGAACCCACTGAATGAGAATCTTCAGAGACAGGACTTGGGCTTCTGGATTCTGGGGCTCCCATCATTTGTATATTTTATTTCATTTTATTTTTTGCCTATGTACAATATTAGTCACATCCTTTGGAATCTTTAAAAGTTTCTTTTTGTTTTAAATTTTAGAATATTCCATAATCTTCACCTACTTTTCATAAGGTGTTATCTGTTATGTTTATTCGATCTTGTGCTTCTCCTGGTTAAGACTTCATTATTTTTTTTTTCGGGGCCCTGCCTCATGTCTTGGAGGATCTTATTTCCCTGACCTGGGATTGGACCCCAGGGCCCCAGCAGTGAAAGCGCCAAGTTCTAACCACTGGAAAACCAGGGAATTCCCAAGGCTTCGTTTAAAATGACTTCTTTTCCCACTCTAATTCATTCCTGGGATGGATTTCATGTTTGAACATTAAAGCAACCTGGCATTACCAAAATAAAGCTACTTTGATTCTGATATATGATTGTTTTACATACCATGGGTACAGTTTGTGCTTCTGTTTACACATTTTGCATGCATTTTCAAAAGAGAAACTGGCCTGTGATTCTATTCTTGTAATATTCTTTATAGATTTTGTTTTGTTTTGTTTTTAAGATCCTATACTTTATTTTTTATTTATTTATTTGTGGCTGCATTGGGTCTTCATTGTTGCACGCGAGCTTTCTGTAGTTGTGGTGAGCGGGGGGCTATTCTTTGTTGTGGTGAGTTGGCTTCTCCTTGCGGTGGCCTGTCTTGTTGTGGAGCACGGGTTCTAGGCATGCAGGCTTCAGTAGTTGCGGCACACGGGCTCAGCAGTTGTGGCCCGCAGGCTCCAGAGCGCAGGCTCAGCAGTTGTGGCACGTGGGCGTAGCTGCTCCACGGCATGTGGGATCTTCCCCCACAAGGGCTCGAACCCGTGTCCCCTGCATTGGGAGGTGGATTCTTAACCACTGCACCATCAGGGAAGCCCTTCTTTTTACTTTTGATCTGAAGCTTATGTTGGCCTTATAAATACTTTGAGCAATATATAGTTTTCTGTTTCCTGGAAGATTTTTATGTAAGATTACCAATACTTCTTCCCGAAATATTTGGAAGAAGTTACGTGGAAACCCATTTATCCCTGGAAATCATTTTCTGTAAAGGTACTTAACTATACAAACAACTTTTTGAGTAGATACAGGTGTTTTAGATATTTTTTCTTTGTTGGGTTAGTCTTGTTAGGTTGCATTTGTTAAGAATGTGTAATTTTGGATGAATTTTCAAATTTATAACTATAAAATTATCATAATTTTAACAGCTTTATTGGGATGTCATTTACATACCATAATTTCAACTCTTTTATGTATACAATTCAGTGGTTCTTAGTGTAACCACTAAAAGACTTGTGGAACCATCACGACAGTCCAATTGTAGATTTTTGTCCCCTCACAAAAATCCCATTACACATTAACAAGGTTTTTTCATTCTCCTCAACCCTCTCAGCCCTAGGCAACGACTAATCGACTTCCTGTCTCTACAGATTGGCTATTCTGGGCACTTCATATAAATGGCACCATACAATATGTGATCTTTTGTGATTGGCTGCTTTAACTTTACATAATGCTTTCATGGTTCATTCATGTTGTAACATGGATCAATATTTCATGCCTTTTTAGAGCTGAATGCTATTCTATTGTACGGCTGTTCCACATTTTGTTTCTTCATTTATCAGATTGACATTTGAATTATTTCCACCTTTTGTTTTTAGAAATAGGTTTCCCTGAACATTCACGTACAAGCTTTTGTGCAGACATAAGTTTTCATTTCTCTTAGGTATATATTTAGTAATGGAACTGCTGGGTCATAGGGTAACTCGATGTTTAACACTTGCAGGAACTCTCAAGCTGTTTTGTAAAATGGCCGCGCCATTTTACATTCCCACCAGCAATGTATGTGGCTTTTAATCTCTTTTCTTACAGCCTAGCATGTCGTCTATGCTGGGAAACGTTTCACATGTAGTTGAGCAGGATGAGCATTTTACTGTTCGGTTGAGTATTCTCTAGACGTTTTGTAGGTCTTGTTAATTCATAGTCTTGTCCAAGTCTTCTATATCGTTGTTGATCTTCTGCCTAATTGTTCTATCCATTATTGACCGTGGAGTACTGAAGCCTCTACCTAATATTGTGCAATTATCTATTTCTTCCTTCAATTCTTCATGGGTGTTGGTATTTTCTTCTTCATGTACTTTGGTTTTATCTTATTCAGGGCAAATATGTTAAAAATTTTGGTATCTTCCCTTTTTTATCATAAAATGTCCCTTTTCATATCTAGTAACTCTTTTGTTTGTTTTAAAGTCTATATTTTCTGGTATTAGTATAGCCACTTCAGCATGCTTATGGTTGCTATTTGCATGCACCTCTTATGTTTCACTGAACTTTGTGAGAAGGCAGGGCCTGGGAGCTGCGGCCTCACACTCAGGCTCCAGAGGAAGATGTGTGTGACACACCTCAAACTGACCCAAAACACGGAGCAAAACCAGCCATCTAGAGGTCTAAAAGAGAGCCACTGCAGCTACTAGCCCATAGGTCCAAGGAAAATAAATTCTTGTTTATGTAACTGAGTTTGGGGGCGATTTCTTCCAAAGCATTATCACAGCAAGAGCTGACTAACACCACATCCTCCAAATCATTGTTATGTAAATGGCTGCCACCAGGCCTACATGTAAGGTAATTGTGTACTCAAAATGTGAGAATTCTTGAACTCTTGGTGCCTCTCCAACACAATGTACATGGCTAAATTTCCGCCAATAAGTTCACTAATATACCACAAAGATCTCCCTAAACTTTTATTAAATGCAATGCAAAGTTCTTTCTTTTCATTTTCTGCTTTGGCATAGTTAAAATGCTTTTTATCCATGTAAATCGGCTCTTGCTCTTTGGCTTCTGTGGTTAGAGTCTCTTGAACTCTTTGGCTTTTCAGCTCCTAGGCTGTAACGTTTGAATCAGCAAATGCCCCAAGGAGAAAAGCTGCAGCAAATGTCAAGCTTGCGTCTGTGTTTCCCTTCTCTCCACAACTTGGCCCACGTGTCTTGGTGTCTCTCCAACATTCAGATGCCAGAGAACACATGTGTTCTTACTTTATCCAGGTTTTCTAAAATTTCTTTAGACTTCACCTGATCTTATGTTATTATTGAACTATCATCTCAATTACCACTAGGAAGAAAATTTACAATTTTTGAGAGAAAAGGGAACCCTGGTACACTGTTGGTAGGGATGTAAACTGGTGCAGCCACTGTGGAAAACAGTATGGAGGGTTCTCCAAAACCTAAAAAGAGAACTACTATATGACCTCGCAACTCCACTCTTAGGTATAAATCTGAAAAAACCAAAAACACGTGTTCTCAATAACATGTACTGGAAAAGATACATGCACCCCAATGTTCGCAGCATCCTTGTGTACAATTACCAAGATATGGAAGCAACCTAAGTGTCATCAAGAGATGAATAGATAAAGAAGATGTGGTACATATAACCAATGGCATACTACTCAGCCTTACAAAAGAACAAAACTTTGCCATTTGCAGCAACATAGATGGCCTTGGAGGGCATTGTGGTAAGTGAAATAAGTCAAACAGAAACAAATACTGTAGGATATCACCTATATATGGAATCTCAAAATACAACTATCTAGCAAATATAACAAAACAGAAGGAGAGTTACAGATATAGAGAACAAACTAATGGTTGCCAGCGCAGAGGGGGAGGAGGGGGCAATACAGGGGTCGGGAAGTGGGAGATGTAAACTACTAGGTCCACAATAGGCTCAAGGATGTATTGTACAACACAGGGAATATAGGCAGTATTTTGTAATAACTGTAAATGTAAAGTAACCTTTAAAAAGTATATAAACATGTTTTTAAAAGAAATCATACTGAAAATTGGAAACAATTTAAATATCCATCAACAGGAAAAAGCACATATAAATTATTGTATTTCCGTACATGGGAATCCTACATAGCGAGGAAAGTACGTGAACTAGACAGATCTTTACGTGTCAGCATGGATGAACCTAGCAAAGATAACACTAAATAAAGCAAGTAAGAAGACAAAATATAGAATACTATATGCGGTTTATGAATACTTAAAAATGTAGCATAAATAGAAAGATGTCCATGTCAGTGATGGAGACCAAGTTCAGAAGAGTGGTTACCCAGGGTCAGCTGGGGAGTGGCTGTGTTTGGGAAAGTGGTCACACCAGACTCTTCAACAGGAATGGAAATGTTTCAGTTCACACGCTGGCTGGAAGACAGAGGAGTGTCTGCGATGTTATAATGTGAGCATCTAGGGGATCTGATGCGCGGGAGATGGTAGAGGGTGGAGGCATCCAGAAGGTGGTGGTAGAAGAGGAACGTTGTACACAGAACGCCTAAGGCCTGACCAGAGGACAACCACTGTTCTAGAAACTGGACACAAATCCAACTTCTACGGCCAGCCCTAAAAGACAAACTGAGGCATATTTAAAATTTTAAGACTATGTGAGCAAAATTAGATTCAATTCAGGCACCACCAAAGTGGAAGCGGTGAGGAGCACTCCAGCCACAGGAGCTGCAGAGATGCTTATTTTAAAAGAGCAGAAGCAAAGCAAGGAAATGACTGATTTGCTATAGCTTTAAAGCCTAGTTGGTGGTTTGTGACTGGCTGTCCTCAGCGGTGTCCATCACCCTGAGCCGTTGACAGGCTTAGATTTTCCTTGCTTTACATAGGCGGCCGCATCACTAGAGCCACCACAGTCTAACGGCCCCCTGCAGGGTTAATTTACTAACACCAATTGTCTGAGTCCTTCCTCTTACTCAGTCACTTCACTTCCTACACTTCAGTTTCTCTTCTGTAAAGTGGACATTCAGTAGTAAATTCTCTGTGGAGGTGTCAGCGCAAAACAAAGTGATTATTAGTAACCATGATCATGTCCTGAATACACTGAACACGTCACTGTTTGCCAACCACCGTGTCAAGTCAGCAGAGACAACAGAAATTAAGAGCTCTCCGCAAAAATTCACACACCCGTGCACCAGGTAACGGACCACAGGTAGACGTTCACTCAGCCTTTCATGTGTCCCTCACGGAGTGCACGCTCTCTCCTAGGCGGGGTGATCACAGACACTTAGCGGCAGTTTAATGACTTTTTAAATGCGTTGATACAACCATGTCTCACTTTTGTTTGGATCAGTCAGCAAACACTTTTTGTAAACCCCATACTCTCCACACCTCCTACCTTTCGCGCCACCCTAGTCTCGAATCTCCTGCCCCTGCTCCTCAGGCTGGGTCCCCATGGGAGGCGGGGCTGCGTGCTGACACACTGAGGAGTGGGCGGAGGTCTTCGATCCCCGCCCACACAGCGCTGCCCACAGGTTTGAACCGCAGCGCGGAGAGCGAAGAGGTCTGAGCCAACATGAGCACGGCATCGAGGGGCCTGCCTAGCTGGGGCCAGTGGCCCTGTGTCTTCTGCCTGCAATGCGGGTCCTGCGCATGCTGCACCTGAGGGGCCGTGAGGCGAGCAGGGGCCACCAGGCAGGTGTGGACATCGTGTCCGCAGCCAGGGTCCCCGAGGCCATGCTGCGGCAATGATCACTTGCTGAATCTGAGCCGCCACAGTGCGGGAATATATAAGGGAAGTGCTGGAGAAAAACAGCAAGCAGGGAAGGGAGATGGAGATGGTTAGATGCTAGGAGGAGGCTGCTAGCTGAAACTAAGTGATCCCTGAGGACTTTCTGGGGAAGATAAAATTTAAGAGGGAGCAAGGAGCATATCTGGGAAGTGAATAGTACAGGTAGAGGGAACAGTCCGATGGAAAGTCAATGAGGCTAGAGTAGGCTGGAGTACCCAAGGAGCAGAAAGGATGGCAGTGTGTGGAAAACAGAGCAAGCAAAGTGGAGAGGAGAAGGAAATAGTCAGACACGAAACAGAGGTCCACATTTCTAGGGCTCTGGAGGCACTTTGAGGACTTTGATTCTTCTGTGAAGAAGCCATTGAAGAGATTTCAGTGACATGATCTGACTTATGTTTTAACAGGATCTCTCTGGATGCCATGTTGATTAGAGAGTGTAGGAGAGTAAGGACAAGCCCCAGAAGACCAAGAGTTGATTCAAAGAAGTGATTACTCAAACATGGTCCCCCTCCTCAGTGAGGACGCAGAGCAGGAATCGGCAAATCATGGCCACAAATCAAATCAGGCTCTCAGCCTGGATCTGTGGGACTGTGAGCTAATAATGGTTCTCACGTTTAGAAAGCTTGTTGAAGAAGAAAGAGGAGAAGCTACAGAAGCTGTATATGGCCCACAAAGCCTAAGATATTTAAAATCCAGAAAATGCTTTCCAACACCTGATGTAAAGCATGTGGCTCGTAGGAGGTGCTCAACAAAATTTGGAAGAGGAATACAAGTGTCAATTAGTTCCTGAAAACACTGTAAAGTGATAGGTGTCAAGAAACATTTATCCCTTCACCCTTAACCTTCACAAATGATGCCATTTCCATCGAGCTATTGAAAAATATATTCTGGCTTTCAAAACAATAAACCAGGGGCCATTTTATCACATAAGAAAGGTCATAAACAACTGTCGAGTAAAGTTGAAATAGCAACAAATCAAATAATAACAAAAGACATTTTTATAGACTTAAGCCTTACAAAGCATTTTCATGTTCATTCTCTAAATTAATCCTCAAATCTACTCCATGAGGTAGTTATTATTTTCCCTTTAGAAATGACCACATATTCCAATCCTCAGTGATTGCCCACGAAAAGCTGAAATCTTGAGTGTCACATCTATTAATGCCAAGGTTGGGTTTTTTTCCCATGGGAACATTGGATGCTAAAATCCACAGGGATTTTCAGCTCAAGATGGCAGACAAGGAAACATATTCACTTTCTGTTCCTCCTGAAACCATATTTAAACAATACTGTAGAAATACCAAACTTAATCAACCAATCAAAGCCAAGACATTTTGGAAGTCATCCACCACAGAAAGATTTCAACACATTTCGAGAAGGCAAACAATGAAATGGAGGAGCCATGAATAAAATAATGAAGAAAAGACTAACCCTAAGTAAGGTCTGCACAAAGCCAGTCAGCTTTGGCTGAGCTCTGGTTGTAGTAAAGGGCAGAGGAAAGAAGAGGGGCTGAAAACAAGGACACAAAAGTTATTTTAGGAAAAAAAGATCATTTAATGAGCTCCAGGGAACACTCAGCCTGCTGCCATACTAACTCATGAATTACAATGGATTGTTGGTAAGCAAGATGAGAAAACAGGGAAGAAACCAAACAAACAAAAATCAAGACATTGTTTCTTACTGAACTCTCCTCAAATGAGATCGAGGAATTAGGGTTCCATGCCACAGCTGTAAATCATTTCTGCTCTTGGAGAGGTTAGAAAGGGCTTATAATATTTACCCTTTTCTTTCAGACATAATTTAGGTGTGAGCAAAAGCTTTTTGTGTCCTCCAACCCCAAAGTTTATTGGGGGTGGAAGTCCAAATTTGCTGTGACATACCATAAAAAGAATCTCATGAGCAGAGGGTCCAACTAATTCTGGAATATATGAATTAGGCCCAGTGTTATTTTCCATACACTTTGAACAAAACTATAGAAATACATTTTGACTGATCTATACGATTCTGGGTTCGGAAACTTCTACATGTCACCTGTGTGATACATAACGCACAATGTCAGCCCCAGGGGAGAGAAAACACTCCAATGAAGCAAGCCAAAGACACAAGTTTTAAACAAGGTCAAGTGATGTGTAGACCATCAGCTTCCAGCTCCTGAATAACAACACATGTTTCCCTCATCCTAGACACCCAAGAGTACGTCTCCTCTCTTGGGCATAAGAATCTCTCGAGTTACATATGTGTAATAAAGAGTGGACCCAGCTGGCCTACTCACAATGACCAAATTGTGTTGATCGTACTTTAAACCAATACATCGCTCCACGCTGAAGTTGCAATAAAGGATATATTGGCTTTCTAGACATGAATGAGACGCCTTGCTGGATATACTCCAGGAAGGCCAGAGAAACTGGCTTCTAATCCATACGGAACAATTCACTGGTGAATTTCTTTCAGGATAGCCCATGATTTATCTAGACTATAATCTTTACATATCTGGATCCTTCAAACTAGACAAAGGGAAAATCCGGCCTTCAAGCCTCAGTTAGACATGTGGAATGGCAGCACCAATGGTAGCACCAGCTGACAACTGGTGGTCCCTGACCTGTATCTTCTGAGATTAGAACACAGTGCGGTGGATGACCAATTCATGTGTTGAACAGAAGAAGACCTCCCACAGGGCAGTGTAGCTGTTCGTTACAGGTATGGCACTTAGGGCTAAGTACCATAAGGACTACAAGAAAAAATGAAAAACAAGGAACACATGAAGCATATATGATAAGGGGGCACCACAGTCCAGAACACGAGCTCTGGAATCACACAGGCTTGCTTCGAATCCCGGCTAAGCCACTACCATCTGTATACCCTGAAGAACGGTGCAAGGTTTACATGTTGTCTGACCAAATTTCAAAAAAGAAGTGAAGAAAGAACCTACCTGCCAGGAAGGGACATCGTGGGGTGCAGCATGCAGTCGGATCAGGGCTCTGCATCTCCTGCTCAGAAACCTTTGCCACCTGGCTCATGGTGATGCTGGCAGCTGAGCAGCCCTGGAGAAGGCGATCCTGTCTCCAGGCCTCGCAGAGAAGCTGGGGAGGTCCCCGGAGGAGGTGGCCCACACCCTGGCAAGCTCTGGGTGCCTCCTGCCCTCAGCTCTGAGCAGCCTCTGGCCTCTGGGCCCCGTAGTGGGGAAGGGCTGGCCGATACATATGCGCAGCTGAGGGGCCTGCAGAGCCGGTGCCCAGGCAGGGTGAGCTCTGAAGGAGAAGGCCTCCACAGTCCCCAACAGTCTCTGCATGGTGGCCCATCCCGTGCCAAACACCTGCCACCCACAGCGAGAAGACCCAGCCACTAGAAAGTCCAGAAGGGGCCCCGCCTTTTGCCTTTGGGCTGGGGTTTCTCCACCAGCGGGGCTCGCATGTGCCCCCTGACTCACCCCCTGCCCCGCCCGCCCTTTCTCTGTGACACGTACAAGGGACATGTCACAGAGGCAGGCGGAGCCGTCAGATATAAAAGGAGTGAGAAGCTCTCCCACTGTCACTCTCTGCTCTCAGATCAGGCACGCAGCAGCTCTGATATGGAACCCATGGACACCACACCTCCTTCCCACGCCATCATCTACCATTCTGCTCCTGTTTTCCCCAGCACCCCATTTACGCCTTTGCCGGGCATCGGTGCTTCAGCAGGCAGCACGTCTGACCCCGAACCTATGGACACCACGCCTCCTTCCCACGCCGTCATCTTCCGTTCTGCTCCTGTTTTCTCCAGCACCCCATTTACGGCTTTGGCGGGCATCGGTGCTTCAGCAGGCAGCACCTCAGACCCCGAACCTATGGACACCACACCTCCTTCCCACGCCGTCATCTTCCATTCTGCTCCTGCTTTCTCCAGCACCCGTTCACGGCTTTGGCGGTCACAGCGTTGACGGGCATCGGTGCTTCGGCAGGCAGCACGTCTCACACCAAAGCTACGGACACCTCACCTCCTTTACAGGCTGACAAGACCCAACAGATAGACCAACACTTCAAAGTTATGACAGAAAGTTGAGTAAGGTATACATTTGCAATTTCATTTATTATTATTAAAAAGCACAACTGTAGTGCTTAGACTATAACAAGCACTATTCTAAGTTCTTACCAAATATTAACCCACATATTCCTCATAATGGCAACCCTATAGGCAGGTAATGTTCTTTTTTTTTTGTGGTACGCAGGCCTCTCACTGTCGTGGCCTCTCCCGCTGCCGATCACAGGCTCTGGACACGCGGGCTCAGCGGCCATGGCTCACGGGCCCAACCGCTCCACGGCATGTGGGATCCTCCCGGACCGGGGCAGGAACCCGTGCCCCTTGCATCAGCAGGCGGACTCCCAAACACTGCACCACTATGGAAGCCCGGCAGGTCATATTCATAATATTCACGTTTGGGGGGAAACTGAGGCCAGGAGACATTGAATAGCTTGCCTAATGCCACACAGTAAGTAGGTGGCAAAAACCCAGGAGTAAAACCAGACCGTGTAGACTTTCATCACTTTGCTGTGTCACCTTATTATAAGTTGTGGTTAGGGAAGGGACTAAATTGGCAAGACTCTGAACTCAAAGGAGAAGGGAGAAATGAGAAAATGAGTGATCCTAGAAACTAGAGAAGATTTAGGCTCAGAAATTTCTGATGATGAGACCCGGAAGATCAAGAACTTGGTTGGAATACTAACTTGGGGTAGTATCTGAATCCATTGAGAAATGGTTTTGTTTTGTGTAAAATTTAGAAAGGCCAGTTGGATGAAGATTAATGAAGAAAAAAGAAGGAAGGAAAAGGAAAAGGTGCCTTAAGTGAGACATAACCACTTCACTCTAAGTACTAGGGGTGTGGTCCTGTGGGAAAGGATGGAGCTCTCTCTACCAGGTTTGTCACCAGGATGAACAAGGAGAAACATGGCAAGCATTGTACTCGTTTTGATGATCCCTCAAAACCACGGCTTCAGTTTCCAAGAATGACCTACGGTAGCATAACTACTGTGTGTCAGACATGCCACTAAGTGTGTTTCCAGTCACACATTTTAATTGGAGAAAAGGATCAATAGTCTATCTACCTCAGATCACACAGAGGGTGGGGGAGCCCGTTTTTAAACCATCTGCCTCCAATTCCAGGTGCCAGGAGCCAGACTCAGCCTACAGGTCTCTTCTGCTCACCTGGAAGTGAAACCATGCGTCATGATTAGTGAAATCCTGTCTTCACTCATCAAGGTACCTTGAACACTTGCACGTCCTCCAAGTAGCATGTAGCATAAGCAAAAAGATGTTTGCCCCGGTATTGTCCAGGAACTTGGAATCAGCTGTGCCTAGGTAGGCGGAGCTGGTTTAGAGTGGAGAGGACCACCGATCTTCCACCTGGGCAAGTGCCTTTTGGCCTTCTGCCATCAGAGGGCCAAAAACTCCAGCCTGAGAATGTGCTGAGCCCTGTAGCCTATTACACCAGCTCAGAACAATGAGGAGCACATCTTTGTCCAATCACCTTGCCTCAAGCTCCCCATGACCCATACTGCCCTGCTTCTTTATTCTTTATCCCACAGATACCCCAAGCCCCTTGCTTTCGGGAAGGAGGATTGGAGACCTATTTTCACGTCACTTCCTCGCATGGCTGCCCTGTGAATAAACCTCCTCTTTGCTGCAAACCTCAGCATCTCACTGTTTTGGCTTGCTGCGCCTCAGACACAATGGTTGGGAGCAGTGGTAAAGGTCCCTTGCCTGTAAGGGAAGCTGGTAGGGCCTAGTAGTCACTTTGTGGATGTTTTCTCCTCCCGGAGGGGAGACGTCCTGCTCTTCTGGAAAGGGAGAAATGCAGGAGCTGGACCCTTGCCCTCAGCATCACCGTCACCTAGGAGCTTCTTAGCAGGACAGAATCCAGGCCCCACCCAGAACTACTGAATACCAGCCTGCATTTAACAAGATCCCCAAGGGAGGCACACCCATGTGAAATTTGGAGAGGCACCAAGCTGTCATCCTCTTCTCCGCAGCTAATGAAAACCAAGCAAAGATTCATCCCAAGCCTACTCTGCCTCAGTCAATTGGATATCATATGGGCTCATTTAATCCTCCCCAGAACCTGCAAATGAGACTGCACATGCCACGGAGCAACTAAGACCGTGCGCCACAACTACCGAGCCTGCGCTCTAGAGCCCGTGAACCAAAACTCCTGAAGCCCACACACCTACACTCCATGCTCAGCAACAACGAGAAGCCACCCCAATGAGAAGCCTGCGCACTGCAACAAAGAGTAGCCCCCGCTCACTGCAACTAGAGAAAGCCCACACACAGCAATGAAGAGCCTATGCAGCCAAAAATAAATAAATAAATAAACCTGTTAAAAAATAAATCGTGTTTTAGTAACTTACTAAAAGGCACACAATCAGTAAATCTGAGCAAGAATTCAATGCCAAATCTGTCACACCGAAGTTTAAGCTAGTACTTGAGATTAATAAAAACAGCACTAAATTAAACGTTCAGCGATACTTTTTATTTCATACTCTTTCACTAACACTCTTTGGAGATAAATCATTTCATTTATATGGGCCTTAGTTTTTACAACTATAACAGCTGGAAGCTTGACTAGATGATCTGTATGTAGTTTTCCAATTCTAAAATGTTCCACTAATTTGGATTCCTACAATAATTGCTCTTGCAATACATGCATGCTGCCACCAAGTAGCAGTAGAGACTACTAGTTCCTTTTTTATCCCTAGTGGGGAGTGCATTTTGACATCAGACTTATCCGTCAATAGTACAACCTGTTAGTGTAACTATAAAATAACAGAATAATCTGGTATTCTCTCCTGCAAAGCAGAAGCTTTACATTGTGTCTGTGAGTCGTATCAGAATCACCTGTAGGTTTTGACACACAGAGGAAATCCAGAACCCACTGAATGAGAATCTTCAGAGACAGGACTTGGGCTTCTGGATTCTGGGGCTCCCATCATTTGTATATTTTATTTCATTTTATTTTTTGCCTATGTACAATATTAGTCACATCCTTTGGAATCTTTAAAAGTTTCTTTTTGTTTTAAATTTTAGAATATTCCATAATCTTCACCTACTTTTCATAAGGTGTTATCTGTTATGTTTATTCGATCTTGTGCTTCTCCTGGTTAAGACTTCATTATTTTTTTTTTCGGGGCCCTGCCTCATGTCTTGGAGGATCTTATTTCCCTGACCTGGGATTGGACCCCAGGGCCCCAGCAGTGAAAGCGCCAAGTTCTAACCACTGGAAAACCAGGGAATTCCCAAGGCTTCGTTTAAAATGACTTCTTTTCCCACTCTAATTCATTCCTGGGATGGATTTCATGTTTGAACATTAAAGCAACCTGGCATTACCAAAATAAAGCTACTTTGATTCTGATATATGATTGTTTTACATACCATGGGTACAGTTTGTGCTTCTGTTTACACATTTTGCATGCATTTTCAAAAGAGAAACTGGCCTGTGATTCTATTCTTGTAATATTCTTTATAGATTTTGTTTTGTTTTGTTTTTAAGATCCTATACTTTATTTTTTATTTATTTATTTGTGGCTGCATTGGGTCTTCATTGTTGCACGCGAGCTTTCTGTAGTTGTGGTGAGCGGGGGGCTATTCTTTGTTGTGGTGAGTTGGCTTCTCCTTGCGGTGGCCTGTCTTGTTGTGGAGCACGGGTTCTAGGCATGCAGGCTTCAGTAGTTGCGGCACACGGGCTCAGCAGTTGTGGCCCGCAGGCTCCAGAGCGCAGGCTCAGCAGTTGTGGCACGTGGGCGTAGCTGCTCCACGGCATGTGGGATCTTCCCCCACAAGGGCTCGAACCCGTGTCCCCTGCATTGGGAGGTGGATTCTTAACCACTGCACCATCAGGGAAGCCCTTCTTTTTACTTTTGATCTGAAGCTTATGTTGGCCTTATAAATACTTTGAGCAATATATAGTTTTCTGTTTCCTGGAAGATTTTTATGTAAGATTACCAATACTTCTTCCCGAAATATTTGGAAGAAGTTACGTGGAAACCCATTTATCCCTGGAAATCATTTTCTGTAAAGGTACTTAACTATACAAACAACTTTTTGAGTAGATACAGGTGTTTTAGATATTTTTTCTTTGTTGGGTTAGTCTTGTTAGGTTGCATTTGTTAAGAATGTGTAATTTTGGATGAATTTTCAAATTTATAACTATAAAATTATCATAATTTTAACAGCTTTATTGGGATGTCATTTACATACCATAATTTCAACTCTTTTATGTATACAATTCAGTGGTTCTTAGTGTAACCACTAAAAGACTTGTGGAACCATCACGACAGTCCAATTGTAGATTTTTGTCCCCTCACAAAAATCCCATTACACATTAACAAGGTTTTTTCATTCTCCTCAACCCTCTCAGCCCTAGGCAACGACTAATCGACTTCCTGTCTCTACAGATTGGCTATTCTGGGCACTTCATATAAATGGCACCATACAATATGTGATCTTTTGTGATTGGCTGCTTTAACTTTACATAATGCTTTCATGGTTCATTCATGTTGTAACATGGATCAATATTTCATGCCTTTTTAGAGCTGAATGCTATTCTATTGTACGGCTATTCCACATTTTGTTTCTTCATTTATCAGATTGACATTTGAATTATTTCCACCTTTTGTTTTTAGAAATAGGTTTCCCTGAACATTCACGTACAAGCTTTTGTGCAGACATAAGTTTTCATTTCTCTTAGGTATATATTTAGTAATGGAACTGCTGGGTCATAGGGTAACTCGATGTTTAACACTTGCAGGAACTCTCAAGCTGTTTTGTAAAATGGCCGCGCCATTTTACATTCCCACCAGCAATGTATGTGGCTTTTAATCTCTTTTCTTACAGCCTAGCATGTCGTCTATGCTGGGAAACGTTTCACATGTAGTTGAGCAGGATGAGCATTTTACTGTTCGGTTGAGTATTCTCTAGACGTTTTGTAGGTCTTGTTAATTCATAGTCTTGTCCAAGTCTTCTATATCGTTGTTGATCTTCTGCCTAATTGTTCTATCCATTATTGACCGTGGAGTACTGAAGCCTCTACCTAATATTGTGCAATTATCTATTTCTTCCTTCAATTCTTCATGGGTGTTGGTATTTTCTTCTTCATGTACTTTGGTTTTATCTTATTCAGGGCAAATATGTTAAAAATTTTGGTATCTTCCCTTTTTTATCATAAAATGTCCCTTTTCATATCTAGTAACTCTTTTGTTTGTTTTAAAGTCTATATTTTCTGGTATTACTATAGCCACTTCAGCATGCTTATGGTTGCTATTTGCATGCACCTCTTATGTTTCACTGAACTTTGTGAGAAGGCAGGGCCTGGGAGCTGCGGCCTCACACTCAGGCTCCAGAGGAAGATGTGTGTGACACACCTCAAACTGACCCAAAACACGGAGCAAAACCAGCCATCTAGAGGTCTAAAAGAGAGCCACTGCAGCTACTAGCCCATAGGTCCAAGGAAAATAAATTCTTGTTTATGTAACTGAGTTTTGGGGCGATTTCTTCCAAAGCATTATCACAGCAAGAGCTGACTAACACCACATCCTCCAAATCATTGTTATGTAAATGGCTGCCACCAGGCCTACATGTAAGGTAATTGTGTACTCAAAATGTGAGAATTCTTGAACTCTTGGTGCCTCTCCAACACAATGTACATGGCTAAATTTCCGCCAATAAGTTCACTAATATACCACAAAGATCTCCCTAAACTTTTATTAAATGCAATGCAAAGTTCTTTCTTTTCATTTTCTGCTTTGGCATAGTTAAAATGCTTTTTATCCATGTAAATCGGCTCTTGCTCTTTGGCTTCTGTGGTTAGAGTCTCTTGAACTCTTTGGCTTTTCAGCTCCTAGGCTGTAACGTTTGAATCAGCAAATGCCCCAAGGAGAAAAGCTGCAGCAAATGTCAAGCTTGCGTCTGTGTTTCCCTTCTCTCCACAACTTGGCCCACGTGTCTTGGTGTCTCTCCAACATTCAGATGCCAGAGAACACATGTGTTCTTACTTTATCCAGGTTTTCTAAAATTTCTTTAGACTTCACCTGATCTTATGTTATTATTGAACTATCATCTCAATTACCACTAGGAAGAAAATTTACAATTTTTGAGAGAAAAGGGAACCCTGGTACACTGTTGGTAGGGATGTAAACTGGTGCAGCCACTGTGGAAAACAGTATGGAGGGTTCTCCAAAACCTAAAAAGAGAACTACTATATGACCTCGCAACTCCACTCTTAGGTATAAATCTGAAAAAACCAAAAACACGTGTTCTCAATAACATGTACTGGAAAAGATACATGCACCCCAATGTTCGCAGCATCCTTGTGTACAATTACCAAGATATGGAAGCAACCTAAGTGTCATCAAGAGATGAATAGATAAAGAAGATGTGGTACATATAACCAATGGCATACTACTCAGCCTTACAAAAGAACAAAACTTTGCCATTTGCAGCAACATAGATGGCCTTGGAGGGCATTGTGGTAAGTGAAATAAGTCAAACAGAAACAAATACTGTAGGATATCACCTATATATGGAATCTCAAAATACAACTATCTAGCAAATATAACAAAACAGAAGGAGAGTTACAGATATAGAGAACAAACTAATGGTTGCCAGCGCAGAGGGGGAGGAGGGGGCAATACAGGGGTCGGGAAGTGGGAGATGTAAACTACTAGGTCCACAATAGGCTCAAGGATGTATTGTACAACACAGGGAATATAGGCAGTATTTTGTAATAACTGTAAATGTAAAGTAACCTTTAAAAAGTATATAAACATGTTTTTAAAAGAAATCATACTGAAAATTGGAAACAATTTAAATATCCATCAACAGGAAAAAGCACATATAAATTATTGTATTTCCGTACATGGGAATCCTACATAGCGAGGAAAGTACGTGAACTAGACAGATCTTTACGTGTCAGCATGGATGAACCTAGCAAAGATAACACTAAATAAAGCAAGTAAGAAGACAAAATATAGAATACTATATGCGGTTTATGAATACTTAAAAATGTAGCATAAATAGAAAGATGTCCATGTCAGTGATGGAGACCAAGTTCAGAAGAGTGGTTACCCAGGGTCAGCTGGGGAGTGGCTGTGTTTGGGAAAGTGGTCACACCAGACTCTTCAACAGGAATGGAAATGTTTCAGTTCACACGCTGGCTGGAAGACAGAGGAGTGTCTGCGATGTTATAATGTGAGCATCTAGGGGATCTGATGCGCGGGAGATGGTAGAGGGTGGAGGCATCCAGAAGGTGGTGGTAGAAGAGGAACGTTGTACACAGAACGCCTAAGGCCTGACCAGAGGACAACCACTGTTCTAGAAACTGGACACAAATCCAACTTCTACGGCCAGCCCTAAAAGACAAACTGAGGCATATTTAAAATTTTAAGACTATGTGAGCAAAATTAGATTCAATTCAGGCACCACCAAAGTGGAAGCGGTGAGGAGCACTCCAGCCACAGGAGCTGCAGAGATGCTTATTTTAAAAGAGCAGAAGCAAAGCAAGGAAATGACTGATTTGCTATAGCTTTAAAGCCTAGTTGGTGGTTTGTGACTGGCTGTCCTCAGCGGTGTCCGTCACCCTGAGCCGTTGACAGGCTTAGATTTTCCTTGCTTTACATAGGCGGCCGCATCACTAGAGCCACCACAGTCTAACGGCCCCCTGCAGGGTTAATTTACTAACACCAATTGTCTGAGTCCTTCCTCTTACTCAGTCACTTCACTTCCTACGCCTCAGTTTCTCTTCTGTAAAGTGGACATTCAGTAGTAAATTCTCTGTGGAGGTGTCAGCGCAAAACAAAGTGATTATTAGTAACCATGATCATGTCCTGAATACACTGAACACGTCACTGTTTGCCAACCACCGTGTCAAGTCAGCAGAGACAACAGAAATTAAGAGCTCTCCGCAAAAATTCACACACCCGTGCACCAGGTAACGGACCACAGGTAGACGTTCACTCAGCCTTTCATGTGTCCCTCACGGAGTGCACGCTCTCTCCTAGGCGGGGTGATCACAGACACTTAGCGGCAGTTTAATGACTTTTTAAATGCGTTGATACAACCATGTCTCACTTTTGTTTGGATCAGTCAGCAAACACTTTTTGTAAACCCCATACTCTCCACACCTCCTACCTTTCGCGCCACCCTAGTCTCGAATCTCCTGCCCCTGCTCCTCAGGCTGGGTCCCCATGGGAGGCGGGGCTGCGTGCTGACACACTGAGGAGTGGGCGGAGGTCTTCGATCCCCACCCACACAGCGCTGCCCACAGGTTTGAACCGCAGCGCGGAGAGCGAAGAGGTCTGAGCCAACATGAGCACGGCATCGAGGGGCCTGCCTAGCTGGGGCCAGTGGCCCTGTGTCTTCTGCCTGCAATGCGGGTCCTGCGCATGCTGCACCTGAGGGGCCGTGAGGCGAGCAGGGGCCACCAGGCAGGTGTGGACATCGTGTCCGCAGCCAGGGTCCCCGAGGCCATGCTGCGGCAATGATCACTTGCTGAATCTGAGCCGCCACAGTGCGGGAATATATAAGGGAAGTGCTGGAGAAAAACAGCAAGCAGGGAAGGGAGATGGAGATGGTTAGATGCTAGGAGGAGGCTGCTAGCTGAAACTAAGTGATCCCTGAGGACTTTCTGGGGAAGATAAAATTTAAGAGGGAGCAAGGAGCATATCTGGGAAGTGAATAGTACAGGTAGAGGGAACAGTCCGATGGAAAGTCAATGAGGCTAGAGTAGGCTGGAGTACCCAAGGAGCAGAAAGGATGGCAGTGTGTGGAAAACAGAGCAAGCAAAGTGGAGAGGAGAAGGAAATAGTCAGACACGAAACAGAGGTCCACATTTCTAGGGCTCTGGAGGCACTTTGAGGACTTTGATTCTTCTGTGAAGAAGCCATTGAAGAGATTTCAGTGACATGATCTGACTTATGTTTTAACAGGATCTCTCTGGATGCCATGTTGATTAGAGAGTGTAGGAGAGTAAGGACAAGCCCCAGAAGACCAAGAGTTGATTCAAAGAAGTGATTACTCAAACATGGTCCCCCTCCTCAGTGAGGACGCAGAGCAGGAATCGGCAAATCATGGCCACAAATCAAATCAGGCTCTCAGCCTGGATCTGTGGGACTGTGAGCTAATAATGGTTCTCACGTTTAGAAAGCTTGTTGAAGAAGAAAGAGGAGAAGCTACAGAAGCTGTATATGGCCCACAAAGCCTAAGATATTTAAAATCCAGAAAATGCTTTCCAACACCTGATGTAAAGCATGTGGCTCGTAGGAGGTGCTCAACAAAATTTGGAAGAGGAATACAAGTGTCAATTAGTTCCTGAAAACACTGTAAAGTGATAGGTGTCAAGAAACATTTATCCCTTCACCCTTAACCTTCACAAATGATGCCATTTCCATCGAGCTATTGAAAAATATATTCTGGCTTTCAAAACAATAAACCAGGGGCCATTTTATCACATAAGAAAGGTCATAAACAACTGTCGAGTAAAGTTGAAATAGCAACAAATCAAATAATAACAAAAGACATTTTTATAGACTTAAGCCTTACAAAGCATTTTCATGTTCATTCTCTAAATTAATCCTCAAATCTACTCCATGAGGTAGTTATTATTTTCCCTTTAGAAATGACCACATATTCCAATCCTCAGTGATTGCCCACGAAAAGCTGAAATCTTGAGTGTCACATCTATTAATGCCAAGGTTGGGTTTTTTTCCCATGGGAACATTGGATGCTAAAATCCACAGGGATTTTCAGCTCAAGATGGCAGACAAGGAAACATATTCACTTTCTGTTCCTCCTGAAACCATATTTAAACAATACTGTAGAAATACCAAACTTAATCAACCAATCAAAGCCAAGACATTTTGGAAGTCATCCACCACAGAAAGATTTCAACACATTTCGAGAAGGCAAACAATGAAATGGAGGAGCCATGAATAAAATAATGAAGAAAAGACTAACCCTAAGTAAGGTCTGCACAAAGCCAGTCAGCTTTGGCTGAGCTCTGGTTGTAGTAAAGGGCAGAGGAAAGAAGAGGGGCTGAAAACAAGGACACAAAAGTTATTTTAGGAAAAAAAGATCATTTAATGAGCTCCAGGGAACACTCAGCCTGCTGCCATACTAACTCATGAATTACAATGGATTGTTGGTAAGCAAGATGAGAAAACAGGGAAGAAACCAAACAAACAAAAATCAAGACATTGTTTCTTACTGAACTCTCCTCAAATGAGATCGAGGAATTAGGGTTCCATGCCACAGCTGTAAATCATTTCTGCTCTTGGAGAGGTTAGAAAGGGCTTATAATATTTACCCTTTTCTTTCAGACATAATTTAGGTGTGAGCAAAAGCTTTTTGTGTCCTCCAACCCCAAAGTTTATTGGGGGTGGAAGTCCAAATTTGCTGTGACATACCATAAAAAGAATCTCATGAGCAGAGGGTCCAACTAATTCTGGAATATATGAATTAGGCCCAGTGTTATTTTCCATACACTTTGAACAAAACTATAGAAATACATTTTGACTGATCTATACGATTCTGGGTTCTGAAACTTCTACATGTCACCTGTGTGATACATAACGCACAATGTCAGCCCCAGGGGAGAGAAAACACTCCAATGAAGCAAGCCAAAGACACAAGTTTTAAACAAGGTCAAGTGATGTGTAGACCATCAGCTTCCAGCTCCTGAATAACAACACATGTTTCCCTCGTCCTAGACACCCAAGAGTACGTCTCCTCTCTTGGGCATAAGAATCTCTCGAGTTACATATGTGTAATAAAGAGTGGACCCAGCTGGCCTACTCACAATGACCAAATTGTGTTGATCGTACTTTAAACCAATACATCGCTCCACGCTGAAGTTGCAATAAAGGATATATTGGCTTTCTAGACATGAATGAGACGCCTTGCTGGATATACTCCAGGAAGGCCAGAGAAACTGGCTTCTAATCCATACGGAACAATTCACTGGTGAATTTCTTTCAGGATAGCCCATGATTTATCTAGACTATAATCTTTACATATCTGGATCCTTCAAACTAGACAAAGGGAAAATCCGGCCTTCAAGCCTCAGTTAGACATGTGGAATGGCAGCACCAATGGTAGCACCAGCTGACAACTGGTGGTCCCTGACCTGTATCTTCTGAGATTAGAACACAGTGCGGTGGATGACCAATTCATGTGTTGAACAGAAGAAGACCTCCCACAGGGCAGTGTAGCTGTTCGTTACAGGTATGGCACTTAGGGCTAAGTACCATAAGGACTACAAGAAAAAATGAAAAACAAGGAACACATGAAGCATATATGATAAGGGGGCACCACAGTCCAGAACACGAGCTCTGGAATCACACAGGCTTGCTTCGAATCCCGGCTAAGCCACTACCATCTGTATACCCTGAAGAACGGTGCAAGGTTTACATGTTGTCTGACCAAATTTCAAAAAAGAAGTGAAGAAAGAACCTACCTGCCAGGAAGGGACATCGTGGGGTGCAGCATGCAGTCGGATCAGGGCTCTGCATCTCCTGCTCAGAAACCTTTGCCACCTGGCTCATGGTGATGCTGGCAGCTGAGCAGCCCTGGAGAAGGCGATCCTGTCTCCAGGCCTCGCAGAGAAGCTGGGGAGGTCCCCGGAGGAGGTGGCCCACACCCTGGCAAGCTCTGGGTGCCTCCTGCCCTCAGCTCTGAGCAGCCTCTGGCCTCTGGGCCCCGTAGTGGGGAAGGGCTGGCCGATACATATGCGCAGCTGAGGGGCCTGCAGAGCCGGTGCCCAGGCAGGGTGAGCTCTGAAGGAGAAGGCCTCCACAGTCCCCAACAGTCTCTGCATGGTGGCCCATCCCGTGCCAAACACCTGCCACCCACAGCGAGAAGACCCAGCCACTAGAAAGTCCAGAAGGGGCCCCGCCTTTTGCCTTTGGGCTGGGGTTTCTCCACCAGCGGGGCTCGCATGTGCCCCCTGACTCACCCCCTGCCCCGCCCGCCCTTTCTCTGTGACACGTACAAGGGACATGTCACAGAGGCAGGCGGAGCCGTCAGATATAAAAGGAGTGAGAAGCTCTCCCACTGTCACTCTCTGCTCTCAGATCAGGCACGCAGCAGCTCTGATATGGAACCCATGGACACCACACCTCCTTCCCACGCCATCATCTACCATTCTGCTCCTGTTTTCCCCAGCACCCCATTTACGCCTTTGCCGGGCATCGGTGCTTCAGCAGGCAGCACGTCTGACCCCGAACCTATGGACACCACGCCTCCTTCCCACGCCGTCATCTTCCGTTCTGCTCCTGTTTTCTCCAGCACCCCATTTACGGCTTTGGCGGGCATCGGTGCTTCAGCAGGCAGCACCTCAGACCCCGAACCTATGGACACCACACCTCCTTCCCACGCCGTCATCTTCCATTCTGCTCCTGCTTTCTCCAGCACCCGTTCACGGCTTTGGCAGTCACAGCGTTGACGGGCATCGGTGCTTCGGCAGGCAGCACGTCTCACACCAAAGCTACGGACACCTCACCTCCTTTACAGGCTGACAAGACCCAACAGATAGACCAACACTTCAAAGTTATGACAGAAAGTTGAGTAAGGTATACATTTGCAATTTCATTTATTATTATTAAAAAGCACAACTGTAGTGCTTAGACTATAACAAGTACTATTCTAAGTTCTTACCAAATATTAACCCACATATTCCTCATAATGGCAACCCTATAGGCAGGTAATGTTCTTTTTATTTTGTGGTACGCAGGCCTCTCACTGTCGTGGCCTCTCCCGCTGCCGATCACAGGCTCTGGACGCGCGGGCTCAGCGGCCATGGCTCACGGGCCCAACCGCTCCACGGCATGTGGGATCCTCCCGGACCGGGGCAGGAACCCGTGCCCCTTGCATCAGCAGGCGGACTCCCAAACACTGCACCACTATGGAAGCCCGGCAGGTCATATTCGTAATATTCACTTTTGGGGGGAAACTGAGGCCCAGAGACGTTGAATAGCTTGCCTAATGCCACACAGTAAGTAGGTGGCAAAAACCCAGGAGTAAAACCAGACCGTCTAGACTTTCATCACTTTGCTGTGTCACCTTATTATAAGTTGTGGTTAGGGAAGGGACTAAATTGGCAAGACTCTGAACTCAAAGGAGAAGGGAGAAATGAGACAATGAGTGATCCTAGAAACTAGAGAAGATTTAGGCTCAGAAATTTCTGATGATGAGACCCGGAAGATCAAGAACTTGGTTGGAATACTAACTTGGGGTAGTATCTGAATCCATTGAGAAATGGTTTTGTTTTGTGTAAAATTTAGAAAGGCCAGTTGGATGAAGATTAATGAAGAAAAAAGAAGGAAGGAAAAGGAAAAGGTGCCTTAAGTGAGACATAACCACTTCACTCTAAGTACTAGGGGTGTGGTCCTGTGGGAAAGGATGGAGCTCTCTCTACCAGGTTTGTCACCAGGATGAACAAGGAGAAACATGGCAAGCATTGTACTCGTTTTGATGATCCCTCAAAACCACGGCTTCAGTTTCCAAGAATGACCTACGGTAGCATAACTACTGTGTGTCAGACATGCCACTAAGTGTGTTTCCAGTCACACATTTTAATTGGAGAAAAGGATCAATAGTCTATCTACCTCAGATCACACAGAGGGTGGGGGAGCCCGTTTTTAAACCATCTGCCTCCAATTCCAGGTGCCAGGAGCCAGACTCAGCCTACAGGTCTCTTCTGCTCACCTGGAAGTGAAACCATGCGTCATGATTAGTGAAATCCTGTCTTCACTCATCAAGGTACCTTGAACACTTGCACGTCCTCCAAGTAGCACGTAGCATAAGCAAAAAGATGTTTGCCCCGGTATTGTCCAGGAACTTGGAATCAGCTGTGCCTAGGTAGGCGGAGCTGGTTTAGAGTGGAGAGGACCACCGATCTTCCACCTGGGCAAGTGCCTTTTGGCCTTCTGCCATCAGAGGGCCAAAAACTCCAGCCTGAGAATGTGCTGAGCCCTGTAGCCTATTACACCAGCTCAGAACAATGAGGAGCACATCTTTGTCCAATCACCTTGCCTCAAGCTCCCCATGACCCATACTGCCCTGCTTCTTTATTCTTTATCCCACAGATACCCCAAGCCCCTTGCTTTCGGGAAGGAGGATTGGAGACCTATTTTCACGTCACTTCCTCGCATGGCTGCCCTGTGAATAAACCTCCTCTTTGCTGCAAACCTCAGCATCTCACTGTTTTGGCTTGCTGCGCCTCAGACACAATGGTTGGGAGCAGTGGTAAAGGTCCCTTGCCTGTAAGGGAAGCTGGTGCCTAGTAGTCACTTTGTGGATGTTTTCTCCTCCCGGGGGGCAGACGTCCTGCTCTTCCAGAAAGGGAGAAATGCAGGAGCTGGACGCTTGCCCTCAGCATCACCGTCACCTAGGAGCTTCTTAGCAGGACAGAATCCAGGCCCCACCCAGAACTACTGAATACCAGCCTGCATTTAACAAGATCCCCAAGGGAGGCACACCCATGTGAAATTTGGAGAGGCACCAAGCTGTCATCCTCTTCTCCGCAGCTAATGAAAACCAAGCAAAGATTCATCCCAAGCCTACTCTGCCTCAGTCAATTGGATATCATATGAGCTCATTTAATCCTCCCCAGAACCTGCAAATGAGACTGCACATGCCACGGAGCAACTAAGACCGTGCGCCACAACTACCGAGCCTGCGCTCTAGAGCCCGTGATCCAAAACTACTGAAGCCCACACACCTACAATCCATGCTCAGCAACAACGAGAAGCCACCCCAATGAGAAGTCTGCGCACTGCAACAAAGAGTAGCCCCCGCTCACTGCAACTAGAGAAAGCCCGCACACAGCAATGAAGAGCCTATGCAGCCAAAAATAAATAAATAAATAAACCTGTTAAAAAATAAAGCGTGTTTTAGTAACTTACTAAAAGGCACACAATCAGTAAATCTGAGCAAGAACTCAATCCCAAATGTGTCACACCGAAGTTTAAGCTAGTACTTGAGATTAATAAAAACAGCACTAAATTAAAAGTTCAGAGATACTTTTTATTTCATACTCTTTCACTAACACTCTTTGGAGATAAATCATTTCATTTATATGGGCCTTAGTTTTTACAACTATAACAGCTGGAAGCTTGACTAGATGATCTGTATGTAGTTTTCCAATTCTAAAATGTTCCACTAATTTGGATTCCTACAATAATTGCTCTTGCAATACATGCATGCTGCCACCAAGTAGCAGTAGAGACTACTAGTTCCTTTTTTATCCCTAGTGGGGAGTGCATTTTGACATCAGACTTATCCGTCAATAGTACAACCTGTTAGTGTAACTATAAAATAACAGAATAATCTGGTATTCTCTCCTGCAAAGCAGAAGCTTTACATTGTGTCTGTGAGTCGTATCAGAATCACCTGTAGGTTTTGACACACAGAGGAAATCCAGAACCCACTGAATGAGAATCTTCAGAGACAGGACTTGGGCTTCTGGATTCTGGGGCTCCCATCATTTGTATATTTTATTTCATTTTATTTTTTGCCTATGTACAATATTAGTCACATCCTTTGGAATCTTTAAAAGTTTCTTTTTGTTTTAAATTTTAGAATATTCCATAATCTTCACCTACTTTTCATAAGGTGTTATCTGTTATGTTTATTCGATCTTGTGCTTCTCCTGGTTAAGACTTCATTATTTTTTTTTTCGGGGCCCTGCCTCATGTCTTGGAGGATCTTATTTCCCTGACCTGGGATTGGACCCCAGGGCCCCAGCAGTGAAAGCGCCAAGTTCTAACCACTGGAAAACCAGGGAATTCCCAAGGCTTCGTTTAAAATGACTTCTTTTCCCACTCTAATTCATTCCTGGGATGGATTTCATGTTTGAACATTAAAGCAACCTGGCATTACCAAAATAAAGCTACTTTGATTCTGATATATGATTGTTTTACATACCATGGGTACAGTTTGTGCTTCTGTTTACACATTTTGCATGCATTTTCAAAAGAGAAACTGGCCTGTGATTCTATTCTTGTAATATTCTTTATAGATTTTGTTTTGTTTTGTTTTTAAGATCCTATACTTTATTTTTTATTTATTTATTTGTGGCTGCATTGGGTCTTCATTGTTGCACGCGAGCTTTCTGTAGTTGTGGTGAGCGGGGGGCTATTCTTTGTTGTGGTGAGTTGGCTTCTCCTTGCGGTGGCCTGTCTTGTTGTGGAGCACGGGTTCTAGGCATGCAGGCTTCAGTAGTTGCGGCACACGGGCTCAGCAGTTGTGGCCCGCAGGCTCCAGAGCGCAGGCTCAGCAGTTGTGGCACGTGGGCGTAGCTGCTCCACGGCATGTGGGATCTTCCCCCACAAGGGCTCGAACCCGTGTCCCCTGCATTGGGAGGTGGATTCTTAACCACTGCACCATCAGGGAAGCCCTTCTTTTTACTTTTGATCTGAAGCTTATGTTGGCCTTATAAATACTTTGAGCAATATATAGTTTTCTGTTTCCTGGAAGATTTTTATGTAAGATTACCAATACTTCTTCCCGAAATATTTGGAAGAAGTTACGTGGAAACCCATTTATCCCTGGAAATCATTTTCTGTAAAGGTACTTAACTATACAAACAACTTTTTGAGTAGATACAGGTGTTTTAGATATTTTTTCTTTGTTGGGTTAGTCTTGTTAGGTTGCATTTGTTAAGAATGTGTAATTTTGGATGAATTTTCAAATTTATAACTATAAAATTATCATAATTTTAACAGCTTTATTGGGATGTCATTTACATACCATAATTTCAACTCTTTTATGTATACAATTCAGTGGTTCTTAGTGTAACCACTAAAAGACTTGTGGAACCATCACGACAGTCCAATTGTAGATTTTTGTCCCCTCACAAAAATCCCATTACACATTAACAAGGTTTTTTCATTCTCCTCAACCCTCTCAGCCCTAGGCAACGACTAATCGACTTCCTGTCTCTACAGATTGGCTATTCTGGGCACTTCATATAAATGGCACCATACAATATGTGATCTTTTGTGATTGGCTGCTTTAACTTTACATAATGCTTTCATGGTTCATTCATGTTGTAACATGGATCAATATTTCATGCCTTTTTAGAGCTGAATGCTATTCTATTGTACGGCTGTTCCACATTTTGTTTCTTCATTTATCAGATTGACATTTGAATTATTTCCACCTTTTGTTTTTAGAAATAGGTTTCCCTGAACATTCACGTACAAGCTTTTGTGCAGACATAAGTTTTCATTTCTCTTAGGTATATATTTAGTAATGGAACTGCTGGGTCATAGGGTAACTCGATGTTTAACACTTGCAGGAACTCTCAAGCTGTTTTGTAAAATGGCCGCGCCATTTTACATTCCCACCAGCAATGTATGTGGCTTTTAATCTCTTTTCTTACAGCCTAGCATGTCGTCTATGCTGGGAAACGTTTCACATGTAGTTGAGCAGGATGAGCATTTTACTGTTCGGTTGAGTATTCTCTAGACGTTTTGTAGGTCTTGTTAATTCATAGTCTTGTCCAAGTCTTCTATATCGTTGTTGATCTTCTGCCTAATTGTTCTATCCATTATTGACCGTGGAGTACTGAAGCCTCTACCTAATATTGTGCAATTATCTATTTCTTCCTTCAATTCTTCATGGGTGTTGGTATTTTCTTCTTCATGTACTTTGGTTTTATCTTATTCAGGGCAAATATGTTAAAAATTTTGGTATCTTCCCTTTTTTATCATAAAATGTCCCTTTTCATATCTAGTAACTCTTTTGTTTGTTTTAAAGTCTATATTTTCTGGTATTAGTATAGCCACTTCAGCATGCTTATGGTTGCTATTTGCATGCACCTCTTATGTTTCACTGAACTTTGTGAGAAGGCAGGGCCTGGGAGCTGCGGCCTCACACTCAGGCTCCAGAGGAAGATGTGTGTGACACACCTCAAACTGACCCAAAACACGGAGCAAAACCAGCCATCTAGAGGTCTAAAAGAGAGCCACTGCAGCTACTAGCCCATAGGTCCAAGGAAAATAAATTCTTGTTTATGTAACTGAGTTTGGGGGCGATTTCTTCCAAAGCATTATCACAGCAAGAGCTGACTAACACCACATCCTCCAAATCATTGTTATGTAAATGGCTGCCACCAGGCCTACATGTAAGGTAATTGTGTACTCAAAATGTGAGAATTCTTGAACTCTTGGTGCCTCTCCAACACAATGTACATGGCTAAATTTCCGCCAATAAGTTCACTAATATACCACAAAGATCTCCCTAAACTTTTATTAAATGCAATGCAAAGTTCTTTCTTTTCATTTTCTGCTTTGGCATAGTTAAAATGCTTTTTATCCATGTAAATCGGCTCTTGCTCTTTGGCTTCTGTGGTTAGAGTCTCTTGAACTCTTTGGCTTTTCAGCTCCTAGGCTGTAACGTTTGAATCAGCAAATGCCCCAAGGAGAAAAGCTGCAGCAAATGTCAAGCTTGCGTCTGTGTTTCCCTTCTCTCCACAACTTGGCCCACGTGTCTTGGTGTCTCTCCAACATTCAGATGCCAGAGAACACATGTGTTCTTACTTTATCCAGGTTTTCTAAAATTTCTTTAGACTTCACCTGATCTTATGTTATTATTGAACTATCATCTCAATTACCACTAGGAAGAAAATTTACAATTTTTGAGAGAAAAGGGAACCCTGGTACACTGTTGGTAGGGATGTAAACTGGTGCAGCCACTGTGGAAAACAGTATGGAGGGTTCTCCAAAACCTAAAAAGAGAACTACTATATGACCTCGCAACTCCACTCTTAGGTATAAATCTGAAAAAACCAAAAACACGTGTTCTCAATAACATGTACTGGAAAAGATACATGCACCCCAATGTTCGCAGCATCCTTGTGTACAATTACCAAGATATGGAAGCAACCTAAGTGTCATCAAGAGATGAATAGATAAAGAAGATGTGGTACATATAACCAATGGCATACTACTCAGCCTTACAAAAGAACAAAACTTTGCCATTTGCAGCAACATAGATGGCCTTGGAGGGCATTGTGGTAAGTGAAATAAGTCAAACAGAAACAAATACTGTAGGATATCACCTATATATGGAATCTCAAAATACAACTATCTAGCAAATATAACAAAACAGAAGGAGAGTTACAGATATAGAGAACAAACTAATGGTTGCCAGCGCAGAGGGGGAGGAGGGGGCAATACAGGGGTCGGGAAGTGGGAGATGTAAACTACTAGGTCCACAATAGGCTCAAGGATGTATTGTACAACACAGGGAATATAGGCAGTATTTTGTAATAACTGTAAATGTAAAGTAACCTTTAAAAAGTATATAAACATGTTTTTAAAAGAAATCATACTGAAAATTGGAAACAATTTAAATATCCATCAACAGGAAAAAGCACATATAAATTATTGTATTTCCGTACATGGGAATCCTACATAGCGAGGAAAGTACGTGAACTAGACAGATCTTTACGTGTCAGCATGGATGAACCTAGCAAAGATAACACTAAATAAAGCAAGTAAGAAGACAAAATATAGAATACTATATGCGGTTTATGAATACTTAAAAATGTAGCATAAATAGAAAGATGTCCATGTCAGTGATGGAGACCAAGTTCAGAAGAGTGGTTACCCAGGGTCAGCTGGGGAGTGGCTGTGTTTGGGAAAGTGGTCACACCAGACTCTTCAACAGGAATGGAAATGTTTCAGTTCACACGCTGGCTGGAAGACAGAGGAGTGTCTGCGATGTTATAATGTGAGCATCTAGGGGATCTGATGCGCGGGAGATGGTAGAGGGTGGAGGCATCCAGAAGGTGGTGGTAGAAGAGGAACGTTGTACACAGAACGCCTAAGGCCTGACCAGAGGACAACCACTGTTCTAGAAACTGGACACAAATCCAACTTCTACGGCCAGCCCTAAAAGACAAACTGAGGCATATTTAAAATTTTAAGACTATGTGAGCAAAATTAGATTCAATTCAGGCACCACCAAAGTGGAAGCGGTGAGGAGCACTCCAGCCACAGGAGCTGCAGAGATGCTTATTTTAAAAGAGCAGAAGCAAAGCAAGGAAATGACTGATTTGCTATAGCTTTAAAGCCTAGTTGGTGGTTTGTGACTGGCTGTCCTCAGCGGTGTCCATCACCCTGAGCCGTTGACAGGCTTAGATTTTCCTTGCTTTACATAGGCGGCCGCATCACTAGAGCCACCACAGTCTAACGGCCCCCTGCAGGGTTAATTTACTAACACCAATTGTCTGAGTCCTTCCTCTTACTCAGTCACTTCACTTCCTACACTTCAGTTTCTCTTCTGTAAAGTGGACATTCAGTAGTAAATTCTCTGTGGAGGTGTCAGCGCAAAACAAAGTGATTATTAGTAACCATGATCATGTCCTGAATACACTGAACACGTCACTGTTTGCCAACCACCGTGTCAAGTCAGCAGAGACAACAGAAATTAAGAGCTCTCCGCAAAAATTCACACACCCGTGCACCAGGTAACGGACCACAGGTAGACGTTCACTCAGCCTTTCATGTGTCCCTCACGGAGTGCACGCTCTCTCCTAGGCGGGGTGATCACAGACACTTAGCGGCAGTTTAATGACTTTTTAAATGCGTTGATACAACCATGTCTCACTTTTGTTTGGATCAGTCAGCAAACACTTTTTGTAAACCCCATACTCTCCACACCTCCTACCTTTCGCGCCACCCTAGTCTCGAATCTCCTGCCCCTGCTCCTCAGGCTGGGTCCCCATGGGAGGCGGGGCTGCGTGCTGACACACTGAGGAGTGGGCGGAGGTCTTCGATCCCCGCCCACACAGCGCTGCCCACAGGTTTGAACCGCAGCGCGGAGAGCGAAGAGGTCTGAGCCAACATGAGCACGGCATCGAGGGGCCTGCCTAGCTGGGGCCAGTGGCCCTGTGTCTTCTGCCTGCAATGCGGGTCCTGCGCATGCTGCACCTGAGGGGCCGTGAGGCGAGCAGGGGCCACCAGGCAGGTGTGGACATCGTGTCCGCAGCCAGGGTCCCCGAGGCCATGCTGCGGCAATGATCACTTGCTGAATCTGAGCCGCCACAGTGCGGGAATATATAAGGGAAGTGCTGGAGAAAAACAGCAAGCAGGGAAGGGAGATGGAGATGGTTAGATGCTAGGAGGAGGCTGCTAGCTGAAACTAAGTGATCCCTGAGGACTTTCTGGGGAAGATAAAATTTAAGAGGGAGCAAGGAGCATATCTGGGAAGTGAATAGTACAGGTAGAGGGAACAGTCCGATGGAAAGTCAATGAGGCTAGAGTAGGCTGGAGTACCCAAGGAGCAGAAAGGATGGCAGTGTGTGGAAAACAGAGCAAGCAAAGTGGAGAGGAGAAGGAAATAGTCAGACACGAAACAGAGGTCCACATTTCTAGGGCTCTGGAGGCACTTTGAGGACTTTGATTCTTCTGTGAAGAAGCCATTGAAGAGATTTCAGTGACATGATCTGACTTATGTTTTAACAGGATCTCTCTGGATGCCATGTTGATTAGAGAGTGTAGGAGAGTAAGGACAAGCCCCAGAAGACCAAGAGTTGATTCAAAGAAGTGATTACTCAAACATGGTCCCCCTCCTCAGTGAGGACGCAGAGCAGGAATCGGCAAATCATGGCCACAAATCAAATCAGGCTCTCAGCCTGGATCTGTGGGACTGTGAGCTAATAATGGTTCTCACGTTTAGAAAGCTTGTTGAAGAAGAAAGAGGAGAAGCTACAGAAGCTGTATATGGCCCACAAAGCCTAAGATATTTAAAATCCAGAAAATGCTTTCCAACACCTGATGTAAAGCATGTGGCTCGTAGGAGGTGCTCAACAAAATTTGGAAGAGGAATACAAGTGTCAATTAGTTCCTGAAAACACTGTAAAGTGATAGGTGTCAAGAAACATTTATCCCTTCACCCTTAACCTTCACAAATGATGCCATTTCCATCGAGCTATTGAAAAATATATTCTGGCTTTCAAAACAATAAACCAGGGGCCATTTTATCACATAAGAAAGGTCATAAACAACTGTCGAGTAAAGTTGAAATAGCAACAAATCAAATAATAACAAAAGACATTTTTATAGACTTAAGCCTTACAAAGCATTTTCATGTTCATTCTCTAAATTAATCCTCAAATCTACTCCATGAGGTAGTTATTATTTTCCCTTTAGAAATGACCACATATTCCAATCCTCAGTGATTGCCCACGAAAAGCTGAAATCTTGAGTGTCACATCTATTAATGCCAAGGTTGGGTTTTTTTCCCATGGGAACATTGGATGCTAAAATCCACAGGGATTTTCAGCTCAAGATGGCAGACAAGGAAACATATTCACTTTCTGTTCCTCCTGAAACCATATTTAAACAATACTGTAGAAATACCAAACTTAATCAACCAATCAAAGCCAAGACATTTTGGAAGTCATCCACCACAGAAAGATTTCAACACATTTCGAGAAGGCAAACAATGAAATGGAGGAGCCATGAATAAAATAATGAAGAAAAGACTAACCCTAAGTAAGGTCTGCACAAAGCCAGTCAGCTTTGGCTGAGCTCTGGTTGTAGTAAAGGGCAGAGGAAAGAAGAGGGGCTGAAAACAAGGACACAAAAGTTATTTTAGGAAAAAAAGATCATTTAATGAGCTCCAGGGAACACTCAGCCTGCTGCCATACTAACTCATGAATTACAATGGATTGTTGGTAAGCAAGATGAGAAAACAGGGAAGAAACCAAACAAACAAAAATCAAGACATTGTTTCTTACTGAACTCTCCTCAAATGAGATCGAGGAATTAGGGTTCCATGCCACAGCTGTAAATCATTTCTGCTCTTGGAGAGGTTAGAAAGGGCTTATAATATTTACCCTTTTCTTTCAGACATAATTTAGGTGTGAGCAAAAGCTTTTTGTGTCCTCCAACCCCAAAGTTTATTGGGGGTGGAAGTCCAAATTTGCTGTGACATACCATAAAAAGAATCTCATGAGCAGAGGGTCCAACTAATTCTGGAATATATGAATTAGGCCCAGTGTTATTTTCCATACACTTTGAACAAAACTATAGAAATACATTTTGACTGATCTATACGATTCTGGGTTCGGAAACTTCTACATGTCACCTGTGTGATACATAACGCACAATGTCAGCCCCAGGGGAGAGAAAACACTCCAATGAAGCAAGCCAAAGACACAAGTTTTAAACAAGGTCAAGTGATGTGTAGACCATCAGCTTCCAGCTCCTGAATAACAACACATGTTTCCCTCATCCTAGACACCCAAGAGTACGTCTCCTCTCTTGGGCATAAGAATCTCTCGAGTTACATATGTGTAATAAAGAGTGGACCCAGCTGGCCTACTCACAATGACCAAATTGTGTTGATCGTACTTTAAACCAATACATCGCTCCACGCTGAAGTTGCAATAAAGGATATATTGGCTTTCTAGACATGAATGAGACGCCTTGCTGGATATACTCCAGGAAGGCCAGAGAAACTGGCTTCTAATCCATACGGAACAATTCACTGGTGAATTTCTTTCAGGATAGCCCATGATTTATCTAGACTATAATCTTTACATATCTGGATCCTTCAAACTAGACAAAGGGAAAATCCGGCCTTCAAGCCTCAGTTAGACATGTGGAATGGCAGCACCAATGGTAGCACCAGCTGACAACTGGTGGTCCCTGACCTGTATCTTCTGAGATTAGAACACAGTGCGGTGGATGACCAATTCATGTGTTGAACAGAAGAAGACCTCCCACAGGGCAGTGTAGCTGTTCGTTACAGGTATGGCACTTAGGGCTAAGTACCATAAGGACTACAAGAAAAAATGAAAAACAAGGAACACATGAAGCATATATGATAAGGGGGCACCACAGTCCAGAACACGAGCTCTGGAATCACACAGGCTTGCTTCGAATCCCGGCTAAGCCACTACCATCTGTATACCCTGAAGAACGGTGCAAGGTTTACATGTTGTCTGACCAAATTTCAAAAAAGAAGTGAAGAAAGAACCTACCTGCCAGGAAGGGACATCGTGGGGTGCAGCATGCAGTCGGATCAGGGCTCTGCATCTCCTGCTCAGAAACCTTTGCCACCTGGCTCATGGTGATGCTGGCAGCTGAGCAGCCCTGGAGAAGGCGATCCTGTCTCCAGGCCTCGCAGAGAAGCTGGGGAGGTCCCCGGAGGAGGTGGCCCACACCCTGGCAAGCTCTGGGTGCCTCCTGCCCTCAGCTCTGAGCAGCCTCTGGCCTCTGGGCCCCGTAGTGGGGAAGGGCTGGCCGATACATATGCGCAGCTGAGGGGCCTGCAGAGCCGGTGCCCAGGCAGGGTGAGCTCTGAAGGAGAAGGCCTCCACAGTCCCCAACAGTCTCTGCATGGTGGCCCATCCCGTGCCAAACACCTGCCACCCACAGCGAGAAGACCCAGCCACTAGAAAGTCCAGAAGGGGCCCCGCCTTTTGCCTTTGGGCTGGGGTTTCTCCACCAGCGGGGCTCGCATGTGCCCCCTGACTCACCCCCTGCCCCGCCCGCCCTTTCTCTGTGACACGTACAAGGGACATGTCACAGAGGCAGGCGGAGCCGTCAGATATAAAAGGAGTGAGAAGCTCTCCCACTGTCACTCTCTGCTCTCAGATCAGGCACGCAGCAGCTCTGATATGGAACCCATGGACACCACACCTCCTTCCCACGCCATCATCTACCATTCTGCTCCTGTTTTCCCCAGCACCCCATTTACGCCTTTGCCGGGCATCGGTGCTTCAGCAGGCAGCACGTCTGACCCCGAACCTATGGACACCACGCCTCCTTCCCACGCCGTCATCTTCCGTTCTGCTCCTGTTTTCTCCAGCACCCCATTTACGGCTTTGGCGGGCATCGGTGCTTCAGCAGGCAGCACCTCAGACCCCGAACCTATGGACACCACACCTCCTTCCCACGCCGTCATCTTCCATTCTGCTCCTGCTTTCTCCAGCACCCGTTCACGGCTTTGGCGGTCACAGCGTTGACGGGCATCGGTGCTTCGGCAGGCAGCACGTCTCACACCAAAGCTACGGACACCTCACCTCCTTTACAGGCTGACAAGACCCAACAGATAGACCAACACTTCAAAGTTATGACAGAAAGTTGAGTAAGGTATACATTTGCAATTTCATTTATTATTATTAAAAAGCACAACTGTAGTGCTTAGACTATAACAAGCACTATTCTAAGTTCTTACCAAATATTAACCCACATATTCCTCATAATGGCAACCCTATAGGCAGGTAATGTTCTTTTTTTTTTGTGGTACGCAGGCCTCTCACTGTCGTGGCCTCTCCCGCTGCCGATCACAGGCTCTGGACACGCGGGCTCAGCGGCCATGGCTCACGGGCCCAACCGCTCCACGGCATGTGGGATCCTCCCGGACCGGGGCAGGAACCCGTGCCCCTTGCATCAGCAGGCGGACTCCCAAACACTGCACCACTATGGAAGCCCGGCAGGTCATATTCATAATATTCACGTTTGGGGGGAAACTGAGGCCAGGAGACATTGAATAGCTTGCCTAATGCCACACAGTAAGTAGGTGGCAAAAACCCAGGAGTAAAACCAGACCGTGTAGACTTTCATCACTTTGCTGTGTCACCTTATTATAAGTTGTGGTTAGGGAAGGGACTAAATTGGCAAGACTCTGAACTCAAAGGAGAAGGGAGAAATGAGAAAATGAGTGATCCTAGAAACTAGAGAAGATTTAGGCTCAGAAATTTCTGATGATGAGACCCGGAAGATCAAGAACTTGGTTGGAATACTAACTTGGGGTAGTATCTGAATCCATTGAGAAATGGTTTTGTTTTGTGTAAAATTTAGAAAGGCCAGTTGGATGAAGATTAATGAAGAAAAAAGAAGGAAGGAAAAGGAAAAGGTGCCTTAAGTGAGACATAACCACTTCACTCTAAGTACTAGGGGTGTGGTCCTGTGGGAAAGGATGGAGCTCTCTCTACCAGGTTTGTCACCAGGATGAACAAGGAGAAACATGGCAAGCATTGTACTCGTTTTGATGATCCCTCAAAACCACGGCTTCAGTTTCCAAGAATGACCTACGGTAGCATAACTACTGTGTGTCAGACATGCCACTAAGTGTGTTTCCAGTCACACATTTTAATTGGAGAAAAGGATCAATAGTCTATCTACCTCAGATCACACAGAGGGTGGGGGAGCCCGTTTTTAAACCATCTGCCTCCAATTCCAGGTGCCAGGAGCCAGACTCAGCCTACAGGTCTCTTCTGCTCACCTGGAAGTGAAACCATGCGTCATGATTAGTGAAATCCTGTCTTCACTCATCAAGGTACCTTGAACACTTGCACGTCCTCCAAGTAGCATGTAGCATAAGCAAAAAGATGTTTGCCCCGGTATTGTCCAGGAACTTGGAATCAGCTGTGCCTAGGTAGGCGGAGCTGGTTTAGAGTGGAGAGGACCACCGATCTTCCACCTGGGCAAGTGCCTTTTGGCCTTCTGCCATCAGAGGGCCAAAAACTCCAGCCTGAGAATGTGCTGAGCCCTGTAGCCTATTACACCAGCTCAGAACAATGAGGAGCACATCTTTGTCCAATCACCTTGCCTCAAGCTCCCCATGACCCATACTGCCCTGCTTCTTTATTCTTTATCCCACAGATACCCCAAGCCCCTTGCTTTCGGGAAGGAGGATTGGAGACCTATTTTCACGTCACTTCCTCGCATGGCTGCCCTGTGAATAAACCTCCTCTTTGCTGCAAACCTCAGCATCTCACTGTTTTGGCTTGCTGCGCCTCAGACACAATGGTTGGGAGCAGTGGTAAAGGTCCCTTGCCTGTAAGGGAAGCTGGTAGGGCCTAGTAGTCACTTTGTGGATGTTTTCTCCTCCCGGAGGGGAGACGTCCTGCTCTTCTGGAAAGGGAGAAATGCAGGAGCTGGACCCTTGCCCTCAGCATCACCGTCACCTAGGAGCTTCTTAGCAGGACAGAATCCAGGCCCCACCCAGAACTACTGAATACCAGCCTGCATTTAACAAGATCCCCAAGGGAGGCACACCCATGTGAAATTTGGAGAGGCACCAAGCTGTCATCCTCTTCTCCGCAGCTAATGAAAACCAAGCAAAGATTCATCCCAAGCCTACTCTGCCTCAGTCAATTGGATATCATATGGGCTCATTTAATCCTCCCCAGAACCTGCAAATGAGACTGCACATGCCACGGAGCAACTAAGACCGTGCGCCACAACTACCGAGCCTGCGCTCTAGAGCCCGTGAACCAAAACTCCTGAAGCCCACACACCTACACTCCATGCTCAGCAACAACGAGAAGCCACCCCAATGAGAAGCCTGCGCACTGCAACAAAGAGTAGCCCCCGCTCACTGCAACTAGAGAAAGCCCACACACAGCAATGAAGAGCCTATGCAGCCAAAAATAAATAAATAAATAAACCTGTTAAAAAATAAATCGTGTTTTAGTAACTTACTAAAAGGCACACAATCAGTAAATCTGAGCAAGAATTCAATGCCAAATCTGTCACACCGAAGTTTAAGCTAGTACTTGAGATTAATAAAAACAGCACTAAATTAAACGTTCAGCGATACTTTTTATTTCATACTCTTTCACTAACACTCTTTGGAGATAAATCATTTCATTTATATGGGCCTTAGTTTTTACAACTATAACAGCTGGAAGCTTGACTAGATGATCTGTATGTAGTTTTCCAATTCTAAAATGTTCCACTAATTTGGATTCCTACAATAATTGCTCTTGCAATACATGCATGCTGCCACCAAGTAGCAGTAGAGACTACTAGTTCCTTTTTTATCCCTAGTGGGGAGTGCATTTTGACATCAGACTTATCCGTCAATAGTACAACCTGTTAGTGTAACTATAAAATAACAGAATAATCTGGTATTCTCTCCTGCAAAGCAGAAGCTTTACATTGTGTCTGTGAGTCGTATCAGAATCACCTGTAGGTTTTGACACACAGAGGAAATCCAGAACCCACTGAATGAGAATCTTCAGAGACAGGACTTGGGCTTCTGGATTCTGGGGCTCCCATCATTTGTATATTTTATTTCATTTTATTTTTTGCCTATGTACAATATTAGTCACATCCTTTGGAATCTTTAAAAGTTTCTTTTTGTTTTAAATTTTAGAATATTCCATAATCTTCACCTACTTTTCATAAGGTGTTATCTGTTATGTTTATTCGATCTTGTGCTTCTCCTGGTTAAGACTTCATTATTTTTTTTTTCGGGGCCCTGCCTCATGTCTTGGAGGATCTTATTTCCCTGACCTGGGATTGGACCCCAGGGCCCCAGCAGTGAAAGCGCCAAGTTCTAACCACTGGAAAACCAGGGAATTCCCAAGGCTTCGTTTAAAATGACTTCTTTTCCCACTCTAATTCATTCCTGGGATGGATTTCATGTTTGAACATTAAAGCAACCTGGCATTACCAAAATAAAGCTACTTTGATTCTGATATATGATTGTTTTACATACCATGGGTACAGTTTGTGCTTCTGTTTACACATTTTGCATGCATTTTCAAAAGAGAAACTGGCCTGTGATTCTATTCTTGTAATATTCTTTATAGATTTTGTTTTGTTTTGTTTTTAAGATCCTATACTTTATTTTTTATTTATTTATTTGTGGCTGCATTGGGTCTTCATTGTTGCACGCGAGCTTTCTGTAGTTGTGGTGAGCGGGGGGCTATTCTTTGTTGTGGTGAGTTGGCTTCTCCTTGCGGTGGCCTGTCTTGTTGTGGAGCACGGGTTCTAGGCATGCAGGCTTCAGTAGTTGCGGCACACGGGCTCAGCAGTTGTGGCCCGCAGGCTCCAGAGCGCAGGCTCAGCAGTTGTGGCACGTGGGCGTAGCTGCTCCACGGCATGTGGGATCTTCCCCCACAAGGGCTCGAACCCGTGTCCCCTGCATTGGGAGGTGGATTCTTAACCACTGCACCATCAGGGAAGCCCTTCTTTTTACTTTTGATCTGAAGCTTATGTTGGCCTTATAAATACTTTGAGCAATATATAGTTTTCTGTTTCCTGGAAGATTTTTATGTAAGATTACCAATACTTCTTCCCGAAATATTTGGAAGAAGTTACGTGGAAACCCATTTATCCCTGGAAATCATTTTCTGTAAAGGTACTTAACTATACAAACAACTTTTTGAGTAGATACAGGTGTTTTAGATATTTTTTCTTTGTTGGGTTAGTCTTGTTAGGTTGCATTTGTTAAGAATGTGTAATTTTGGATGAATTTTCAAATTTATAACTATAAAATTATCATAATTTTAACAGCTTTATTGGGATGTCATTTACATACCATAATTTCAACTCTTTTATGTATACAATTCAGTGGTTCTTAGTGTAACCACTAAAAGACTTGTGGAACCATCACGACAGTCCAATTGTAGATTTTTGTCCCCTCACAAAAATCCCATTACACATTAACAAGGTTTTTTCATTCTCCTCAACCCTCTCAGCCCTAGGCAACGACTAATCGACTTCCTGTCTCTACAGATTGGCTATTCTGGGCACTTCATATAAATGGCACCATACAATATGTGATCTTTTGTGATTGGCTGCTTTAACTTTACATAATGCTTTCATGGTTCATTCATGTTGTAACATGGATCAATATTTCATGCCTTTTTAGAGCTGAATGCTATTCTATTGTACGGCTATTCCACATTTTGTTTCTTCATTTATCAGATTGACATTTGAATTATTTCCACCTTTTGTTTTTAGAAATAGGTTTCCCTGAACATTCACGTACAAGCTTTTGTGCAGACATAAGTTTTCATTTCTCTTAGGTATATATTTAGTAATGGAACTGCTGGGTCATAGGGTAACTCGATGTTTAACACTTGCAGGAACTCTCAAGCTGTTTTGTAAAATGGCCGCGCCATTTTACATTCCCACCAGCAATGTATGTGGCTTTTAATCTCTTTTCTTACAGCCTAGCATGTCGTCTATGCTGGGAAACGTTTCACATGTAGTTGAGCAGGATGAGCATTTTACTGTTCGGTTGAGTATTCTCTAGACGTTTTGTAGGTCTTGTTAATTCATAGTCTTGTCCAAGTCTTCTATATCGTTGTTGATCTTCTGCCTAATTGTTCTATCCATTATTGACCGTGGAGTACTGAAGCCTCTACCTAATATTGTGCAATTATCTATTTCTTCCTTCAATTCTTCATGGGTGTTGGTATTTTCTTCTTCATGTACTTTGGTTTTATCTTATTCAGGGCAAATATGTTAAAAATTTTGGTATCTTCCCTTTTTTATCATAAAATGTCCCTTTTCATATCTAGTAACTCTTTTGTTTGTTTTAAAGTCTATATTTTCTGGTATTACTATAGCCACTTCAGCATGCTTATGGTTGCTATTTGCATGCACCTCTTATGTTTCACTGAACTTTGTGAGAAGGCAGGGCCTGGGAGCTGCGGCCTCACACTCAGGCTCCAGAGGAAGATGTGTGTGACACACCTCAAACTGACCCAAAACACGGAGCAAAACCAGCCATCTAGAGGTCTAAAAGAGAGCCACTGCAGCTACTAGCCCATAGGTCCAAGGAAAATAAATTCTTGTTTATGTAACTGAGTTTTGGGGCGATTTCTTCCAAAGCATTATCACAGCAAGAGCTGACTAACACCACATCCTCCAAATCATTGTTATGTAAATGGCTGCCACCAGGCCTACATGTAAGGTAATTGTGTACTCAAAATGTGAGAATTCTTGAACTCTTGGTGCCTCTCCAACACAATGTACATGGCTAAATTTCCGCCAATAAGTTCACTAATATACCACAAAGATCTCCCTAAACTTTTATTAAATGCAATGCAAAGTTCTTTCTTTTCATTTTCTGCTTTGGCATAGTTAAAATGCTTTTTATCCATGTAAATCGGCTCTTGCTCTTTGGCTTCTGTGGTTAGAGTCTCTTGAACTCTTTGGCTTTTCAGCTCCTAGGCTGTAACGTTTGAATCAGCAAATGCCCCAAGGAGAAAAGCTGCAGCAAATGTCAAGCTTGCGTCTGTGTTTCCCTTCTCTCCACAACTTGGCCCACGTGTCTTGGTGTCTCTCCAACATTCAGATGCCAGAGAACACATGTGTTCTTACTTTATCCAGGTTTTCTAAAATTTCTTTAGACTTCACCTGATCTTATGTTATTATTGAACTATCATCTCAATTACCACTAGGAAGAAAATTTACAATTTTTGAGAGAAAAGGGAACCCTGGTACACTGTTGGTAGGGATGTAAACTGGTGCAGCCACTGTGGAAAACAGTATGGAGGGTTCTCCAAAACCTAAAAAGAGAACTACTATATGACCTCGCAACTCCACTCTTAGGTATAAATCTGAAAAAACCAAAAACACGTGTTCTCAATAACATGTACTGGAAAAGATACATGCACCCCAATGTTCGCAGCATCCTTGTGTACAATTACCAAGATATGGAAGCAACCTAAGTGTCATCAAGAGATGAATAGATAAAGAAGATGTGGTACATATAACCAATGGCATACTACTCAGCCTTACAAAAGAACAAAACTTTGCCATTTGCAGCAACATAGATGGCCTTGGAGGGCATTGTGGTAAGTGAAATAAGTCAAACAGAAACAAATACTGTAGGATATCACCTATATATGGAATCTCAAAAATACAACTATCTAGCAAATATAACAAAACAGAAGGAGAGTTACAGATATAGAGAACAAACTAATGGTTGCCAGCGCAGAGGGGGAGGAGGGGGCAATACAGGGGTCGGGAAGTGGGAGATGTAAACTACTAGGTCCACAATAGGCTCAAGGATGTATTGTACAACACAGGGAATATAGGCAGTATTTTGTAATAACTGTAAATGTAAAGTAACCTTTAAAAAGTATATAAACATGTTTTTAAAAGAAATCATACTGAAAATTGGAAACAATTTAAATATCCATCAACAGGAAAAAGCACATATAAATTATTGTATTTCCGTACATGGGAATCCTACATAGCGAGGAAAGTACGTGAACTAGACAGATCTTTACGTGTCAGCATGGATGAACCTAGCAAAGATAACACTAAATAAAGCAAGTAAGAAGACAAAATATAGAATACTATATGCGGTTTATGAATACTTAAAAATGTAGCATAAATAGAAAGATGTCCATGTCAGTGATGGAGACCAAGTTCAGAAGAGTGGTTACCCAGGGTCAGCTGGGGAGTGGCTGTGTTTGGGAAAGTGGTCACACCAGACTCTTCAACAGGAATGGAAATGTTTCAGTTCACACGCTGGCTGGAAGACAGAGGAGTGTCTGCGATGTTATAATGTGAGCATCTAGGGGATCTGATGCGCGGGAGATGGTAGAGGGTGGAGGCATCCAGAAGGTGGTGGTAGAAGAGGAACGTTGTACACAGAACGCCTAAGGCCTGACCAGAGGACAACCACTGTTCTAGAAACTGGACACAAATCCAACTTCTACGGCCAGCCCTAAAAGACAAACTGAGGCATATTTAAAATTTTAAGACTATGTGAGCAAAATTAGATTCAATTCAGGCACCACCAAAGTGGAAGCGGTGAGGAGCACTCCAGCCACAGGAGCTGCAGAGATGCTTATTTTAAAAGAGCAGAAGCAAAGCAAGGAAATGACTGATTTGCTATAGCTTTAAAGCCTAGTTGGTGGTTTGTGACTGGCTGTCCTCAGCGGTGTCCGTCACCCTGAGCCGTTGACAGGCTTAGATTTTCCTTGCTTTACATAGGCGGCCGCATCACTAGAGCCACCACAGTCTAACGGCCCCCTGCAGGGTTAATTTACTAACACCAATTGTCTGAGTCCTTCCTCTTACTCAGTCACTTCACTTCCTACGCCTCAGTTTCTCTTCTGTAAAGTGGACATTCAGTAGTAAATTCTCTGTGGAGGTGTCAGCGCAAAACAAAGTGATTATTAGTAACCATGATCATGTCCTGAATACACTGAACACGTCACTGTTTGCCAACCACCGTGTCAAGTCAGCAGAGACAACAGAAATTAAGAGCTCTCCGCAAAAATTCACACACCCGTGCACCAGGTAACGGACCACAGGTAGATGTTCACTCAGCCTTTCATGTGTCCCTCACGGAGTGCACGCTCTCTCCTAGGCGGGGTGATCACAGACACTTAGCGGCAGTTTAATGACTTTTTAAATGCGTTGATACAACCATGTCTCACTTTTGTTTGGATCAGTCAGCAAACACTTTTTGTAAACCCCATACTCTCCACACCTCCTACCTTTCGCGCCACCCTAGTCTCGAATCTCCTGCCCCTGCTCCTCAGGCTGGGTCCCCATGGGAGGCGGGGCTGCGTGCTGACACACTGAGGAGTGGGCGGAGGTCTTCGATCCCCGCCCACACAGCGCTGCCCACAGGTTTGAACCGCAGCGCGGAGAGCGAAGAGGTCTGAGCCAACATGAGCACGGCATCGAGGGGCCTGCCTAGCTGGGGCCAGTGGCCCTGTGTCTTCTGCCTGCAATGCGGGTCCTGCGCATGCTGCACCTGAGGGGCCGTGAGGCGAGCAGGGGCCACCAGGCAGGTGTGGACATCGTGTCCGCAGCCAGGGTCCCCGAGGCCATGCTGCGGCAATGATCACTTGCTGAATCTGAGCCGCCACAGTGCGGGAATATATAAGGGAAGTGCTGGAGAAAAACAGCAAGCAGGGAAGGGAGATGGAGATGGTTAGATGCTAGGAGGAGGCTGCTAGCTGAAACTAAGTGATCCCTGAGGACTTTCTGGGGAAGATAAAATTTAAGAGGGAGCAAGGAGCATATCTGGGAAGTGAATAGTACAGGTAGAGGGAACAGTCCGATGGAAAGTCAATGAGGCTAGAGTAGGCTGGAGTACCCAAGGAGCAGAAAGGATGGCAGTGTGTGGAAAACAGAGCAAGCAAAGTGGAGAGGAGAAGGAAATAGTCAGACACGAAACAGAGGTCCACATTTCTAGGGCTCTGGAGGCACTTTGAGGACTTTGATTCTTCTGTGAAGAAGCCATTGAAGAGATTTCAGTGACATGATCTGACTTATGTTTTAACAGGATCTCTCTGGATGCCATGTTGATTAGAGAGTGTAGGAGAGTAAGGACAAGCCCCAGAAGACCAAGAGTTGATTCAAAGAAGTGATTACTCAAACATGGTCCCCCTCCTCAGTGAGGACGCAGAGCAGGAATCGGCAAATCATGGCCACAAATCAAATCAGGCTCTCAGCCTGGATCTGTGGGACTGTGAGCTAATAATGGTTCTCACGTTTAGAAAGCTTGTTGAAGAAGAAAGAGGAGAAGCTACAGAAGCTGTATATGGCCCACAAAGCCTAAGATATTTAAAATCCAGAAAATGCTTTCCAACACCTGATGTAAAGCATGTGGCTCGTAGGAGGTGCTCAACAAAATTTGGAAGAGGAATACAAGTGTCAATTAGTTCCTGAAAACACTGTAAAGTGATAGGTGTCAAGAAACATTTATCCCTTCACCCTTAACCTTCACAAATGATGCCATTTCCATCGAGCTATTGAAAAATATATTCTGGCTTTCAAAACAATAAACCAGGGGCCATTTTATCACATAAGAAAGGTCATAAACAACTGTCGAGTAAAGTTGAAATAGCAACAAATCAAATAATAACAAAAGACATTTTTATAGACTTAAGCCTTACAAAGCATTTTCATGTTCATTCTCTAAATTAATCCTCAAATCTACTCCATGAGGTAGTTATTATTTTCCCTTTAGAAATGACCACATATTCCAATCCTCAGTGATTGCCCACGAAAAGCTGAAATCTTGAGTGTCACATCTATTAATGCCAAGGTTGGGTTTTTTTCCCATGGGAACATTGGATGCTAAAATCCACAGGGATTTTCAGCTCAAGATGGCAGACAAGGAAACATATTCACTTTCTGTTCCTCCTGAAACCATATTTAAACAATACTGTAGAAATACCAAACTTAATCAACCAATCAAAGCCAAGACATTTTGGAAGTCATCCACCACAGAAAGATTTCAACACATTTCGAGAAGGCAAACAATGAAATGGAGGAGCCATGAATAAAATAATGAAGAAAAGACTAACCCTAAGTAAGGTCTGCACAAAGCCAGTCAGCTTTGGCTGAGCTCTGGTTGTAGTAAAGGGCAGAGGAAAGAAGAGGGGCTGAAAACAAGGACACAAAAGTTATTTTAGGAAAAAAAGATCATTTAATGAGCTCCAGGGAACACTCAGCCTGCTGCCATACTAACTCATGAATTACAATGGATTGTTGGTAAGCAAGATGAGAAAACAGGGAAGAAACCAAACAAACAAAAATCAAGACATTGTTTCTTACTGAACTCTCCTCAAATGAGATCGAGGAATTAGGGTTCCATGCCACAGCTGTAAATCATTTCTGCTCTTGGAGAGGTTAGAAAGGGCTTATAATATTTACCCTTTTCTTTCAGACATAATTTAGGTGTGAGCAAAAGCTTTTTGTGTCCTCCAACCCCAAAGTTTATTGGGGGTGGAAGTCCAAATTTGCTGTGACATACCATAAAAAGAATCTCATGAGCAGAGGGTCCAACTAATTCTGGAATATATGAATTAGGCCCAGTGTTATTTTCCATACACTTTGAACAAAACTATAGAAATACATTTTGACTGATCTATACGATTCTGGGTTCTGAAACTTCTACATGTCACCTGTGTGATACATAACGCACAATGTCAGCCCCAGGGGAGAGAAAACACTCCAATGAAGCAAGCCAAAGACACAAGTTTTAAACAAGGTCAAGTGATGTGTAGACCATCAGCTTCCAGCTCCTGAATAACAACACATGTTTCCCTCGTCCTAGACACCCAAGAGTACGTCTCCTCTCTTGGGCATAAGAATCTCTCGAGTTACATATGTGTAATAAAGAGTGGACCCAGCTGGCCTACTCACAATGACCAAATTGTGTTGATCGTACTTTAAACCAATACATCGCTCCACGCTGAAGTTGCAATAAAGGATATATTGGCTTTCTAGACATGAATGAGACGCCTTGCTGGATATACTCCAGGAAGGCCAGAGAAACTGGCTTCTAATCCATACGGAACAATTCACTGGTGAATTTCTTTCAGGATAGCCCATGATTTATCTAGACTATAATCTTTACATATCTGGATCCTTCAAACTAGACAAAGGGAAAATCCGGCCTTCAAGCCTCAGTTAGACATGTGGAATGGCAGCACCAATGGTAGCACCAGCTGACAACTGGTGGTCCCTGACCTGTATCTTCTGAGATTAGAACACAGTGCGGTGGATGACCAATTCATGTGTTGAACAGAAGAAGACCTCCCACAGGGCAGTGTAGCTGTTCGTTACAGGTATGGCACTTAGGGCTAAGTACCATAAGGACTACAAGAAAAAATGAAAAACAAGGAACACATGAAGCATATATGATAAGGGGGCACCACAGTCCAGAACACGAGCTCTGGAATCACACAGGCTTGCTTCGAATCCCGGCTAAGCCACTACCATCTGTATACCCTGAAGAACGGTGCAAGGTTTACATGTTGTCTGACCAAATTTCAAAAAAGAAGTGAAGAAAGAACCTACCTGCCAGGAAGGGACATCGTGGGGTGCAGCATGCAGTCGGATCAGGGCTCTGCATCTCCTGCTCAGAAACCTTTGCCACCTGGCTCATGGTGATGCTGGCAGCTGAGCAGCCCTGGAGAAGGCGATCCTGTCTCCAGGCCTCGCAGAGAAGCTGGGGAGGTCCCCGGAGGAGGTGGCCCACACCCTGGCAAGCTCTGGGTGCCTCCTGCCCTCAGCTCTGAGCAGCCTCTGGCCTCTGGGCCCCGTAGTGGGGAAGGGCTGGCCGATACATATGCGCAGCTGAGGGGCCTGCAGAGCCGGTGCCCAGGCAGGGTGAGCTCTGAAGGAGAAGGCCTCCACAGTCCCCAACAGTCTCTGCATGGTGGCCCATCCCGTGCCAAACACCTGCCACCCACAGCGAGAAGACCCAGCCACTAGAAAGTCCAGAAGGGGCCCCGCCTTTTGCCTTTGGGCTGGGGTTTCTCCACCAGCGGGGCTCGCATGTGCCCCCTGACTCACCCCCTGCCCCGCCCGCCCTTTCTCTGTGACACGTACAAGGGACATGTCACAGAGGCAGGCGGAGCCGTCAGATATAAAAGGAGTGAGAAGCTCTCCCACTGTCACTCTCTGCTCTCAGATCAGGCACGCAGCAGCTCTGATATGGAACCCATGGACACCACACCTCCTTCCCACGCCATCATCTACCATTCTGCTCCTGTTTTCCCCAGCACCCCATTTACGCCTTTGCCGGGCATCGGTGCTTCAGCAGGCAGCACGTCTGACCCCGAACCTATGGACACCACGCCTCCTTCCCACGCCGTCATCTTCCGTTCTGCTCCTGTTTTCTCCAGCACCCCATTTACGGCTTTGGCGGGCATCGGTGCTTCAGCAGGCAGCACCTCAGACCCCGAACCTATGGACACCACACCTCCTTCCCACGCCGTCATCTTCCATTCTGCTCCTGCTTTCTCCAGCACCCGTTCACGGCTTTGGCAGTCACAGCGTTGACGGGCATCGGTGCTTCGGCAGGCAGCACGTCTCACACCAAAGCTACGGACACCTCACCTCCTTTACAGGCTGACAAGACCCAACAGATAGACCAACACTTCAAAGTTATGACAGAAAGTTGAGTAAGGTATACATTTGCAATTTCATTTATTATTATTAAAAAGCACAACTGTAGTGCTTAGACTATAACAAGTACTATTCTAAGTTCTTACCAAATATTAACCCACATATTCCTCATAATGGCAACCCTATAGGCAGGTAATGTTCTTTTTATTTTGTGGTACGCAGGCCTCTCACTGTCGTGGCCTCTCCCGCTGCCGATCACAGGCTCTGGACGCGCGGGCTCAGCGGCCATGGCTCACGGGCCCAACCGCTCCACGGCATGTGGGATCCTCCCGGACCGGGGCAGGAACCCGTGCCCCTTGCATCAGCAGGCGGACTCCCAAACACTGCACCACTATGGAAGCCCGGCAGGTCATATTCGTAATATTCACTTTTGGGGGGAAACTGAGGCCCAGAGACGTTGAATAGCTTGCCTAATGCCACACAGTAAGTAGGTGGCAAAAACCCAGGAGTAAAACCAGACCGTCTAGACTTTCATCACTTTGCTGTGTCACCTTATTATAAGTTGTGGTTAGGGAAGGGACTAAATTGGCAAGACTCTGAACTCAAAGGAGAAGGGAGAAATGAGACAATGAGTGATCCTAGAAACTAGAGAAGATTTAGGCTCAGAAATTTCTGATGATGAGACCCGGAAGATCAAGAACTTGGTTGGAATACTAACTTGGGGTAGTATCTGAATCCATTGAGAAATGGTTTTGTTTTGTGTAAAATTTAGAAAGGCCAGTTGGATGAAGATTAATGAAGAAAAAAGAAGGAAGGAAAAGGAAAAGGTGCCTTAAGTGAGACATAACCACTTCACTCTAAGTACTAGGGGTGTGGTCCTGTGGGAAAGGATGGAGCTCTCTCTACCAGGTTTGTCACCAGGATGAACAAGGAGAAACATGGCAAGCATTGTACTCGTTTTGATGATCCCTCAAAACCACGGCTTCAGTTTCCAAGAATGACCTACGGTAGCATAACTACTGTGTGTCAGACATGCCACTAAGTGTGTTTCCAGTCACACATTTTAATTGGAGAAAAGGATCAATAGTCTATCTACCTCAGATCACACAGAGGGTGGGGGAGCCCGTTTTTAAACCATCTGCCTCCAATTCCAGGTGCCAGGAGCCAGACTCAGCCTACAGGTCTCTTCTGCTCACCTGGAAGTGAAACCATGCGTCATGATTAGTGAAATCCTGTCTTCACTCATCAAGGTACCTTGAACACTTGCACGTCCTCCAAGTAGCACGTAGCATAAGCAAAAAGATGTTTGCCCCGGTATTGTCCAGGAACTTGGAATCAGCTGTGCCTAGGTAGGCGGAGCTGGTTTAGAGTGGAGAGGACCACCGATCTTCCACCTGGGCAAGAGCCTTTTGGCCTTCTGCCATCAGAGGGCCAAAAACTCCAGCCTGAGAATGTGCTGAGCCCTGTAGCCTATTACACCAGCTCAGAACAATGAGGAGCACATCTTTGTCCAATCACCTTGCCTCAAGCTCCCCATGACCCATACTGCCCTGCTTCTTTATTCTTTATCCCACAGATACCCCAAGCCCCTTGCTTTCGGGAAGGAGGATTGGAGACCTATTTTCACGTCACTTCCTCGCATGGCTGCCCTGTGAATAAACCTCCTCTTTGCTGCAAACCTCAGCATCTCACTGTTTTGGCTTGCTGCGCCTCAGACACAATGGTTGGGAGCAGTGGTAAAGGTCCCTTGCCTGTAAGGGAAGCTGGTGCCTAGTAGTCACTTTGTGGATGTTTTCTCCTCCCGGGGGGCAGACGTCCTGCTCTTCCAGAAAGGGAGAAATGCAGGAGCTGGACGCTTGCCCTCAGCATCACCGTCACCTAGGAGCTTCTTAGCAGGACAGAATCCAGGCCCCACCCAGAACTACTGAATACCAGCCTGCATTTAACAAGATCCCCAAGGGAGGCACACCCATGTGAAATTTGGAGAGGCACCAAGCTGTCATCCTCTTCTCCGCAGCTAATGAAAACCAAGCAAAGATTCATCCCAAGCCTACTCTGCCTCAGTCAATTGGATATCATATGAGCTCATTTAATCCTCCCCAGAACCTGCAAATGAGACTGCACATGCCACGGAGCAACTAAGACCGTGCGCCACAACTACCGAGCCTGCGCTCTAGAGCCCGTGATCCAAAACTACTGAAGCCCACACACCTACAATCCATGCTCAGCAACAACGAGAAGCCACCCCAATGAGAAGTCTGCGCACTGCAACAAAGAGTAGCCCCCGCTCACTGCAACTAGAGAAAGCCCGCACACAGCAATGAAGAGCCTATGCAGCCAAAAATAAATAAATAAATAAACCTGTTAAAAAATAAAGTGTGTTTTAGTAACTTACTAAAAGGCACACAATCAGTAAATCTGAGCAAGAACTCAATCCCAAATGTGTCACACCGAAGTTTAAGCTAGTACTTGAGATTAATAAAAACAGCACTAAATTAAAAGTTCAGAGATACTTTTTATTTCATACTCTTTCACTAACACTCTTTGGAGATAAATCATTTCATTTATATGGGCCTTAGTTTTTACAACTATAACAGTTGGAAGCTTGACTAGATGATCTGTATGTAGTTTTCCAATTCTAAAATGTTCCACTAATTTGGATTCCTACAATAATTGCTCTTGCAATACATGCATGCTGCCACCAAGTAGCAGTAGAGACTACTAGTTCCTTTTTTATCCCTAGTGGGGAGTGCATTTTGACATCAGACTTATCCGTCAATAGTACAACCTGTTAGTGTAACTATAAAATAACAGAATAATCTGGTATTCTCTCCTGCAAAGCAGAAGCTTTACATTGTGTCTGTGAGTCGTATCAGAATCACCTGTAGGTTTTGACACACAGAGGAAATCCAGAACCCACTGAATGAGAATCTTCAGAGACAGGACTTGGGCTTCTGGATTCTGGGGCTCCCATCATTTGTATATTTTATTTCATTTTATTTTTTGCCTATGTACAATATTAGTCACATCCTTTGGAATCTTTAAAAGTTTCTTTTTGTTTTAAATTTTAGAATATTCCATAATCTTCACCTACTTTTCATAAGGTGTTATCTGTTATGTTTATTCGATCTTGTGCTTCTCCTGGTTAAGACTTCATTATTTTTTTTTTCGGGGCCCTGCCTCATGTCTTGGAGGATCTTATTTCCCTGACCTGGGATTGGACCCCAGGGCCCCAGCAGTGAAAGCGCCAAGTTCTAACCACTGGAAAACCAGGGAATTCCCAAGGCTTCGTTTAAAATGACTTCTTTTCCCACTCTAATTCATTCCTGGGATGGATTTCATGTTTGAACATTAAAGCAACCTGGCATTACCAAAATAAAGCTACTTTGATTCTGATATATGATTGTTTTACATACCATGGGTACAGTTTGTGCTTCTGTTTACACATTTTGCATGCATTTTCAAAAGAGAAACTGGCCTGTGATTCTATTCTTGTAATATTCTTTATAGATTTTGTTTTGTTTTGTTTTTAAGATCCTATACTTTATTTTTTATTTATTTATTTGTGGCTGCATTGGGTCTTCATTGTTGCACGCGAGCTTTCTGTAGTTGTGGTGAGCGGGGGGCTATTCTTTGTTGTGGTGAGTTGGCTTCTCCTTGCGGTGGCCTGTCTTGTTGTGGAGCACGGGTTCTAGGCATGCAGGCTTCAGTAGTTGCGGCACACGGGCTCAGCAGTTGTGGCCCGCAGGCTCCAGAGCGCAGGCTCAGCAGTTGTGGCACGTGGGCGTAGCTGCTCCACGGCATGTGGGATCTTCCCCCACAAGGGCTCGAACCCGTGTCCCCTGCATTGGGAGGTGGATTCTTAACCACTGCACCATCAGGGAAGCCCTTCTTTTTACTTTTGATCTGAAGCTTATGTTGGCCTTATAAATACTTTGAGCAATATATAGTTTTCTGTTTCCTGGAAGATTTTTATGTAAGATTACCAATACTTCTTCCCGAAATATTTGGAAGAAGTTACGTGGAAACCCATTTATCCCTGGAAATCATTTTCTGTAAAGGTACTTAACTATACAAACAACTTTTTGAGTAGATACAGGTGTTTTAGATATTTTTTCTTTGTTGGGTTAGTCTTGTTAGGTTGCATTTGTTAAGAATGTGTAATTTTGGATGAATTTTCAAATTTATAACTATAAAATTATCATAATTTTAACAGCTTTATTGGGATGTCATTTACATACCATAATTTCAACTCTTTTATGTATACAATTCAGTGGTTCTTAGTGTAACCACTAAAAGACTTGTGGAACCATCACGACAGTCCAATTGTAGATTTTTGTCCCCTCACAAAAATCCCATTACACATTAACAAGGTTTTTTCATTCTCCTCAACCCTCTCAGCCCTAGGCAACGACTAATCGACTTCCTGTCTCTACAGATTGGCTATTCTGGGCACTTCATATAAATGGCACCATACAATATGTGATCTTTTGTGATTGGCTGCTTTAACTTTACATAATGCTTTCATGGTTCATTCATGTTGTAACATGGATCAATATTTCATGCCTTTTTAGAGCTGAATGCTATTCTATTGTACGGCTATTCCACATTTTGTTTCTTCATTTATCAGATTGACATTTGAATTATTTCCACCTTTTGTTTTTAGAAATAGGTTTCCCTGAACATTCACGTACAAGCTTTTGTGCAGACATAAGTTTTCATTTCTCTTAGGTATATATTTAGTAATGGAACTGCTGGGTCATAGGGTAACTCGATGTTTAACACTTGCAGGAACTCTCAAGCTGTTTTGTAAAATGGCCGCGCCATTTTACATTCCCACCAGCAATGTATGTGGCTTTTAATCTCTTTTCTTACAGCCTAGCATGTCGTCTATGCTGGGAAACGTTTCACATGTAGTTGAGCAGGATGAGCATTTTACTGTTCGGTTGAGTATTCTCTAGACGTTTTGTAGGTCTTGTTAATTCATAGTCTTGTCCAAGTCTTCTATATCGTTGTTGATCTTCTGCCTAATTGTTCTATCCATTATTGACCGTGGAGTACTGAAGCCTCTACCTAATATTGTGCAATTATCTATTTCTTCCTTCAATTCTTCATGGGTGTTGGTATTTTCTTCTTCATGTACTTTGGTTTTATCTTATTCAGGGCAAATATGTTAAAAATTTTGGTATCTTCCCTTTTTTATCATAAAATGTCCCTTTTCATATCTAGTAACTCTTTTGTTTGTTTTAAAGTCTATATTTTCTGGTATTAGTATAGCCACTTCAGCATGCTTATGGTTGCTATTTGCATGCACCTCTTATGTTTCACTGAACTTTGTGAGAAGGCAGGGCCTGGGAGCTGCGGCCTCACACTCAGGCTCCAGAGGAAGATGTGTGTGACACACCTCAAACTGACCCAAAACACGGAGCAAAACCAGCCATCTAGAGGTCTAAAAGAGAGCCACTGCAGCTACTAGCCCATAGGTCCAAGGAAAATAAATTCTTGTTTATGTAACTGAGTTTTGGGGCGATTTCTTCCAAAGCATTATCACAGCAAGAGCTGACTAACACCACATCCTCCAAATCATTGTTATGTAAATGGCTGCCACCAGGCCTACATGTAAGGTAATTGTGTACTCAAAATGTGAGAATTCTTGAACTCTTGGTGCCTCTCCAACACAATGTACATGGCTAAATTTCCGCCAATAAGTTCACTAATATACCACAAAGATCTCCCTAAACTTTTATTAAATGCAATGCAAAGTTCTTTCTTTTCATTTTCTGCTTTGGCATAGTTAAAATGCTTTTTATCCATGTAAATCGGCTCTTGCTCTTTGGCTTCTGTGGTTAGAGTCTCTTGAACTCTTTGGCTTTTCAGCTCCTAGGCTGTAACGTTTGAATCAGCAAATGCCCCAAGGAGAAAAGCTGCAGCAAATGTCAAGCTTGCGTCTGTGTTTCCCTTCTCTCCACAACTTGGCCCACGTGTCTTGGTGTCTCTCCAACATTCAGATGCCAGAGAACACATGTGTTCTTACTTTATCCAGGTTTTCTAAAATTTCTTTAGACTTCACCTGATCTTATGTTATTATTGAACTATCATCTCAATTACCACTAGGAAGAAAATTTACAATTTTTGAGAGAAAAGGGAACCCTGGTACACTGTTGGTAGGGATGTAAACTGGTGCAGCCACTGTGGAAAACAGTATGGAGGGTTCTCCAAAACCTAAAAAGAGAACTACTATATGACCTCGCAACTCCACTCTTAGGTATAAATCTGAAAAAACCAAAAACACGTGTTCTCAATAACATGTACTGGAAAAGATACATGCACCCCAATGTTCGCAGCATCCTTGTGTACAATTACCAAGATATGGAAGCAACCTAAGTGTCATCAAGAGATGAATAGATAAAGAAGATGTGGTACATATAACCAATGGCATACTACTCAGCCTTACAAAAGAACAAAACTTTGCCATTTGCAGCAACATAGATGGCCTTGGAGGGCATTGTGGTAAGTGAAATAAGTCAAACAGAAACAAATACTGTAGGATATCACCTATATATGGAATCTCAAAAATACAACTATCTAGCAAATATAACAAAACAGAAGGAGAGTTACAGATATAGAGAACAAACTAATGGTTGCCAGCGCAGAGGGGGAGGAGGGGGCAATACAGGGGTCGGGAAGTGGGAGATGTAAACTACTAGGTCCACAATAGGCTCAAGGATGTATTGTACAACACAGGGAATATAGGCAGTATTTTGTAATAACTGTAAATGTAAAGTAACCTTTAAAAAGTATATAAACATGTTTTTAAAAGAAATCATACTGAAAATTGGAAACAATTTAAATATCCATCAACAGGAAAAAGCACATATAAATTATTGTATTTCCGTACATGGGAATCCTACATAGCGAGGAAAGTACGTGAACTAGACAGATCTTTACGTGTCAGCATGGATGAACCTAGCAAAGATAACACTAAATAAAGCAAGTAAGAAGACAAAATATAGAATACTATATGCGGTTTATGAATACTTAAAAATGTAGCATAAATAGAAAGATGTCCATGTCAGTGATGGAGACCAAGTTCAGAAGAGTGGTTACCCAGGGTCAGCTGGGGAGTGGCTGTGTTTGGGAAAGTGGTCACACCAGACTCTTCAACAGGAATGGAAATGTTTCAGTTCACACGCTGGCTGGAAGACAGAGGAGTGTCTGCGATGTTATAATGTGAGCATCTAGGGGATCTGATGCGCGGGAGATGGTAGAGGGTGGAGGCATCCAGAAGGTGGTGGTAGAAGAGGAACGTTGTACACAGAACGCCTAAGGCCTGACCAGAGGACAACCACTGTTCTAGAAACTGGACACAAATCCAACTTCTACGGCCAGCCCTAAAAGACAAACTGAGGCATATTTAAAATTTTAAGACTATGTGAGCAAAATTAGATTCAATTCAGGCACCACCAAAGTGGAAGCGGTGAGGAGCACTCCAGCCACAGGAGCTGCAGAGATGCTTATTTTAAAAGAGCAGAAGCAAAGCAAGGAAATGACTGATTTGCTATAGCTTTAAAGCCTAGTTGGTGGTTTGTGACTGGCTGTCCTCAGCGGTGTCCGTCACCCTGAGCCGTTGACAGGCTTAGATTTTCCTTGCTTTACATAGGCGGCCGCATCACTAGAGCCACCACAGTCTAACGGCCCCCTGCAGGGTTAATTTACTAACACCAATTGTCTGAGTCCTTCCTCTTACTCAGTCACTTCACTTCCTACGCCTCAGTTTCTCTTCTGTAAAGTGGACATTCAGTAGTAAATTCTCTGTGGAGGTGTCAGCGCAAAACAAAGTGATTATTAGTAACCATGATCATGTCCTGAATACACTGAACACGTCACTGTTTGCCAACCACCGTGTCAAGTCAGCAGAGACAACAGAAATTAAGAGCTCTCCGCAAAAATTCACACACCCGTGCACCAGGTAACGGACCACAGGTAGATGTTCACTCAGCCTTTCATGTGTCCCTCACGGAGTGCACGCTCTCTCCTAGGCGGGGTGATCACAGACACTTAGCGGCAGTTTAATGACTTTTTAAATGCGTTGATACAACCATGTCTCACTTTTGTTTGGATCAGTCAGCAAACACTTTTTGTAAACCCCATACTCTCCACACCTCCTACCTTTCGCGCCACCCTAGTCTCGAATCTCCTGCCCCTGCTCCTCAGGCTGGGTCCCCATGGGAGGCGGGGCTGCGTGCTGACACACTGAGGAGTGGGCGGAGGTCTTCGATCCCCGCCCACACAGCGCTGCCCACAGGTTTGAACCGCAGCGCGGAGAGCGAAGAGGTCTGAGCCAACATGAGCACGGCATCGAGGGGCCTGCCTAGCTGGGGCCAGTGGCCCTGTGTCTTCTGCCTGCAATGCGGGTCCTGCGCATGCTGCACCTGAGGGGCCGTGAGGCGAGCAGGGGCCACCAGGCAGGTGTGGACATCGTGTCCGCAGCCAGGGTCCCCGAGGCCATGCTGCGGCAATGATCACTTGCTGAATCTGAGCCGCCACAGTGCGGGAATATATAAGGGAAGTGCTGGAGAAAAACAGCAAGCAGGGAAGGGAGATGGAGATGGTTAGATGCTAGGAGGAGGCTGCTAGCTGAAACTAAGTGATCCCTGAGGACTTTCTGGGGAAGATAAAATTTAAGAGGGAGCAAGGAGCATATCTGGGAAGTGAATAGTACAGGTAGAGGGAACAGTCCGATGGAAAGTCAATGAGGCTAGAGTAGGCTGGAGTACCCAAGGAGCAGAAAGGATGGCAGTGTGTGGAAAACAGAGCAAGCAAAGTGGAGAGGAGAAGGAAATAGTCAGACACGAAACAGAGGTCCACATTTCTAGGGCTCTGGAGGCACTTTGAGGACTTTGATTCTTCTGTGAAGAAGCCATTGAAGAGATTTCAGTGACATGATCTGACTTATGTTTTAACAGGATCTCTCTGGATGCCATGTTGATTAGAGAGTGTAGGAGAGTAAGGACAAGCCCCAGAAGACCAAGAGTTGATTCAAAGAAGTGATTACTCAAACATGGTCCCCCTCCTCAGTGAGGACGCAGAGCAGGAATCGGCAAATCATGGCCACAAATCAAATCAGGCTCTCAGCCTGGATCTGTGGGACTGTGAGCTAATAATGGTTCTCACGTTTAGAAAGCTTGTTGAAGAAGAAAGAGGAGAAGCTACAGAAGCTGTATATGGCCCACAAAGCCTAAGATATTTAAAATCCAGAAAATGCTTTCCAACACCTGATGTAAAGCATGTGGCTCGTAGGAGGTGCTCAACAAAATTTGGAAGAGGAATACAAGTGTCAATTAGTTCCTGAAAACACTGTAAAGTGATAGGTGTCAAGAAACATTTATCCCTTCACCCTTAACCTTCACAAATGATGCCATTTCCATCGAGCTATTGAAAAATATATTCTGGCTTTCAAAACAATAAACCAGGGGCCATTTTATCACATAAGAAAGGTCATAAACAACTGTCGAGTAAAGTTGAAATAGCAACAAATCAAATAATAACAAAAGACATTTTTATAGACTTAAGCCTTACAAAGCATTTTCATGTTCATTCTCTAAATTAATCCTCAAATCTACTCCATGAGGTAGTTATTATTTTCCCTTTAGAAATGACCACATATTCCAATCCTCAGTGATTGCCCACGAAAAGCTGAAATCTTGAGTGTCACATCTATTAATGCCAAGGTTGGGTTTTTTTCCCATGGGAACATTGGATGCTAAAATCCACAGGGATTTTCAGCTCAAGATGGCAGACAAGGAAACATATTCACTTTCTGTTCCTCCTGAAACCATATTTAAACAATACTGTAGAAATACCAAACTTAATCAACCAATCAAAGCCAAGACATTTTGGAAGTCATCCACCACAGAAAGATTTCAACACATTTCGAGAAGGCAAACAATGAAATGGAGGAGCCATGAATAAAATAATGAAGAAAAGACTAACCCTAAGTAAGGTCTGCACAAAGCCAGTCAGCTTTGGCTGAGCTCTGGTTGTAGTAAAGGGCAGAGGAAAGAAGAGGGGCTGAAAACAAGGACACAAAAGTTATTTTAGGAAAAAAAGATCATTTAATGAGCTCCAGGGAACACTCAGCCTGCTGCCATACTAACTCATGAATTACAATGGATTGTTGGTAAGCAAGATGAGAAAACAGGGAAGAAACCAAACAAACAAAAATCAAGACATTGTTTCTTACTGAACTCTCCTCAAATGAGATCGAGGAATTAGGGTTCCATGCCACAGCTGTAAATCATTTCTGCTCTTGGAGAGGTTAGAAAGGGCTTATAATATTTACCCTTTTCTTTCAGACATAATTTAGGTGTGAGCAAAAGCTTTTTGTGTCCTCCAACCCCAAAGTTTATTGGGGGTGGAAGTCCAAATTTGCTGTGACATACCATAAAAAGAATCTCATGAGCAGAGGGTCCAACTAATTCTGGAATATATGAATTAGGCCCAGTGTTATTTTCCATACACTTTGAACAAAACTATAGAAATACATTTTGACTGATCTATACGATTCTGGGTTCTGAAACTTCTACATGTCACCTGTGTGATACATAACGCACAATGTCAGCCCCAGGGGAGAGAAAACACTCCAATGAAGCAAGCCAAAGACACAAGTTTTAAACAAGGTCAAGTGATGTGTAGACCATCAGCTTCCAGCTCCTGAATAACAACACATGTTTCCCTCGTCCTAGACACCCAAGAGTACGTCTCCTCTCTTGGGCATAAGAATCTCTCGAGTTACATATGTGTAATAAAGAGTGGACCCAGCTGGCCTACTCACAATGACCAAATTGTGTTGATCGTACTTTAAACCAATACATCGCTCCACGCTGAAGTTGCAATAAAGGATATATTGGCTTTCTAGACATGAATGAGACGCCTTGCTGGATATACTCCAGGAAGGCCAGAGAAACTGGCTTCTAATCCATACGGAACAATTCACTGGTGAATTTCTTTCAGGATAGCCCATGATTTATCTAGACTATAATCTTTACATATCTGGATCCTTCAAACTAGACAAAGGGAAAATCCGGCCTTCAAGCCTCAGTTAGACATGTGGAATGGCAGCACCAATGGTAGCACCAGCTGACAACTGGTGGTCCCTGACCTGTATCTTCTGAGATTAGAACACAGTGCGGTGGATGACCAATTCATGTGTTGAACAGAAGAAGACCTCCCACAGGGCAGTGTAGCTGTTCGTTACAGGTATGGCACTTAGGGCTAAGTACCATAAGGACTACAAGAAAAAATGAAAAACAAGGAACACATGAAGCATATATGATAAGGGGGCACCACAGTCCAGAACACGAGCTCTGGAATCACACAGGCTTGCTTCGAATCCCGGCTAAGCCACTACCATCTGTATACCCTGAAGAACGGTGCAAGGTTTACATGTTGTCTGACCAAATTTCAAAAAAGAAGTGAAGAAAGAACCTACCTGCCAGGAAGGGACATCGTGGGGTGCAGCATGCAGTCGGATCAGGGCTCTGCATCTCCTGCTCAGAAACCTTTGCCACCTGGCTCATGGTGATGCTGGCAGCTGAGCAGCCCTGGAGAAGGCGATCCTGTCTCCAGGCCTCGCAGAGAAGCTGGGGAGGTCCCCGGAGGAGGTGGCCCACACCCTGGCAAGCTCTGGGTGCCTCCTGCCCTCAGCTCTGAGCAGCCTCTGGCCTCTGGGCCCCGTAGTGGGGAAGGGCTGGCCGATACATATGCGCAGCTGAGGGGCCTGCAGAGCCGGTGCCCAGGCAGGGTGAGCTCTGAAGGAGAAGGCCTCCACAGTCCCCAACAGTCTCTGCATGGTGGCCCATCCCGTGCCAAACACCTGCCACCCACAGCGAGAAGACCCAGCCACTAGAAAGTCCAGAAGGGGCCCCGCCTTTTGCCTTTGGGCTGGGGTTTCTCCACCAGCGGGGCTCGCATGTGCCCCCTGACTCACCCCCTGCCCCGCCCGCCCTTTCTCTGTGACACGTACAAGGGACATGTCACAGAGGCAGGCGGAGCCGTCAGATATAAAAGGAGTGAGAAGCTCTCCCACTGTCACTCTCTGCTCTCAGATCAGGCACGCAGCAGCTCTGATATGGAACCCATGGACACCACACCTCCTTCCCACGCCATCATCTACCATTCTGCTCCTGTTTTCCCCAGCACCCCATTTACGCCTTTGCCGGGCATCGGTGCTTCAGCAGGCAGCACGTCTGACCCCGAACCTATGGACACCACGCCTCCTTCCCACGCCGTCATCTTCCGTTCTGCTCCTGTTTTCTCCAGCACCCCATTTACGGCTTTGGCGGGCATCGGTGCTTCAGCAGGCAGCACCTCAGACCCCGAACCTATGGACACCACACCTCCTTCCCACGCCGTCATCTTCCATTCTGCTCCTGCTTTCTCCAGCACCCGTTCACGGCTTTGGCAGTCACAGCGTTGACGGGCATCGGTGCTTCGGCAGGCAGCACGTCTCACACCAAAGCTACGGACACCTCACCTCCTTTACAGGCTGACAAGACCCAACAGATAGACCAACACTTCAAAGTTATGACAGAAAGCTGAGTAAGGTATACATTTGCAATTTCATTTATTATTATTAAAAAGCACAACTGTAGTGCTTAGACTATAACAAGTACTATTCTAAGTTCTTATCAAATATTAACCCACATATTCCTCATAATGGCAACCCTATAGGCAGGTAATGTTCTTTTTTTTTTGTGGTACGCAGGCCTCTCACTGTCGTGGCCTCTCCCGCTGCCGATCACAGGCTCTGGACGCGCGGGCTCAGCGGCCATGGCTCACGGGCCCAACCGCTCCACGGCATGTGGGATCCTCCCGGACCGGGGCAGGAACCCGTGCCCCTTGCATCAGCAGGCGGACTCCCAAACACTGCACCACTATGGAAGCCCGGCAGGTCATATTCGTAATATTCACTTTTGGGGGGAAACTGAGGCCCAGAGACGTTGAATAGCTTGCCTAATGCCACACAGTAAGTAGGTGGCAAAAACCCAGGAGTAAAACCAGACCGTCTAGACTTTCATCACTTTGCTGTGTCACCTTATTATAAGTTGTGGTTAGGGAAGGGACTAAATTGGCAAGACTCTGAACTCAAAGGAGAAGGGAGAAATGAGACAATGAGTGATCCTAGAAACTAGAGAAGATTTAGGCTCAGAAATTTCTGATGATGAGACCCGGAAGATCAAGAACTTGGTTGGAATACTAACTTGGGGTAGTATCTGAATCCATTGAGAAATGGTTTTGTTTTGTGTAAAATTTAGAAAGGCCAGTTGGATGAAGATTAATGAAGAAAAAAGAAGGAAGGAAAAGGAAAAGGTGCCTTAAGTGAGACATAACCACTTCACTCTAAGTACTAGGGGTGTGGTCCTGTGGGAAAGGATGGAGCTCTCTCTACCAGGTTTGTCACCAGGATGAACAAGGAGAAACATGGCAAGCATTGTACTCGTTTTGATGATCCCTCAAAACCACGGCTTCAGTTTCCAAGAATGACCTACGGTAGCATAACTACTGTGTGTCAGACATGCCACTAAGTGTGTTTCCAGTCACACATTTTAATTGGAGAAAAGGATCAATAGTCTATCTACCTCAGATCACACAGAGGGTGGGGGAGCCCGTTTTTAAACCATCTGCCTCCAATTCCAGGTGCCAGGAGCCAGACTCAGCCTACAGGTCTCTTCTGCTCACCTGGAAGTGAAACCATGCGTCATGATTAGTGAAATCCTGTCTTCACTCATCAAGGTACCTTGAACACTTGCACGTCCTCCAAGTAGCACGTAGCATAAGCAAAAAGATGTTTGCCCCGGTATTGTCCAGGAACTTGGAATCAGCTGTGCCTAGGTAGGCGGAGCTGGTTTAGAGTGGAGAGGACCACCGATCTTCCACCTGGGCAAGTGCCTTTTGGCCTTCTGCCATCAGAGGGCCAAAAACTCCAGCCTGAGAATGTGCTGAGCCCTGTAGCCTATTACACCAGCTCAGAACAATGAGGAGCACATCTTTGTCCAATCACCTTGCCTCAAGCTCCCCATGACCCATACTGCCCTGCTTCTTTATTCTTTATCCCACAGATACCCCAAGCCCCTTGCTTTCGGGAAGGAGGATTGGAGACCTATTTTCACGTCACTTCCTCGCATGGCTGCCCTGTGAATAAACCTCCTCTTTGCTGCAAACCTCAGCATCTCACTGTTTTGGCTTGCTGCGCCTCAGACACAATGGTTGGGAGCAGTGGTAAAGGTCCCTTGCCTGTAAGGGAAGCTGGTGCCTAGTAGTCACTTTGTGGATGTTTTCTCCTCCCGGGGGGCAGACGTCCTGCTCTTCCAGAAAGGGAGAAATGCAGGAGCTGGACGCTTGCCCTCAGCATCACCGTCACCTAGGAGCTTCTTAGCAGGACAGAATCCAGGCCCCACCCAGAACTACTGAATACCAGCCTGCATTTAACAAGATCCCCAAGGGAGGCACACCCATGTGAAATTTGGAGAGGCACCAAGCTGTCATCCTCTTCTCCGCAGCTAATGAAAACCAAGCAAAGATTCATCCCAAGCCTACTCTGCCTCAGTCAATTGGATATCATATGAGCTCATTTAATCCTCCCCAGAACCTGCAAATGAGACTGCACATGCCACGGAGCAACTAAGACCGTGCGCCACAACTACCGAGCCTGCGCTCTAGAGCCCGTGATCCAAAACTACTGAAGCCCACACACCTACAATCCATGCTCAGCAACAACGAGAAGCCACCCCAATGAGAAGTCTGCGCACTGCAACAAAGAGTAGCCCCCGCTCACTGCAACTAGAGAAAGCCCGCACACAGCAATGAAGAGCCTATGCAGCCAAAAATAAATAAATAAATAAACCTGTTAAAAAATAAAGCGTGTTTTAGTAACTTACTAAAAGGCACACAATCAGTAAATCTGAGCAAGAACTCAATCCCAAATGTGTCACACCGAAGTTTAAGCTAGTACTTGAGATTAATAAAAACAGCACTAAATTAAAAGTTCAGAGATACTTTTTATTTCATACTCTTTCACTAACACTCTTTGGAGATAAATCATTTCATTTATATGGGCCTTAGTTTTTACAACTATAACAGTTGGAAGCTTGACTAGATGATCTGTATGTAGTTTTCCAATTCTAAAATGTTCCACTAATTTGGATTCCTACAATAATTGCTCTTGCAATACATGCATGCTGCCACCAAGTAGCAGTAGAGACTACTAGTTCCTTTTTTATCCCTAGTGGGGAGTGCATTTTGACATCAGACTTATCCGTCAATAGTACAACCTGTTAGTGTAACTATAAAATAACAGAATAATCTGGTATTCTCTCCTGCAAAGCAGAAGCTTTACATTGTGTCTGTGAGTCGTATCAGAATCACCTGTAGGTTTTGACACACAGAGGAAATCCAGAACCCACTGAATGAGAATCTTCAGAGACAGGACTTGGGCTTCTGGATTCTGGGGCTCCCATCATTTGTATATTTTATTTCATTTTATTTTTTGCCTATGTACAATATTAGTCACATCCTTTGGAATCTTTAAAAGTTTCTTTTTGTTTTAAATTTTAGAATATTCCATAATCTTCACCTACTTTTCATAAGGTGTTATCTGTTATGTTTATTCGATCTTGTGCTTCTCCTGGTTAAGACTTCATTATTTTTTTTTTCGGGGCCCTGCCTCATGTCTTGGAGGATCTTATTTCCCTGACCTGGGATTGGACCCCAGGGCCCCAGCAGTGAAAGCGCCAAGTTCTAACCACTGGAAAACCAGGGAATTCCCAAGGCTTCGTTTAAAATGACTTCTTTTCCCACTCTAATTCATTCCTGGGATGGATTTCATGTTTGAACATTAAAGCAACCTGGCATTACCAAAATAAAGCTACTTTGATTCTGATATATGATTGTTTTACATACCATGGGTACAGTTTGTGCTTCTGTTTACACATTTTGCATGCATTTTCAAAAGAGAAACTGGCCTGTGATTCTATTCTTGTAATATTCTTTATAGATTTTGTTTTGTTTTGTTTTTAAGATCCTATACTTTATTTTTTATTTATTTATTTGTGGCTGCATTGGGTCTTCATTGTTGCACGCGAGCTTTCTGTAGTTGTGGTGAGCGGGGGGCTATTCTTTGTTGTGGTGAGTTGGCTTCTCCTTGCGGTGGCCTGTCTTGTTGTGGAGCACGGGTTCTAGGCATGCAGGCTTCAGTAGTTGCGGCACACGGGCTCAGCAGTTGTGGCCCGCAGGCTCCAGAGCGCAGGCTCAGCAGTTGTGGCACATGGGCGTAGCTGCTCCACGGCATGTGGGATCTTCCCCCACAAGGGCTCGAACCCGTGTCCCCTGCATTGGGAGGTGGATTCTTAACCACTGCACCATCAGGGAAGCCCTTCTTTTTACTTTTGATCTGAAGCTTATGTTGGCCTTATAAATACTTTGAGCAATATATAGTTTTCTGTTTCCTGGAAGATTTTTATGTAAGATTACCAATACTTCTTCCCGAAATATTTGGAAGAAGTTACGTGGAAACCCATTTATCCCTGGAAATCATTTTCTGTAAAGGTACTTAACTATACAAACAACTTTTTGAGTAGATACAGGTGTTTTAGATATTTTTTCTTTGTTGGGTTAGTCTTGTTAGGTTGCATTTGTTAAGAATGTGTAATTTTGGATGAATTTTCAAATTTATAACTATAAAATTATCATAATTTTAACAGCTTTATTGGGATGTCATTTACATACCATAATTTCAACTCTTTTATGTATACAATTCAGTGGTTCTTAGTGTAACCACTAAAAGACTTGTGGAACCATCACGACAGTCCAATTGTAGATTTTTGTCCCCTCACAAAAATCCCATTACACATTAACAAGGTTTTTTCATTCTCCTCAACCCTCTCAGCCCTAGGCAACGACTAATCGACTTCCTGTCTCTACAGATTGGCTATTCTGGGCACTTCATATAAATGGCACCATACAATATGTGATCTTTTGTGATTGGCTGCTTTAACTTTACATAATGCTTTCATGGTTCATTCATGTTGTAACATGGATCAATATTTCATGCCTTTTTAGAGCTGAATGCTATTCTATTGTACGGCTGTTCCACATTTTGTTTCTTCATTTATCAGATTGACATTTGAATTATTTCCACCTTTTGTTTTTAGAAATAGGTTTCCCTGAACATTCACGTACAAGCTTTTGTGCAGACATAAGTTTTCATTTCTCTTAGGTATATATTTAGTAATGGAACTGCTGGGTCATAGGGTAACTCGATGTTTAACACTTGCAGGAACTCTCAAGCTGTTTTGTAAAATGGCCGCACCATTTTACATTCCCACCAGCAATGTATGTGGCTTTTAATCTCTTTTCTTACAGCCTAGCATGTCGTCTATGCTGGGAAACGTTTCACATGTAGTTGAGCAGGATGAGCATTTTACTGTTCGGTTGAGTATTCTCTAGACGTTTTGTAGGTCTTGTTAATTCATAGTCTTGTCCAAGTCTTCTATATCGTTGTTGATCTTCTGCCTAATTGTTCTATCCATTATTGACCGTGGAGTACTGAAGCCTCTACCTAATATTGTGCAATTATCTATTTCTTCCTTCAATTCTTCATGGGTGTTGGTATTTTCTTCTTCATGTACTTTGGTTTTATCTTATTCAGGGCAAATATGTTAAAAATTTTGGTATCTTCCCTTTTTTATCATAAAATGTCCCTTTTCATATCTAGTAACTCTTTTGTTTGTTTTAAAGTCTATATTTTCTGGTATTAGTATAGCCACTTCAGCATGCTTATGGTTGCTATTTGCATGCACCTCTTATGTTTCACTGAACTTTGTGAGAAGGCAGGGCCTGGGAGCTGCGGCCTCACACTCAGGCTCCAGAGGAAGATGTGTGTGACACACCTCAAACTGACCCAAAACACGGAGCAAAACCAGCCATCTAGAGGTCTAAAAGAGAGCCACTGCAGCTACTAGCCCATAGGTCCAAGGAAAATAAATTCTTGTTTATGTAACTGAGTTTTGGGGCGATTTCTTCCAAAGCATTATCACAGCAAGAGCTGACTAACACCACATCCTCCAAATCATTGTTATGTAAATGGCTGCCACCAGGCCTACATGTAAGGTAATTGTGTACTCAAAATGTGAGAATTCTTGAACTCTTGGTGCCTCTCCAACACAATGTACATGGCTAAATTTCCGCCAATAAGTTCACTAATATACCACAAAGATCTCCCTAAACTTTTATTAAATGCAATGCAAAGTTCTTTCTTTTCATTTTCTGCTTTGGCATAGTTAAAATGCTTTTTATCCATGTAAATCGGCTCTTGCTCTTTGGCTTCTGTGGTTAGAGTCTCTTGAACTCTTTGGCTTTTCAGCTCCTAGGCTGTAACGTTTGAATCAGCAAATGCCCCAAGGAGAAAAGCTGCAGCAAATGTCAAGCTTGCGTCTGTGTTTCCCTTCTCTCCACAACTTGGCCCACGTGTCTTGGTGTCTCTCCAACATTCAGATGCCAGAGAACACATGTGTTCTTACTTTATCCAGGTTTTCTAAAATTTCTTTAGACTTCACCTGATCTTATGTTATTATTGAACTATCATCTCAATTACCACTAGGAAGAAAATTTACAATTTTTGAGAGAAAAGGGAACCCTGGTACACTGTTGGTAGGGATGTAAACTGGTGCAGCCACTGTGGAAAACAGTATGGAGGGTTCTCCAAAACCTAAAAAGAGAACTACTATATGACCTCGCAACTCCACTCTTAGGTATAAATCTGAAAAAACCAAAAACACGTGTTCTCAATAACATGTACTGGAAAAGATACATGCACCCCAATGTTCGCAGCATCCTTGTGTACAATTACCAAGATATGGAAGCAACCTAAGTGTCATCAAGAGATGAATAGATAAAGAAGATGTGGTACATATAACCAATGGCATACTACTCAGCCTTACAAAAGAACAAAACTTTGCCATTTGCAGCAACATAGATGGCCTTGGAGGGCATTGTGGTAAGTGAAATAAGTCAAACAGAAACAAATACTGTAGGATATCACCTATATATGGAATCTCAAAATACAACTATCTAGCAAATATAACAAAACAGAAGGAGAGTTACAGATATAGAGAACAAACTAATGGTTGCCAGCGCAGAGGGGGAGGAGGGGGCAATACAGGGGTCGGGAAGTGGGAGATGTAAACTACTAGGTCCACAATAGGCTCAAGGATGTATTGTACAACACAGGGAATATAGGCAGTATTTTGTAATAACTGTAAATGTAAAGTAACCTTTAAAAAGTATATAAACATGTTTTTAAAAGAAATCATACTGAAAATTGGAAACAATTTAAATATCCATCAACAGGAAAAAGCACATATAAATTATTGTATTTCCGTACATGGGAATCCTACATAGCGAGGAAAGTACGTGAACTAGACAGATCTTTACGTGTCAGCATGGATGAACCTAGCAAAGATAACACTAAATAAAGCAAGTAAGAAGACAAAATATAGAATACTATATGCGGTTTATGAATACTTAAAAATGTAGCATAAATAGAAAGATGTCCATGTCAGTGATGGAGACCAAGTTCAGAAGAGTGGTTACCCAGGGTCAGCTGGGGAGTGGCTGTGTTTGGGAAAGTGGTCACACCAGACTCTTCAACAGGAATGGAAATGTTTCAGTTCACACGCTGGCTGGAAGACAGAGGAGTGTCTGCGATGTTATAATGTGAGCATCTAGGGGATCTGATGCGCGGGAGATGGTAGAGGGTGGAGGCATCCAGAAGGTGGTGGTAGAAGAGGAACGTTGTACACAGAACGCCTAAGGCCTGACCAGAGGACAACCACTGTTCTAGAAACTGGACACAAATCCAACTTCTACGGCCAGCCCTAAAAGACAAACTGAGGCATATTTAAAATTTTAAGACTATGTGAGCAAAATTAGATTCAATTCAGGCACCACCAAAGTGGAAGCGGTGAGGAGCACTCCAGCCACAGGAGCTGCAGAGATGCTTATTTTAAAAGAGCAGAAGCAAAGCAAGGAAATGACTGATTTGCTATAGCTTTAAAGCCTAGTTGGTGGTTTGTGACTGGCTGTCCTCAGCGGTGTCCGTCACCCTGAGCCGTTGACAGGCTTAGATTTTCCTTGCTTTACATAGGCGGCCGCATCACTAGAGCCACCACAGTCTAACGGCCCCCTGCAGGGTTAATTTACTAACACCAATTGTCTGAGTCCTTCCTCTTACTCAGTCACTTCACTTCCTACACTTCAGTTTCTCTTCTGTAAAGTGGACATTCAGTAGTAAATTCTCTGTGGAGGTGTCAGCGCAAAACAAAGTGATTATTAGTAACCATGATCATGTCCTGAATACACTGAACACGTCACTGTTTGCCAACCACCGTGTCAAGTCAGCAGAGACAACAGAAATTAAGAGCTCTCCGCAAAAATTCACACACCCGTGCACCAGGTAACGGACCACAGGTAGACGTTCACTCAGCCTTTCATGTGTCCCTCACGGAGTGCACGCTCTCTCCTAGGCGGGGTGATCACAGACACTTAGCGGCAGTTTAATGACTTTTTAAATGCGTTGATACAACCATGTCTCACTTTTGTTTGGATCAGTCAGCAAACACTTTTTGTAAACCCCATACTCTCCACACCTCCTACCTTTCGCGCCACCCTAGTCTCGAATCTCCTGCCCCTGCTCCTCAGGCTGGGTCCCCATGGGAGGCGGGGCTGCGTGCTGACACACTGAGGAGTGGGCGGAGGTCTTCGATCCCCGCCCACACAGCGCTGCCCACAGGTTTGAACCGCAGCGCGGAGAGCGAAGAGGTCTGAGCCAACATGAGCACGGCATCGAGGGGCCTGCCTAGCTGGGGCCAGTGGCCCTGTGTCTTCTGCCTGCAATGCGGGTCCTGCGCATGCTGCACCTGAGGGGCCGTGAGGCGAGCAGGGGCCACCAGGCAGGTGTGGACATCGTGTCCGCAGCCAGGGTCCCCGAGGCCATGCTGCGGCAATGATCACTTGCTGAATCTGAGCCGCCACAGTGCGGGAATATATAAGGGAAGTGCTGGAGAAAAACAGCAAGCAGGGAAGGGAGATGGAGATGGTTAGATGCTAGGAGGAGGCTGCTAGCTGAAACTAAGTGATCCCTGAGGACTTTCTGGGGAAGATAAAATTTAAGAGGGAGCAAGGAGCATATCTGGGAAGTGAATAGTACAGGTAGAGGGAACAGTCCGATGGAAAGTCAATGAGGCTAGAGTAGGCTGGAGTACCCAAGGAGCAGAAAGGATGGCAGTGTGTGGAAAACAGAGCAAGCAAAGTGGAGAGGAGAAGGAAATAGTCAGACACGAAACAGAGGTCCACATTTCTAGGGCTCTGGAGGCACTTTGAGGACTTTGATTCTTCTGTGAAGAAGCCATTGAAGAGATTTCAGTGACATGATCTGACTTATGTTTTAACAGGATCTCTCTGGATGCCATGTTGATTAGAGAGTGTAGGAGAGTAAGGACAAGCCCCAGAAGACCAAGAGTTGATTCAAAGAAGTGATTACTCAAACATGGTCCCCCTCCTCAGTGAGGACGCAGAGCAGGAATCGGCAAATCATGGCCACAAATCAAATCAGGCTCTCAGCCTGGATCTGTGGGACTGTGAGCTAATAATGGTTCTCACGTTTAGAAAGCTTGTTGAAGAAGAAAGAGGAGAAGCTACAGAAGCTGTATATGGCCCACAAAGCCTAAGATATTTAAAATCCAGAAAATGCTTTCCAACACCTGATGTAAAGCATGTGGCTCGTAGGAGGTGCTCAACAAAATTTGGAAGAGGAATACAAGTGTCAATTAGTTCCTGAAAACACTGTAAAGTGATAGGTGTCAAGAAACATTTATCCCTTCACCCTTAACCTTCACAAATGATGCCATTTCCATCGAGCTATTGAAAAATATATTCTGGCTTTCAAAACAATAAACCAGGGGCCATTTTATCACATAAGAAAGGTCATAAACAACTGTCGAGTAAAGTTGAAATAGCAACAAATCAAATAATAACAAAAAACATTTTTATAGACTTAAGCCTTACAAAGCATTTTCATGTTCATTCTCTAAATTAATCCTCAAATCTACTCCATGAGGTAGTTATTATTTTCCCTTTAGAAATGACCACATATTCCAATCCTCAGTGATTGCCCACGAAAAGCTGAAATCTTGAGTGTCACATCTATTAATGCCAAGGTTGGGTTTTTTTCCCATGGGAACATTGGATGCTAAAATCCACAGGGATTTTCAGCTCAAGATGGCAGACAAGGAAACATATTCACTTTCTGTTCCTCCTGAAACCATATTTAAACAATACTGTAGAAATACCAAACTTAATCAACCAATCAAAGCCAAGACATTTTGGAAGTCATCCACCACAGAAAGATTTCAACACATTTCGAGAAGGCAAACAATGAAGTGGAGGAGCCATGAATAAAATAATGAAGAAAAGACTAACCCTAAGTAAGGTCTGCACAAATCCAGTCAGCTTCTGCTGAGCTCTGGTTATAGTAAAGGGCAGAGGAAAGAAGAGGGGCTGAAAACAAGGAGACAAAAGTTATTTTAGGAAAAAAAGATCATTTAATGAGCTCCAGGGAACACTCAGCCTGCTGCCATACTAACTCATGAATTACAATGGATTGTTGGTAAGCAAGATGAGAAAACAGGGAAGAAACCAAACAAACAAAAATCAAGACATTGTTTCTTACTGAACTCTCCTCAAATGAGATCGAGGAATTAGGGTTCCATGCCACAGCTGTAAATCATTTCTGCTCTTGGAGAGGTTAGAAAGGGCTTATAATATTTACCCTTTTCTTTCAGACATAATTTAGGTGTGAGCAAAAGCTTTTTGTGTCCTCCAACCCCAAAGTTTATTGGGGATGGAAGTCCAAATTTGCTGTGACATACCATAAAAAGAATCTCATGAGCAGAGGGTCCAACTAATTCTGGAATATATGAATTATGCCCAGTGTTATTTTCCATACACTTTGAACAAAACTATAGAAATACATTTTGACTGATCTATACGATTCTGGGTTCTGAAACTTCTACATGTCAGCTGTGTGATACATAACACACAATGTCAGCCCCAGGAGAGAGAAAACACTCCAATGAAGCAAGCCAAAGACACAAGTTTTAAACAAGGTCAAGTGATGTGTAGACCATCAGCTTCCAGCTCCTGAATAACAACACATGTTTCCCTCGTCCTAGACACCCAAGAGTACGTCTCCTCTCTTGGGCATAAGAATCTCTCGAGTTACATATGTGTAATAAAGAGTGGACCCAGCTGGCCTACTCACAATGACCAAATTGTGTTGATCGTACTTTAAACCAATACATCGCTCCACGCTGAAGTTGCAATAAAGGATATATTGGCTTTCTAGACATGAATGAGACGCCTTGCTGGATATACTCCAGGAAGGCCAGAGAAACTGGCTTCTAATCCATACGGAACAATTCACTGGTGAATTTCTTTCAGGATCGCCCATGATTTATCTAGACTATAATCTTTACATATCTGGATCCTTCAAACCAGACAAAGGGAAAATCCGGCCTTCAAGCCTCAGTTAGACATGTGGAATGGCAGCACCAATGGTAGCACCAGCTGACAACTGGTGGTCCCTGACCTGTATCTTCTGAGATTAGAACACAGTGCGGTGGATGACCAATTCATGTGTTGAACAGAAGAAGACCTCCCACAGGGCAGTGTAGCTGTTCGTTACAGGTATGGCACTTAGGGCTAAGTACCATAAGGACTACAAGAAAAAATGAAAAACAAGGAACACATGAAGCATATATGATAAGGGGGCACCACAGTCCAGAACACGAGCTCTGGAATCACACAGGCTTGCTTCGAATCCCGGCTAAGCCACTACCATCTGTATACCCTGAAGAACGGTGCAAGGTTTACATGTTGTCTGACCAAATTTCAAAAAAGAAGTGAAGAAAGAACCTACCTGCCAGGAAGGGACATCGTGGGGTGCAGCATGCAGTCAGATCAGGGCTCTGCATCTCCTGCTCAGAAACCTTCGCCACCTGGCTCATGGTGATGCTGGCAGCTGAGCAGCCCTGGAGAAGGCGATCCTGTCTCCAGGACTCGCAGAGAAGCTGGGGAGGTCCCCGGAGGAGGTGGCCCACACCCTGGCAAGCTCTGGGTGCCTCCTGCCCTCAGCTCTGAGCAGCCTCTGGCCTCTGGGCCCCGTAGTGGGGAAGGGCTGGCCGATACATATGCGCAGCTGAGGGGCCTGCAGAGCCGGTGCCCAGGCAGGGTGAGCTCTGAAGGAGAAGGCCTCCACAGTCCCCAACAGTCTCTGCATGGTGGCCCATCCCGTGCCAAACACCTGCCACCCACAGCGAGAAGACCCAGCCACTAGAAAGTCCAGAAGGGGCCCCGCCTTTTGCCTTTGGGCTGGGGTTTCTCCACCAGCGGGGCTCGCATGTGCCCCCTGACTCACCCCCTGCCCCGCCCGCCCTTTCTCTGTGACACGTACAATGGACATGTCACAGAGGCAGGTGGAGCCGTCAGATATAAAAGGAGTGAGAAGCTCTCCCACTGTCACTCTCTGCTCTCAGATCAGGCACGCAGCAGCGCTGATATGGAACCCATGGACACCACACCTCCTTCCCACTCCATCATCTACCATTCTGCTCCTGTTTTCCCCAGCACCCCATTTACGCCTTTGCCGGGCATCGGTGCTTCAGCAGGCAGCACGTCTGACCCCGAACCTATGGACACCACGCCTCCTTCCCACGCCGTCATCTTCCGTTCTGCTCCTGTTTTCTCCAGCACCCCATTTACGGCTTTGGCGGGCATCGGTGCTTCAGCAGGCAGCACCTCAGACCCCGAACCTATGGACACCACACCTCCTTCCCACGCCGTCATCTTCCATTCTGCTCCTGCTTTCTCCAGCACCCATTCACGGCTTTGGCGGTTACGGCGTTGACGGGCATCGGTGCTTCGGCAGGCAGCACGTCTCACACCAAAGCTACGGACACCTCACCTCCTTTACAGGCTGACAAGACCCAACAGATAGACCAACACTTCAAAGTTATGACAGAAAGCTGAGTAAGGTATACATTTGCAATTTCATTTATTATTATTAAAAAGCACAACTGTAGTGCTTAGACTATAACAAGTACTATTCTAAGTTCTTACCAAATATTAACCCACATATTCCTCATAATGGCAACCCTATAGGCAGGTAATGTTCTTTTTTTTTTGTCGTACGCAGGCCTCTCACTGTCGTGGCCTCTCCCGCTGCCGATCACAGGCTCTGGACGCGCGGGCTCAGCGGCCATGGCTCACGGGCCCAACCGCTCCACGGCATGTGGGATCCTCCCGGACTGGGGCATGAACCCGTGCCCCCTGCATCAGCAGGCGGACTCCCAACCACTGCACCACTATGGAAGCCCGGCAGGTCATATTCGTAATATTCACTTTTGGGGGGAAACTGAGGCCCAGAGACGTTGAATAGCTTGCCTAATGCCACACAGTAAGTAGGTGGCAAAAACTCAGGAGTAAAACCAGACCGTGTAGACTTTCATCACTTTGCTGTGTCACCTTATTATAAGTTGTGGTTAGGGAAGGGACTAAATTGGCAAGACTCTGAACTCAAAGGAGAAGGGAGAAATGAGACAATGAGTGATCCTAGAAACTAGAGAAGATTTAGGCTCAGAAATTTCTGATGATGAGACCCGGAAGATCAAGAACTTGGTTGGAATACTAACTTGGGGTAGTATCTGAATCCATTGAGAAATGGTTTTGTTTTGTGTAAAATTTAGAAAGGCCAGTTGGATGAAGATTAATGAAGAAAAAAGAAGGAAGGAAAAGGAAAAGGTGCCTTAAGTGAGACATAACCACTTCACTCTAAGTACTAGGGGTGTGGTCCTGTGGGAAAGGATGGAGCTCTCTCTACCAGGTTTGTCACCAGGATGAACAAGGAGAAACATGGCAAGCATTGTACTCGTTTTGATGATCCCTCAAAACCACGGCTTCAGTTTCCAAGAATGACCTACGGTAGCATAACTACTGTGTGTCAGACATGCCACTAAGTGTGTTTCCAGTCACACATTTTAATTGGAGAAAAGGATCAATAGTCTATCTACCTCAGATCACACAGAGGGTGGGGGAGCCCGTTTTTAAACCATCTGCCTCCAATTCCAGGTGCCAGGAGCCAGACTCAGCCTACAGGTCTCTTCTGCTCACCTGGAAGTGAAACCATGCGTCATGATTAGTGAAATCCTGTCTTCACTCATCAAGGTACCTTGAACACTTGCACGTCCTCCAAGTAGCACGTAGCATAAGCAAAAAGATGTTTGCCCCGGTATTGTCCAGGAACTTGGAATCAGCTGTGCCTAGGTAGGCGGAGCTGGTTTAGAGTGGAGAGGACCACCGATCTTCCACCTGGGCAAGTGCCTTTTGGCCTTCTGCCATCAGAGGGCCAAAAACTCCAGCCTGAGAATGTGCTGAGCCCTGTAGCCTATTACACCAGCTCAGAACAATGAGGAGCACATCTTTGTCCAATCACCTTGCCTCAAGCTCCCCATGACCCATACTGCCCTGCTTCTTTATTCTTTATCCCACAGATACCCCAAGCCCCTTGCTTTCGGGAAGGAGGATCGGAGACCTATTTTCACGTCACTTCCTCGCATGGCTGCCCTGTGAATAAACCTCCTCTTTGCTGCAAACCTCAGCATCTCAGTGTTTTGGCTTGCTGCGCCTCAGACACAATGGTTGGGAGCAGTGGTAAAGGTCCCTTGCCTGTAAGGGAAGCTGGTAGGGCCTAGTAGTCACTTTGTGGATGTTTTCTCCTCCCGGGGGGCAGACGTCCTGCTCTTTCGGAAAGGGAGAAATGCAGGAGCTGGACCCTTGCCCTCAGCATCACCGTCACCTAGGAGCTTCTTAGCAGGACAGAATCCAGGCCCCACCCAGAACTACTGAATACCAGCCTGCATTTAACAAGATCCCCAAGGGAGGCACACCCATGTGAAATTTGGAGAGGCACCAAGCTGTCATCCTCTTCTCCGCAGCTAATGAAAACCAAGCAAAGATTCATCCCAAGCCTACTCTGCCTCAGTCAATTGGATATCATATGAGCTCATTTAATCCTCCCCAGAACCTGCAAATGAGACTGCACATGCCACAGAGCAACTAAGACCGTGCAAAACAACTACTGAGCGTACACTCTAGAGCCCTTGAACCACAACTACTGAAGCTGAAGTTCAGGAGCGTTCATACCTATGCCTCTTACAAAGTCAGCTCTTTAGCTAAACATGAGCTCATGTTTAGCTAAATTTACACAATAATGAAGAAATCAGCTACAAGTGGAGACAATCCGAAAAAACAATCAATATCAGTATTAGATTCCCAAGCCCATCCATCTGATGTTGGAATAATCAGGTGCACGGCAGAAAATATATGTAAAACTAGAATTGAAACAAGGAACAGGGATGTTTTAAAAGACTGGTAGGATGTTTAAAACATTTTTAAAGTACATGTCATTGATAAAGCTAAAAACTCGAAGGTTGTGTAATACAACAGATTAATCATGGAGAAGAGTGAAATTATGCTGTTTTGAAAAATATGGCCGATCAGATTTTCTGCCTAATTATATAAGAAGATTTACCTTAAGGAATACACATTATTTTAAAGACTTATTGGCTGTGAAATAAGTTAAGGGTATTTCAAATGGCTTGTCTGCAAAGAAAGGTGACATGTAGGGAAACACAGAAAGTCGAGGGGGAAATATGTCAATATATACATTGCTATATGGTGAACTAAGCCTTAGGCCAGCAACAGTGTGGAGGACCTGACCCTTAGATACTTACAAGTAAGCTGGAATCTTCAAAAAGTTCAAATCTTTATAATTCAAAAGATTTATTATAAGTAATAACCAAGTGTTTAATTGACATTAGACGATCAAAACAATAAACCCTGACAACATAGAAAAAATAATAAAGATATGAGCAAAACGTAATAAAACAGAAAACGTATAAAATTGAGGTGATTTAGTAAGTCAAAAGAATATTCTTTGAAATGATATAACAAACACACTTTGATTAAGCAAAACAAAAACATAAGTAAATAATCTACAGAAAGAATCAGGACAATGTTATAGCAGAGAATATATGAAATGCCAGTAAATTTGAACATTTCTGTAAAGTGGACAATTTCCTAGCTCTTAAAGTTTGCCAAATCTGACACAAGATGAAATCATTTAAGGCCATCATGACTGCCCTTTGCACCCTTGGTAAGCCCTGGCCTCTGCATGCAGCTTCTGTCGTCCATGGTAACCTGCGGAGAGGGGGCGGGGCTGCAGGAGGTTGGAACACTGCCCTCAGTGACGGTGTGGGTGTGACCATCTCTGCTGTGACTGAACAAAGGGCAGGGGAGCAGGGGGACCAATGTAGGGCCCTCAGAGCGCGGCAGGCCCTGTGGGGTGGCACAAGAATTGAGGTCTATGCCAAAGATCGCCTTCTTGGTCTGTGAGGCAACCCGGCCTCTCACCTTTCCACTCAGGTCGCCCTCCTACTTGATGTGTGTGTAGAACGTGTCCACGGAGTACACCTCGCTGCACAAGTAACCACAGGTCTGGGCGACGTAGCTTCCTGCAAGGTGACCGAAGGTCTCAGGCAGGCTTTCCCCACAGAAACATGCGGAGAGGCACCTGCCCAGGCCCCTGGCCGCTCAGTGCCCATGTCCCAGAGCGGGGGCCGCAAAGCAGCCCTGTCTGAGTCCCCTGCCCCTAGAGGGAGTTTTGGCCCAACACTTCTAGAAAACGGGGTCCATGCGGGCAATTCATTGGAGGGACACAAATATACCTTTGCCGACTTTCTGCTGAAACTCATGAGCGTTCACACCTAAGCCTCTTACAAGGTGAGGTGTTTAGATAAACATGAGCTCATGATCTAAATTAACACATTAATGAAAAAATCAGCTACAAGTGGAGATAATCAGCAAAAACAATCAATACCAGAATTAGATTCCCAAGGCCATGCATCAGACGTTGGAATAATCAGCTGCAAGGCAGAAAATATACATAAAACTAGAACTGAAACAAGGAACAAGGATGTTTTAAAAGACTGGGAGGGTCTTTAAAACATTTTTAAATACATGTCATTGATGAAGCTAAAAACTCGATGGTTGTGTAATACAACCGATTAATCACGGAGAAGTGTGAAATTATGTTGTTTTGAAAAATATGGCAGATCAGATTTTCTGCCTAATTATATAAGAAGATTTATCTTAAAAAATACACATTATTTTAAACACTTATTGGCTGTAAAATAAGTGAAGGGTATTTCAAAGAGCTTGTCTGCAAAGAAAGTTGAGAAGTAGGAAAACACAGATAGTCAAGGGGAAAATATGTTAAAATATACATTGCTCTATGGTGAACTAAGCCTTAGGCCAGCAACAATGTGGAGGACCTTGCCCTTAGATAATTACAAGTAAGCTGGAATCTTCAAAATGTTCAACTCTTTATAATTAAAAAGATTTATTAAAGTTAATAACCAAGTGTTTTAACTGACATCAGAAGATCAAAACAATAAACCCAGAGAACATAGAAAAAATATAAATAAAGATATGAGCAGAACGTAAGAATTGTGAATGTGGGCACTGTCAGCATGGGGACTATCACCTCGCTGCACAGGTTACCATAGGTCTGGGCGTCGTAGCTTCCTGCCAGGTGACCGAAGGTCACCATGAGCACCGTCACCATGAGTACTATCACCCTGGGTATTGTCACCATGGACACTGTCACCGTGAGCACTACACCATGAGAATTGTGACTATGGGCACTGTCACCATGGGCACATTCACCATCGGCACTATCACCGTGAACACTGGCACCATGAGCACTGTCACTGTGTGCAGTTTCACCATACACACTATCACCGGAAGGACTATCACCATAAGCAATGTCACCATGAGCAATGTCACCATGGGCACTGCCACCATTTCACACTGCCACCATGAGCAGTGTCACCATGGGCACTTTAATCATGATTACTCTCACAATGGGTAATATCATGATATGGGCACTGTCACCGTGAGAACTGTCACAGTGTGGCATGTCTTGATGGGAACTGGCACAAAGGGCATTGTCACTATGAGCATTGTGACAATGAGCACTATCACTGTGAGAAATCTCACCATGCTAACTGTCTCCATGGCACTGTCACCGTGAGAACTGTCACCATGGGCACTGTCACTGTCGTCACTGTCACCATGGGCACTGTCATTGTGGGCACTGCCTCCACGGGCACTGTCACAATGGGCATGGCCACCAAGTGTACTATCACCATGGGCACTATCACTGTGAGGAATGTCACCATGGGCACTATCATCATGAGCTGTATCACCATGGGCACTCTCACCATGAGAACCGTCACCATGGACACTGTCACCATGGGCATTATCACCATGAGCAATATCACCATGTGTACTGTCACCATGGGCACAGCCACTAAGGGCACTATAACTATGGGCACTATTACCGTGAGCACTGTCACCATGGGCAGTTTAACCATGGGCACTATCACTGTGAGCACTGTCACCAGAGGCAATGTGACCGTGGGCACTGTCATCATGGGCACTGTCGTCATGGGCAGTGTCACTGTGGGCACTGTTAGCATGGGTCCTGCAACCTTGTGCCCTGTAACCATGAGGAATGTCATCATGGGTTGTTACCATGTGCACTTTAACCATGAGCACTCTCACCATGGGAACTGTCACCATTTTTCACTGCCACCATGTGCACTACCACCATGTGCACTGTCACCATGGGCACTATCACCGTGAGCACTGTCACCATCAGTACTGTCATCATGGGCATTGTCACCAAGGGCACAGCCACCATATGCACTCTTTCCATGGTCAGTATCACTGTGAGCACTGTCAGCATGGGAACTACCAACATGGGCACTGCCATCATGAGCACTTTCAACATGGGAACTCTCACCATGGGCAATTTCACCATGGGAACTATTAACGTGAGGACTATCACCATGGGCACTATCACTTTGTGCAGTATCACCATGGTCACTGTCACCATTGGCACTGTCACCGTGGTAGTGTCACCATGGACACTGTCATGATGAACATTGTCATCATAGGCACTGTCACCATGAGGAGTGTCACCATGCGCACTGTCAACATGGGCACTATCATCTTGAGCAGTATCACCATGTATACTGTCAACATGGGCCCAGTCACCAAGTGCACTATCACTATGCTCACAATTACCGTGAGCACCGTCACAATGGGCACCTTAACCACAGGCACTATCACCGTGAGAACTATCACCATCGGCACTATCACCGTGAGCACTGTCACATTAGGCACTATCACTGTGAGCACAGTTACCATGGGCAATGTCACCATGTGCACAGCTACCATCGGTACTCTCACCATGGGAACTGCCACCATGAGCACTGTCACCACAAGGACTGCCACCCAGGGCACTGCCACCATGAGCACTGTCACGGTGGGAACCTCGAATATGGGCACTGTAATCAGGAGCACTTTCACCATGGGAACTGTCACCATGGGAACTTTCACCATGGGCATTATCAATGTTAGGACAGCCACCATGGGCACTATCACCTTGAGCAGTATCACCATGGTCACTGTCACCATGAGCACTTACACCGTGGCATGGTCACCATGGGAACTGTCATGATGAGCATTGTCACCATAGGCACTATCACCGTGAAAACAGTCACCATGCACACTGCCACCATCGGTAATCTCACCATGTGCACTGCCATCATCAGTACTCTCATCATGGGAACTGCCACCATGAGCACTGTCACCGCAAGCACTGCCTCCTAGGGCACTGCCACCATGAGCACTGTTACCATGAGAACTCTCACTATGAGAATTGCCACCAGAGGCATTTTCACCATCAGTACTGTCACCATGCGCAATGTCAGCATGGGCACTCTGATCTTGGGCACTGTCACCATGGGCACTGTCATCGTGGGCACTGTCACAATGGGAAGTATCACCATGGGATTTCTCAGCATGGGCACTGTCACCGTGGGCACTGCCACCGTGAGATCTGTTACTGTGAGCTCTGTCACCCTGGGTATTGTCACCATGGGCACTATCACCATGAGAATTGTGAACATGGGCACTGTCAGCATGGGGACTATCACCATGAGTACTATCACCCTGGGTATTGTCACCATGGGCACTGTCACCGTGAGCACTACACCTTGAGAATTGTGACTATGGGCACTGTCACCATGGGCACTTTCACCAAGGGCACTATCACCGTGAGCACTGTCAGCAGGCACACTATCACCGTAAAGACTATCACCTTAAGCAATGTCACCATGAGCAATGTCACCATGGGCTCTGTCACCATTTCGCCCTGCCACCATGTGCAGTATCACCATGGGCAAATTAACCACGAGTACTGTCACCATGGGTAAAATCACCATGGGCACTGTCACTGTGAGAACTGTCACCGTTCAGCATGTCTCAATGGGCACTGGCACAATGGGGATTGTCACTCTTAGCACTGTCACAATGGGCACTATCACAGTGAGCTGTGTCAGCAGGGTAACTCTCACCATGGGCACTGTCACTTTTGGCACTGTCCATGAGCACTGTCACTATGGGCACTGCCACTGTGAGCATCATTACCATGAACACTTCTTCCGTGAGCACTATCAGCATAAGTACTGTCACCATGGGCACTGTCATTTTGGCACTGTCTATGGGCACTATCACTGTGGGTACTGCCACCGTGAGCATTATTACCATGAACACTGCTTCTGTGAGCACTATCATCATAAGTATTGTCACCATGGGAACTGTCACCATTGCCTTGAGCACCATGGACACTCTCACGGTGTGTACTCTCACCAGGGGCACTGCCACCATGGGCAATGTCACCATGAGCACTGTCACCATGGGCACTGTCTCATGTACACTATCACCATGAGCAATGTCACCATGAGAACTGTCACCATTGGCACTGTCACTATTTTGCCCTGCCACCAGGTGCACTACCACCATGGTCACTGTCACCATCGGCACTATCACCATGAGTACCATTACGATGGACACTGCAACCTTGAGCACTGTCTCCAACAGCAGTGTCAGCACAAGCACTGCCACCTTGTATACTGCCACCATGAGCACTGTCACAATGAGAACTGCCACCGTGGGCATTTTCACCATGATTACTGTCACCGTGGGTATTGTCACCTTGGGCACTGTCACCGTGAGCACTATCACTGTGAGCACCATCACCCTGAGCAGTGTCACCATGGGCACAGCCACAATGTGGACTGTCACCATGGGCAGTATCACAGTGAGAACAGTCACCGTGGTCTCTGTCACCATGGGCAGTGTCAACGTGAGCACTCTCACTATGAGAATGATCACCATAGGCACTGTTACCGTGAGAACTGTCACCATGGGCACTGTCAACATGGAGACTATCACCTTGAGACTGTCACTATGAGCACTGTCACCATGAGCAATGTCACTTTGGTCACTTTCACCCTGAGAAGTATCACCACGGTGACTATCACCATTGGCACTGACACGGTGGGGTTGTCACCATTAGCACTATCACAATGGGCAATGTCTACATGGGCAGTTTCACTGTGAGCACTGTCACTATTGGCACTATCACCATCGGCACTATCACCATGGGTACGGTCAACATGAGCACTGTCTCCATGGACACTATCACCATGAACAATGTCACCATGAGAACTGTCACCATTGGCACTGTCACTATATTGCACTGCCACCAGGTGCACTACCCCCATGGGCACTTTCACCATCGGCACTATCACCATGAGCACCATTACATGGGCACTGCAACCATGAGCACTGTCTCCAAGAGCAGTGTCAGCACGAGCATTGCCACCTTGGATACTGCCACCATGAGCACTGTCACAATGAGAACTGTCACTATGAGAACTGCCACCATGGGCATTTTCACCATGATTATTGTCACCGTGGGTATTGTCACCTTGGGCACTGTCACCGTGAGCACTATCACTGTGAGCACTATCACCATGAGCACTATCACAATGGGCAATGTCTACGTGGGCAGTTTCACCGTGAGCACTGTCACTATTGGCACTATCACCATCGCCACTGTCACCATGGGCTTTGTCACACTGGGCACTGTCACCATGGGCAATGTCACCATTAGCACTGTCACCATGGGCACTGTGATCTTGGGCACTGTCACCATGTGCACTGTGATCTTGGGCACTGTCACAATGGGAAGTATCACCATGGGATTATCAGCATTTGCACTGTCACCGTCAGCACTTACACCATGGCATCTATCAACATAAGCACTGTAATCATGTGCACTGTCACCATGAACACCGTCACCATGACCACTGCCACAATGAGCACTGTCACTTATGGCACTGCCAGCATGAGCAGTGTCACCATCAGCACTGTCACCATGGGCATGGCAGCCTGGGTATTGTCACCATGGGCACTGTCACCATGAGCACTCTCACCATGGGCATTTTCACCCTAGGTACTCTCACCGTGAGAACTGTTAACATGAGCTCTGTCACCCTGGGTACTGTCACCATGGGCACTATCACAGTGAGAATTGAGAACATGGGGACTGTCACCATGGGCACTATCACCAGGAGCACTGTCACCATGAGTACTGTCACCATGAACACGATCACTGTGACCACTACACCGTGAGAATTGTGACTGTGGGCACTGTCACCATGGGCACTTTCACAATGGGCACTATTACCGAGAGCACTGTCACCATGAACACTATCACTGTGTGCAGTGTCACCATACACACTATCACCGTAAGGACTATCACTGTAAGCAATGTCACCATGAGCAATGTCACCATGGGCACTCTCACAATTTCGCACTGCCACCATGAGCAGTGTCACCATGGGCACTTTAATCATGATTACTCTCACCATGGGTAATATCATCATGGGCACTGTCACCATGACAACTGTCACAGTGCGGCATGTCTTGATGGGAACTGGAACAAATGGCATTGTCACTATGAGCATTGTGACAATGAGCACTATCACTGTGAGAAATCTCACCATGCTAACTGTCTCCATGGCACTGTCACTGTGAGAACTGTCACCATGGCCACTGTCACTGTCGTCACTGTCACCATGGGCACTGTCATTGTGGGCACTGCCACCATGGGCACTGTCACAATGGGCACGGCCACCAAGTGTACTATCACCATGGGCACTATCACTGTGAGGAATGTCACCATGGGCACTATCATCATGAGCTGTATCACCATGGGCACTCTCACCATGAGAACTGTCACCATGGACACTGTCACCATGGGCACCATCACGTGAGCAGTATCACCATGTGTACTGTCACCATGGGCAAATCCACTAAGTGCACTATAACTATGGGCACTATTACCGTGAGCGCTGTCACCATGGGCAGTTTAACCATGGGCACTATCACTGTGAGCACTGTCACCAGAGGCAATGTGACCGTGGGCACTGTCACCATGGGCACTGTCATCATGGGCAGTGTCATTGTGGGCACTGTCAGCATGGGTCCTGCAACCTTGTGCACTGTAACCGTGAGGAATATCAGCATGGGTTGTTACCGTGTGCACTGTAACCGTGAGCACTCTCACCATGGGAACTGTCACCATTTTTCACTGCCACCATGTGCACTACAACCATGTGCACTGTCACCATGGGCACTATCACCGTGAGCACTGTCACCATCAGTACTGTCATCATGGGCATTGTCACCAAGGGCACAGCCACCATATGCACTCTTTCCATGGTCAGTATCACTGTGAGCACTGTCACCATGGGAACTACCAACATGGGCACTGCCATCATGAGCACTTTCAACATGGGAACTCTCACCATGGGCAATTTCACCATGGGAACTATTAACGTGAGGACTATCACCATGGGCACTATCACTTTGTGCAGTATCACCATGGTCACTGTCACCATGGGCACTGTCACCATGGGCACTGTCATGATGAACATTGTCATCATAGGCACTGTCACCATGAGAAGTGTCACCATGCACACAGTGAACACGGGCACAATCACCTTGAGCAGTAACACCATGTGTACTGTCAACATGGGCATGATCACCAAGTGCACTATCACTATGCCCACAATTACCGTGAGCACTGTCACAATGGGCACCTTAACCATGGGCACTATCACCGTGAGAACTATCACCATCTGCACTATCACCGTGAGCATTGTCACCATGGGCACTATCACGGTGAGCACGGTTACCATGTGCACAGCTACCATCGGTACTCTCACCATGGGAACTGCCACCATGAGCACTGTCACCAACAGGACTGCCACCCAGGGCAATGCCATCATGAGCACAGTCACCATGGGAACTCCAAATGTGGGCACAGTAATCAGGAGCACTTTCACCATGGGAACTGTCACCATGGGAACTTTCACCATGAGCATTATCAACGTTACGACAGCCACCATGGGCACTATCACCTTGAGCAGTATCACCATGGTCACTGTCACCATAAGCACTTACACCGTGGCAGTGTCACTGTCGCAGCATCACCATGCACACTGTCACGGTGAGCACTGTCACCATAGACACTGTCACCATGAGAACAGTCACCATGCACACTACCACCATTGATAATCTCACCATGTGCACTGCCACCATCGGTACTCTCACCATGGGAGCTGTCACCATGAGCACTGTCACCATGAGCACTGCTTCCTAGGGCACTGCCACCATGAGCACTGTCACCATGAGAACTCTCACTATGAGAATTGCCACCAGAGGCATTTTCACCATCAGTACTGTCACCATGCGCAATGTCAGCATGGGCACTCTGATCTTGGGCACTGTCACCATGGGCACTGTCATCGTGGGCTGTGTCACAATGGGAAGTATCACCATGGGATTTCTCAGCATGGGCACTGTCACCGTGGGCACTGCCACCATGAGATCTGTTACCGTGAGCTCTGTCACCCTGGGTATTGTCACCATGGGCACTATCACCGTGAGAATTGTGAACATGGGCATTGTCATCATGGGGACTATCACCATGAGTACTATCACCCTGGGTATTGTTACCATGGGCACTGTCACCGTGAGCACTACACCTTGAGAATTGTGACTATGGGCAATGTCACCATGGGCACTTTCACCAAGGGCACTATCACCGTGAGCACTGTCAACAGGCGCACTATCACCATAAGGACTCTCACCTTAAGCAATGTCACCATGAGCAATGTCACCATGGTCTCTGTCATCATTTCACACTGCCACCATGTGCAGTATCACCATGGGCACTTTAACCATGAGTACTGTCACCATGGGTAAAATCACCATGGGCACTGTCACTGTGAGAACTGTCACGGTTCGGCATGTCTCAATGGCCACTGGCACAATGGGCCTTGTCTCTCTGAGCACTGTCACAATGGGCAATATCACCATGAGCTTTCTCACCATGGTAACTGTCACCATGGACACTGTCACTGTGGGCACTTCCACCATGAGCATTATTACCATGAACACTGCTTCTGTTAGCACTATCATCATAAGTACTGTCACCATGGGAAATGTCACTATTGCCGTGACTACCATGGACACTCTCACGGTGTGCACTGTCACCAGGGGCACTGCCACCATGGGCAATGTCACCATGAGCACTGTCACTGTGAGAACTGTCAGAGTGCGGCATGTCTCGATGGGAGCTGGCACAAAGGGCATTGCCACTATGAGCATTGTGACAATGAGCACTATCCCTGTGAAAAATCTCACCATGCTAACTGTCTCCATGGCACTGTCACCTTGAGAACTATCACCATGGGCACTGTCACCGTCGTCACTCTCACCATCTGCACTGTCATTGTGGGCACTGCCACCTTGTCACTGTCACCATGGGCACTGTCACAATGGGTACGGCCACCAAGTGTACTATCACCATAGGCACTATCACTGTGAGGAATGTCACCATGGGCACTATTATCTTGAGCTGTATCACCAAGGGCACTCTCACCGTGAGAACTGTCACCATGGACACTGTCACCATGGGCACTATCACCGTGAGCAGTATCACCACGTGTACTGTCACCATGGGCACAGCCACTAAGGGCACTATAACTATGGGCACTATTACCGTGAGCACTGTCACCATGGCAAGTTTAACCATGGACACTATCACTCTGAGCACTGTCACCACAGGCAATGTCACCGTGGGCACTGTAACCATGGGCACTCTCATGGGCAGTGTCATTGTGAGCACTGTCACAATGGGTACTGCAACCTTGTGCACTGTAACCCTGAGGAATGTCAGCATGGGTTGTTACCGTGTGCACTGTAACCATGAGCACTGTCACCATGGGAACTGTCACCATTTTTCACGGCCACCATGTGCACTACAACCATATGCACTGTCACCATGGGCACTATCGCCGTGAGAACTGTCACCAACAGTACTGTCATCATTGGCAAAGTCACCAATGGCATGGCCACCATCTGCAATCTTACCATGGTCACTATCACTGTGAACACTGTCCCCAGTGGAACTACCAACATGGACACTGTCATCATGAGCACTTTCACCTTGCAAACTGTCACCATGGGTATTTTCACCATGGGCACTATCAAACTGAAAACTGTCACCATGGGCACTGTCACCATGAGCATTGTCACCATAGGCACTGTCATCGTGAGAAATGTCACCATGCGCACAGTCACCAAGGGCATTATCACTTTGAGCAGTATCACCATGTGTACTGTCACCATGGGCACGGTCACCATGGGCACGGTCACCAAGTACACTATCACTATGCTCACTAGTACTGTGAGCACTGTCACCATGGGCAACTTAACCATGGGCAATATGACTGGGAGCATTATCAGCATCAGCACAACAGTCGTGATAACTGTCACCATGGGTCATATCATCGTGAGCACGGTTACCATGGGCACTGTCACCATGTGCACTGCCAAATCGGTACTCTCACCATGTTAAATGCTAGCATGAGCACTGGCACCATGAGAACTGTCACTATGAGAATTGCCACCATGGGCACTTTCTCCATGAGTACTGTCACCATGGGTATTTTCACCTTGGGCACTGTCACCGTAAGCAGCATTACCATGAGCACTTTCCCCTGGAGCACTGTCACCATGGACACTGTCACAATGCGGAATCTCACCATGAGCCCTGTCACCATGGGCAATGTCACCATGAGAAGTGTCACTATAGGCAGTGGCACTGTGGGCACTGTCACCATGGGCATTGCCACCATGGGCACTGTCATTTTGAGCACTGTCACCAGGGGTACTGCAACCATGAGCACTGTCACCATGAGCACTGTCACCACTGGCAGTATCAACATGTTAAATGTCACCATGGGCACTATCAGCATGAGAACTGTCAGCGAGCGTGCACACTGTCACTGTGAGCACTGGCACCGTGGGCACTATCACTGTGAGCACTGTCAACATGAGCATGTCACCATGGGCACTGTCAACATGGGTACTCTCTCCAAAGGCAATGTCATCATAAACATTGTCAGCATGGGCATTGTCACCATGAGCATTGTCAGCATGGGCAATGTCACCATGAACATTTTCAGCATGGGCAATTTCACCATGAGCATTGTCACCAAAGGCAATATCAGCAAGAGCATTGTCACCGTAAGCACTGTCACCAGGGGCACTATCACCGTGGTTAATGTTATCATGGGCCCTTTCCCCGTGAGCACTGTCACCATGGGCAGTCTCATCATGGGCACTGTCACCATGGGCACTGTCACCATGAGCCTTTCACCATGGCTATTGCCTCCGTGGGCACTGTCACCATTGTCACTGTCACCATGAGCTCTCTCACCATTGCACTGTCATCATGGGCACTGTCACCATGGGTCTATCACCGTGGTTATTGCCAGCATGAACAGGGTCACTATGGGCACTGCCACCATGAGCACTATCACCATGAGCACAGACGCTGTGAACATTATCACCTTAAGAACTGTCATCATTGGCGCTGTCACCATGAGCACTGCCACAATGAGCATTGTCACCATGGGCACTTCCACCATGAACACTGTTACCATGAGCACTGTCACAATGAGGAGGGTCTCCTTTGACAGTGTCACAATGGGCACTCTCACCGTGTTCACTATCACCGAGAGCAAGGTTTCCATTGGCACTGTCACAATGTGCAGAGTCACAATCCGCACTGTTCCCATGGGAACTGCCATGAAGTTCACTGTCACCACGAGGACTGCTTCCTTTGGGCACTGCTATTATGAGTACTGTCACCATGAGTACGGTCGCTATGAGAACTGCCACCATGGGTATTTTCACCATGAGTACTGTCTCCATGAGTATTGTCACCATTTGAACGGTCACCATGCACAATATCACTGCAAGGTTTATAACCTTAAGCAATGTCACCATGAGCAATGTCACCATGGGCACTGGCACCATTTTGCACTGGCACCATGTGCACTATCACCATGGGCACTGTCACCATGGGCACTTTATCATTGAGTACTCTCACCATGGGTAATATCACCATGGGCACTGTCCCCATGAGAACTATCACCGTGAGCAATGTCACCAAGAGCACTGTCACCACGAGCACTGCCACTTTGGGCAATACTATTATGAGCACTGTCACGATGAGAACCCTCGCTATGAGAACTGCCACTATGTGTATTTTCACCATGAGTACTGTCACCATGGGTCTTGTCACCATGAGCACTGTCACCATGAGAAGTGTCACTATGGGAACTGCCACCATGGGCACTTTGATGATGGATACTGTCACCATGGGTATTTTCACCGTGGGCATTGTCACTGTGAGCAATCTTACCGTGAGCACTTTCACTGTGAGTAATGTCACCAGGGGCACTGGCACAATGCAGACTGTCACCATGAGCCCAGCCACCATGGGCACAATCACCATGAGAAATATGACTATGGTCACTGTCACCATGGGCAATGTCACCATGAGCAGAGTCACCACAGGCAATGTCACAATGGGCGCGTCACCTTTGGCACTCAGTGTGAGCACTGTCACCAGGGGTACTGCCAACATAAGCACTGTCCCCATGAGTACTGTCACCATTGGCTGTATCAACATGTGCACTGTAACCGTGGTTTCTATCACCATGAGAACTGTCTGCACACCGTCACTGTGTGCACTGGCACCGTGGGCAATGCCACCATGGGCAATGTCAGCATGGGCACTATCACTGTGAGCACTGTTAACATGAGCATGTCACCATGGGCAGTGTCAACATGGGTGCTCTCTCCAAGGGCAATGTCACCATGAGAATTGTCACCATAGGCAATTTCACCAAGAGCAATGTCAACATGGGCACTGTCACCATGTGCACTGCCACCGAGAGCTTTATCACCATAGGCAATGTCACCGTGGGAACTGTCACCTTGGGTATTGTCATCATGGGCAGTGTCACCATGAGCACTGTCACCATGGGCAGTGCCACCATGGGCACTGGCACTGTGATCACTGTCACCATGGGTACTGAAACCATGAGCATTGTCACCATGATTACTTTCAGCATGGGTTCTCACCGTGTGCACTATCACCATGTGCACTCTCACCATGGGCTCTATCACCGTGAGCACTTTCACCATAAGTACTGTCATCATGGGCACTGTCACCAAGGGCACAGCCACCAGGTGAACTGTTACCATGGTCAGTATCACCATGAGCACTGTCACCATGGGAACTACCAACATAGGCACTGTCATCATGAGCACTTTCAGAATGGGTACTGTCACCATGGGCACTATCAGCATGAGGACTCTCACCATCAGCATTATCGACATGGGCACTATCACCTTGAGCATTATCACCATGAGTACTGTCACCATGGGTATTGTCACTGTGGGCACTATCAGAATTAGAACTGTCACCGTGGTCACTGTCACCATGGGCTTTGTCACTGTGAGCACTGTCACGATAGGCAAAGTCACAGTTTGCACTGTCCCCATGGGCCCTGTCACCATGAGCACTATCACCTTGAGGGTGCTGTCCATGGGCACTGTCACCATTGGCACTACCAACTTGAGAATTATCACCATGTGTACTGTCAGCATGGGCACAGTCAACAAGTGCACTATCACTATGCTCACTATTAACGTGAGCAGTGTCACCATGGGCACCTTATCCATGGGCACTATGACCAGGACCATTATCAGCATCGGCACAACAGACGTGACCACTGTCACCATGGTTCATATCATCCTGAGCTTGGTTACCATGGGCACTGTCAACATGTGCACTGCCTCATCGGTACTCTCACCATGGTAAATGCCCCCATGAGCAGTCCCACCATGAGAACTGTCACTATGAGAATTGCCACCATGGGCACTTTCTCGATGAGGACTGTCACCATGGGTATTTTCACCTTGGACACTGCACCTTAAGCAGCATTACCATGAGCACTTTCACTGTGAGCACTCTCACCGTGGGCACTGGCACAATGCGGACTGTCACCATGAGTCCTGTCACCTTGGGCAATGTCACCATGACAAGTGTCACCATAGGCAATGTCGCTGTGGGCATTGTCACCGTGGGCATTGCCACCATGGGCATTATCATTTTGAGCACTGTCACTGGGGTACTGCAACCATGACCACTATCACCATGAGCACTGTCACCATTGGCACTATCAACATGTGAAATGTCACCATGGGCACTGTCAACATGAGAACAGCGTGGGCACTGTCACTGTGGGCAATGGCACCGTGGGCACTGGCACCGTGTGCCCTTCCACCATGGGCAATGTCACCATGGACAATATCACTGTGAGCATGGTCAACATGAGCACATCACCATGGGCACTGTCAAAATGGGTACTCTCTCCAATGGCAATGTCACCATGAGCATTGTCACCATGGGCAATGTCACCGTGAGCAGAGTCACCACAGGCAATGTCACCATGGGCACAGCAACAGTGAGGAGCGTCACCATGGGCACTATCACCATGACCACTCTCACCGTGGTCACTGTCACCATGAGCACTGTCACCATAGGAAATATCACCATGGGCACTTCCACCATGGGCACTGTCACTGTGAGCACTTTCACCATGGGTACTGTCACTGTGAGCACTTTCACCACGGGTACTGCAACCATGAGCACTGTCACCGTAAGCACTGTCAGCATGGGTTGTCAGCACTAGCACCATGAGCACTGTCACCATGTGTACTGTCATCATGGGCACTGTCACAAGGGCACGGCCACCACGTACACTGTTACCATGGTCACTATCACTGTGAGCACTGTCATAATGTGAACTACAAACATGGGCACTGTCATCATGAGCACTTTCACAATGAGAACTGTCACCATGTGCACTATCAACGTGAGGACTCTCACCATGGGCACTATCACCATGGGCACTCTGTACATGTAGACTATCACCTTGAGTACAGTCACCATGAGCACTGTCACCATAAGCAATGTCACCATGGTCACTTTCACCCTGAGAACTGTCACCACGGGGATTATCACAATTGGCACTGTCACCATGGGGTTGTCACCTGAGCACTATCGCCATGGGCAATGACTCCATGGGCACTTTCACCGTGATCACTGTCACTGTTGGCACTATCACCATCGGCACTGTCACCATGGGCACTGTCACAGTAAGCACTGTCACGGTGAGCAATGCCACAATGAGCACTGTCACTTACGGCACTGCCAACATGAGCAGTGTCACCATGAGCACTGTCATCATGGGCAGGACAACCTGGGTATTGTCACCATGGGCACTGTCACCATGAGCACTCTCAGCATGGGCATTGCAACCTAGGTACTGTGACCATGGGCACATGCACCGTGAGCATTGTTACCATGAGCTCTGTCACCCTGGGTATTGTCACCATGGACACTATCACCGTGAGAATTATGATCATGGACACTGTCAACATAGGCACTATCACCATGAGCACTGTCACCATGAGTAATGTCACCCTGGGTATTGTCACCATGGGCACTGTCACCGTGAGCACTACACCGTGAGAATTGTGATTATGGGCACTGTCACCAGGTGCAATACCACCATGGGCACTGTCACCATGTGCACTATCACTGTGAGCAAGGTTACCATGGGCAATGTCACAATGTGCAGTCACCTTCGGTACTGTTCACAGGGAAACTGCCACCAAGTGTACTATCACCATTAGCAATGGCACCACGCGCACTGCCACCTTGGGCATTGCTATTATGAGCACTGTCACCATGAGAACTGTGGCTATAACTGTCACCATGGGTATATTCACCATGAGTACTCTCACCATAGGTATTGTCACCATTTGCACTGCCAGCATGAGCACTATTACGGTGTGCACTATCACCATTACCACTTTCACCATGGGCACTGGCACAATTCGGACTCTCACAAAGAGCCCTGTTACCATGGACACTATCACCGTGAGCACTGTCACCATAGGCAATGTCACTGTGGGCACTTTCACTGTGGGCAGTGTCATCACGGGCAGTGTCACCGTGGGAAGTGTCACCATGTGCACTGTCACCATGGGCACTGCCACCATAGGCACTGTCACTGTGAGCACTGTCACCATGGGTAATGCAACCATGAGCACTATCACCGTGAGCACTGTCAGAATGGGTTGTCACCGTGTGCACTGTCACCAAGAGCACTGTCATGGTGGGCAGTGTCACCATGCACTCTATCTCCACAAGTACTATCATGTTAAGCAATGTCACCATGAGCAATGTCACCATTGGTACTGTCACTATTTTGACTGCCATTATGTGCACTATCAGCATAGGCACTGTCACCATGGGCACTTCATCATTGAGTACTCTTGAGTACATTGAGTTTATAATTATTATACATTCTAGATGGAATAATCATTTTATCATTTAAAAACATCTTTGTCTCTAGTAAAAATTTTCGTCTTAAAACATTTTTTTTCTGATATTTTCTTAGCCACTCCAGTTTTGTTGTTGTTGTCTTGTTTTGTTGTGTTGTTACTGTTATGGTGTATCTATTCCAACCCTTTTACACTTCACCTATATATTTTCTTGACTCTAAAGCCTGTCACTTTCTTGTTAATGTTATATACATATATAACTGTATATTACATTCAAAAATTACATATATAATAACAAATTATGGCAGACTTTGAACTGGACCTTTTTTTTTTCGGTACACGGGCCTCTCACTGTTGTGGCCTCTCCCGTTGCGGAGCACAGGCTCCGGACACGCAGGCTCAGCGGCCATGGCTCACAGACCTAGCTGCTCCATGGGATTTGGAATCTTCCCAGACCCGGGCACAAACCCGTGTCCTTTACATCAGCAGGCAGACTCTCAACCACTGCACCACAAGGGAAGCCCTGAACTGGACCTTTAAATGAGTATGATTTAGACAGTAGAGCTTCCCTACCAAATGCAAATAACTCACTTGAACTCTCTTTTTTGTAAAGGACAGACCAATTCTTCCAAGGGGAACTCTTGAACTCATTAGATATGTGATATTCATTATAATTAGTTGCATTTAATACCACAGAAAGGACTTGATCAAAGGCTATTTTACTCTTTTCTCCCCATTGGATGATTAGCTAGGTTCATTTTTAAGTGGAAGATATACTCTAGATATTTCAATGTAGGGCATCTCTTCCTTTCAAATCTCAGAAAGAAAGGTGTGCTTCAGTTTCCCTGCAGAAAGCTCTAGTATCTTGTCCCCCTTTTGAAAGAGGAATTAATCCTTCTTTCTCTATTGTTTTTAGTCTTCTTCCCTTCATCAGCAATGAGCCTCTTTATCATTTTTGTCAGCACAAAGAATAATTTTTCTCTTTCCAGGCCATTCAAAAATTATACACTATAAAGTAAATGGGAAGAGCTTTATTTATAAAAATAAAACAGCTATGGCATTAGTTCTTAAAGAGTATAAAATTTTGATCCCTCATTCCAACAAAAAATCTTGTTAGCATTTAGGGTTCAATGAGAGGCAATAAACAAAAATGTTTTGGTGACTCATCTGACATCTTTACTAATAGGTTTGAATTCATACTGGTGAATATCAGACATATTTGTGTTAGGCAATTAAAATTAAATTATATCTAGACATCTTTTAAATTACCATATTAACATTAACAAGTAATCTTAGAACTCATCTTGAAAGTAAAAGGTACTTTTATACTTTATAATGAAAAAATCAATAAAATGTGCCTTTATGCAGAGAAACTGTAATTATAATACCAATTAATGTTAACTGGTCACTTTTTTATTGAAGTAGAGTTGACATACAATATTATGTTAGTTTCAAGTGTTCAACATAGTGATCCAACATCTAAATACATTTGAATTGGTCACCATGATAAGTCTAGTAACCATATACCACCATACAAAATTATTACAGTATTACTGACTATATTCCTTACGCGGTAGATTGCATCCCCAAGACTTTTATTTTATAACTGGAGATTTGTACCACTTAATCCCCTTCACCTATTTCTCTCAATCCCTTATTCCCCTTCCCCTCTAGTTATCACCAGTTTGTTCTCTGTATCTACGAGTTTGTTTCTGTTTTGTTTTGTTCTATTTTTTAGATTTCACATATAAGTGAAATCATACAGTATTTGTTCTTCTCTGTCTGACTTATTTCACTTAGCGCACCTAGTACTCTAGGTCACTCCATGTTGTTGCAAGTGAAGATATTTCATTCTTTTTAGGACTAAGTAATATTTCATTATATATATGTGTATATATATACCACATCTTCTTTATCCATTCATCTATTTATGGACACTAGTTTCTTCCATATTTTGGCTATTATAACTAATGCTCCAATGAACAGATGGGTGCATACATCCTTTCTTATTAGTGTTTTTGTTTTCTTTGGATAGATACTCAGAAGTTGAATTGTTGGATCATATGGTAATTCTATTTTTAACTTTTGGAGTAACCTCTGTACTGATTTCCATAGTGGCTGCACCAATTTACATTCCCACTAACAGTGCACAAGGGTTCCCTTTTTGATGATGGCCATTCGGACAGGTGTAAGGTAATATCTCACTGTGGTTTTGATTTGCATTTCGCAGATGATTAGTGATATTGAGCATCTTTTCATGTGTCTTTTGGTCATTTGTATGTATTCCCAAAGCAATGTAACCCCGATCAAAATACCAATGGTATTTTTCACAGAATTAGAACAAATAATCCTAAAATTTGTATAGAATCATCCAAACAAACAAACAAAAAACCTCCAATAACCAAAGCTATATTGAGAAAGAAAAACAAAGCTGGTGGTATGACATGCACTGATCTCAGACTATACTACAAAGCTATAGTAATCAAAACAGTATGGTATGGCCGCTGGGCCTGCGCATCCGGAGCCTGTGCTCCGCAACAGGAGAGGCCACAACAGTGAGAGGCCCGCATACCGCAAAAAGAAAAAAAAAAAAAACAGTATGGTATTAGCATAACAACAGACATACAGGTCAGTGGAATAGAACAGAGAGCCCAGAAATGAACCCCCAGTTATGTGATCAATTAATCTACAACAAAGGAGGCAAGAACATACAATGAAATAAAGACAATAAATGGTGTTAGGAAAATTGGACAACTACTTGCAAAAGAGTGAAACTGAATTATTTCCTTATACCATACATAAAAATAAATTTAAAATGGATTGAAGACTCACATTTAAGACCTGAAACCATAAAACCCCTAGGAAAAATACATTGACATCGATCTTAGCAATATTTTGGGGGGTCTCTCTCCTCAGGCAAGGCCAGCAGAAGTAAAATTAAACAAGTGTGATTATGTCAAACTGAAAAGCCTTTGCAGAGAGGAGAAAACCATCACAAAATGAAAAGGTAACTTACTGAAAGATTTTTTCAAATGATATATCTGATAAGGAGTTAATATCCAAATTATCTAAAGAAATCATACAATTTAACATCAAAAACCCCCAAATATTCCAATTTAAAAATGGGCAGAGAACCTGAACTGGTCACTTTTTAAAGTGTTTGATACAGTACTTAGATGCATTCTTTTTTCATTAGCCTTGAATATCAATACTCTTAACATCTCCGTTTATAAATGAAGAAATTAAGGAAAGAAGAGATAAATGACTTGTCTAACATACAAAGCTTATTACAAAAAAAGATTGTACTAAACCAGACCTCTGGATCAGATTCCTATACTTTAATCATTATGGCTTACTGCAGAAGATTAGAGACAGAATTTGACATTGAAAGCTTAGATTCCAGTTTTTAATGAGACTTCTTCACCATGCCTTTATGTCTAAGGGAAAAAATCTGGTCTGGACTGCCATTAATGGTAATACTGCTTTAGAGAAATGTTCTGGAGGGAAAGGATATTATTCAAATTTATTTTTTAAGTTTTTTTTTGGTTTGACTTTGTTTATTAATTTTCTCATGCTAGGATGGGAGGGCAAACAAAACCTAAACTAAAAATACCAACTATACGTGTGTGTGTGTGAGTGTGCATGTACTTATAAGTATGAAAATACAACTTACAAGAAAAGGCAAGGCCAGAATCTATAAGGCTAAGGATTTTGACTTTATCTTAGATGCAAGAGACAGCAAATAAATGAAAAGATAGTTGTGTAGATACTAGGCTGTTCAAGTAGAGCAAAGGAGAAATGGTAGTGGCTAATATGGTGGCAATGAAGATGAAGAGAAACATTATGTGAAGAGAAAGAGAGAGAGAGATGAGATTCCAGAGAACCTAATGATGCAGTCTATGCAGAAAGTGAAGCAAAGGAAGGAATTGAGGATCATTCCCAGGTTTTTGCACTGAGTAAGTTTTTGTGTGAATCATGGCACCATTCACTGAGGAAGAAAAGATTTGCAGGATGGGACAGTTTGGAAGAAGGAATAATTGAAGTTTCATTTTAGACATCTTAGTTGTAGAGACGTCAAGCAGTGCTCCTCATATTTCTCCAATGAAAAGAATCACCTGGGGATCTTATTGAACATATGGATTATCACCTTTTCTGCTAGAACTTCTGGTTTCGTAGTCTGAGTTGAACACAAAGTACTGGATTTTCTCACACTGAAGAAGAAAAAAACCACACTGAAGGAGGTGGGAAAGAGGTAACCTAAGTAACTTTGGAAAATAGTATTTTAATATACTGTAATTAACCATGAACAATATATACTGAAAGGCTAAAGACATAAAGAAATGTACACATATATTGAACTCGTTAGTAAATATATTTTTCACACGTGTACAGGTTAATGATTTTTAAATATTTTATGTGTATTCCAGAATTTAGCAAATGACTAAATAGACTGCAAATGAGAATCAGGTTTCTAATTGTTAAAGAGTGACAAATAAGGAAAGGGTAAGGGAGGCTAGAATAAACCCTGTGGTGTTGGATTGGAATCAAGGTATCAATCTGAATTCATATATCAATTTGAAGTTATATATATATGTAGATAGACAGATGATAGATAATGTGTGTGTGCACATGTGTGTGTGTATACACACACACCCAGATAGATAATATGAAAATAGAGATACTTGTATATTTTTATGTATTCGTATATATATTTTTAGCTCTCTCTGCTGAAAACACAATGAGGTAGCTTGGATAGTGATAAATGCACCTCATACCAAGATTCTGGTTTCTGAATACCATTATTAATACCAGGAACAAGAACTCCATGGAGAAATGACTGATTCAAGCCTGAGACAGAGGAAAGTAAAAGATGGGTCTGGAGCATTTTGTGGTGTCAGAAAGTAAGATATTACTCCAAAAATTGTATGGCCATGTAGGAAAAATATAGGAGACAGCTGGAAGGAGTACCAGTGACCAAATATGGAACACTTTGAGAAACAAAACTATTAATGATAGTAATAAATTTTAACCCATAGAATAAAATAAATATCCACAAGTTCACACTGATGTATGTATATATATGAACAAATAACCAGATAAATACATAAATGAACGAGAAGAACAGCTCTTTCTTATACTCAAATTATAGTTAATAAATGTAGAGGGAATGATGGGAATAGAAAATGAACAATCATCAAACACCACAGTAACTGGTGGAGTCAAAAATTATTGATGGATGCTAAAATTAGTATGGGAAAATTAAACAAGAAGCAGAATATTTGAACAATCTCAAATAATTACAAAGGGAAAAATAGTGATTTTGCAGCTATCATTATAACATTATATCATCAAAGTTAGCATCCCCAGTAGTGAGACACACAGATTTGTTTGTACCTCTAATATGTACTTAAAATGCCATAATATCTCTCCTGAAGTGTTCTTGTCAAGAAATACATATCCTCAGTCTAACCATGAGAAAATATCAAACAAACCCTATTTGAGAAAAATTCTACAAAATGACTGGCTAGGATTTTCCATTAGTTCAAGGTCATAACAGACAAAAAAAGACTGAGGAACTATCTTAGATTAGAGAAGAATGGGGAGATATGACAAGCAAATGCAATAAGCGATCCTAGATTTGAATCTGGACCACAAGACAATAGGCAATATTTGAATACGAGTCTATAAATCGTTAGTAGCATTGTGACAATGTAAACTTTCTGCTTTCAATAATTATACTCTAGTAGTATAAAATGTTAACATTTGGGGAAGCTGAGTAAAGCGTATATGGGAACTCATACTGCTATGTTTGAAGTTTTTTGATAAATAAGATTTGATAACACAGTTTTATAAAAACTTAGTTTGGACATTTCTGAACCTCTTTTTTGTTTCCTTATGGAAGAAAGTTGCTTGTTTAGGGATAATACTAATTCAATGGGGGTAAGATTTACACAGGACCAACCCTAACATTCATAGTGTGTGGCACAGGAAACAACTTTGAATGGCCATTTCAAGGAACAATATACTTAAGTGTATACAATGAGTAAAATGGATGAACTACACAAATTAATGAGTTGAAAAACCATAGAATCATAGAATTTTCTCACTGTAAAGGCTCTTACTTTCATAACTTTTCATAACTTTTCAGTTCCTATGGGTAAATACCAAAGAGCATGATTACTAGATCACTGTATGGTAAAAGTACGTTTATTTTGTAAGAAACTGCCAAGTATCCCACTAGCCACAAATGAGAATTCCAATTGTTCTGATTATCACCAACTTCGGTATTTCAGTTTTGGGATTTTAGCCATTTAAATAGGTGTGTAGTGGTATCTCATTATTGTTCTAATTCAAAATTCACTGATGACATCGAATGTGTAGCATATTTTCATATGCTTATTTCACATGTGTCTATTTTCTTTGTTTAACCATAGTAGGTTTGTTGTTTTTTTTAACCAAGGCCTGCTAACTCTTGTCCTCCTGTGTCTATTGATGTTGTCTTTTTTCTTTCTTTCTTCTTTTTTTGAACTTTTGATCATTTAGTCTTTTTCCTGGTATGTCCAATTATTTTTTATATTAAAATTGGGAAGATACCTCCACATTTTGGATGTTGTTATCTTTCTCCTGAAAAGATTTACTATGGCCCATGGCAGACAGTTACTATAGGGACTGGAAACCTTAGTCCATTCTCAGTTTGAGCTCATTCAAAGCTGTTTTTAAGTCTCTGTGAAGGGTGCTCTATTTCTGTCTTGGCCTTCCTCTACGGGCGCTGGTTGCCCTTTAGGATTACCATGTGAAAGTATGGATTCTCCCTATTCCCAACTACACTTGTATTTGTTAGGCTTTAAATGTAATGGTTCCCGCAGCCCTGTGAGACTAAAGATACACTTAGCTTGTCATTCCATTAGTTGTAGCTTTTAGCTTGAGCTGTTGCCCTTTGGCTTCTGTGGTTATAGTCTTTTGAACTACTTGGCTTTTCAGTTCCTAGGCTGTACGATTTGAATCAGCAAATGCCCAAAGGACAAAAGCTGCACCAAGTGTCAAGCTTGCATCAGTGTTTCCCTTCTCTCCACAACTTGGCCCACATGTCTTGGTGTCTCTCTAACATTCAGATGCCAGCGAACAGATGTTTTCTTACTTTATCCAGCTTTTCTAAAATTTCTTTAGACTTCACCTGACCTTATGTTATTATTGAACTATCATCTCAATTATCCCAGGAAGAAAATTTACAATTTTATGTTTTATTTTTTTATTTTCTATATTACCTCAGTTTCTGTAGAGACCTTTTACCTCACTGTTCGGTCTAGTTCCTGTGTTACCAGTGAGATGGAGATAAGGTGGAGGCTAAGAATACTGGGGGGAAAACACTGATGAATGATATGTCTCATTCTTTTTGTTTTTTCCTCTCCTTATTTATTACTCTGGAAGCCTACACCTGCCTTTCTTCATTTGACCCAGTTGCCCAAATAAGAAACCCACTCTGGTAAAGACCTGACTTTACTCTCATCAATGTCTGCATGTTAGGATTAGCTAGATGATGAACACCATGCCAGAGTTCTTTGTGTGAGACTTTTGCAGACTTTTGTTAGCCCTTTAGTTTGCCTCTTGCAAACACTGCTCAGATTGTTGAGGTTTTCTAAGATTCTGTAGGTCAAACCTCTCTACCTGCATACCAGATGAGCCCTTCTCTCTTTCCTGACTTCACTTGTGAGAGGTTAGCCCTCGGTTCTTCTTTTTCCCCATCCAATCATAATTGTTCATGAATTCCAAAAGGCCCTCAAAGTATCTGTCAACCCCTTCTCTCTTCTCTTTTTCATCAACATTGTTAAATATTAACCATATATTTGCATACCTCTTTCTTACTTACAGTGGAATATTGGAAGGCTCAATCATTAAGTGTGAGCCCCACGAAACTAGGACTCATACAACACTCTCCTCCAGGCCAAAACTTTTGATATCCACTGAGTTTTTTTATACTATCTTATATGTATCTAAATTTGTAATGATTTAGTTAATTCCTGAGTTATGTGACAATAAGAAATCAGTCAAATTAGCACTACAGAAGTGCAGCTTAGACCTAGGGACCAGAACCAAGGACCACAAAAACCTGTGAACCAATAAGTTTCACTTGTACTTCATGTTTAACAACTGCTGAGGGTGAATGGGAAGTGAGGGAAAAAGAGTTTAACTTCATATCACAGAAACTTGCACTAAAATGAAGAGGAAAATGACCCAGTTCCTGGTTCAAGTCACTGTAATCTGCTTCAATAAATAATAACAGCACACAAGGAAAACAAACACTATATGATAGGAACAATGGATAATTAATTACCAGATCAGGGAGGACAGATTACACTTGCTCTGGGATTTCATTAAAGAAGGATTCCAAAAAGTACTGGCTTCTTCTGAGAAGACTTCTCAGAACAGGTAGCATTTAAACTGAGTCTTGAACAAGTATATAGAGGGTAGGGAACAGGCCTTCCGGGCAGGGAACAGGCACAGTGTCAGGAATGGCACAAAGGCCTTATGGAATAGGGGACAAAACTGGCTGAACACAGGAGTGCTACGTGTTGGGGAATATGGGGGAAGGCTGGCTGAGGTTGGTTAAATGAAACATAATTAGACGGAAGGTAAAGTAGGTGGAAAGACACATGGAAGACTGTGGAAAGCCCCTGAAGATGGAGGTCAGCATAATAATATGAAGAACTCAGTGGTACTTTGACACTGTATGAATGTCTAGGTTTAAAAAAATCAGGAAAACACAATAAAAGAATAAACTACTGATATAATGATATGTAACCAGAGGCCAGATACCAAAGAATACACACTGTGTGTTTCCATGTATGTCATATATGGTGATAGAGGTCAGCTTAGGTGTTGCCCTGGGAGAGTATGGAACAGAAAGAAGTAACAGAGAACCGTGTAGGGTGTTAGAAATATTTTATAATATCTTGATCTGGTGTTGGATACATGGGTGCATAGAGATGTAAAAATTCAGTTATTAGCAATGCAGTTAACCTAGTAGAGTTTTTTTAATGTATGCGTACATTAAAAAAACTCTAGTAGCTTCATTAGGCTGTCAGTTGTATGAAGTAAATTTTGGTCAAGGAATAGCCAAGGTAGTAATGCAGTAATAAGTTATAAATGTATTCACTGTGCTCTAGAATGTCACAATTGGAATACAAGAAATATGTGTAAGAAAAAAGACAAATATTCAATATTGATGGTTCGATGAGCTGAAAAAATTAGGTCACTCTACTTTCAATTTAAGAACTTGGCCAGTGTTTGGATACGTTTGAACAAAGAAACGAAAGAAATACAATTTTTATTACGCATATGCTATGTATCAATCCGTGACTTATATTTTGACACATATAAACATGGGAAATATTGCACCTTGTAACTGAGACAATGAAGATGAGGGAGGTAGCTGGTTTTAACACTACAGGCTTAGAAAATCATCAGCTCATAATCGTAGGAAGTCTTAAGTCAGAGGAAAAGAACCAAGAGGAAATAGTGGTAAGTGCCAGGAGCTTCTGGAAACTACATCAAATATGAAGACTCCAGGATTGTTGAGCTTTCTAAGAGTCCCAATGACTCAGGTAAAAACAGAGGGCTTAAAACTGAATCCTAGGGATATATGTATGCATATAGCTGATTCACTTTGTTATACAGCAGAAACTAACACAGCACTGAAAAGCAATTATACTCCAATAAAGATGTAAAAAAAAACAAAACAAAACAACAAAACTGACTCCTGCAAAGTAACAATTGTTAGGACAAACAGTAAAGAATTATAAGAAAAATAATCACATGCCTGTCCCAACAGAGAAATATCCTAAGCTCCATCTCACCATTTCTCCGATTGGCCTTTCACAAAATACAGTCCCATCAGCTGAATATAGGTTTGTCAAGTAACTATGAGTAAGACTGAATTAAACAAAAATAAATCAATTCCTTCCTCCAAAACTTTTCAGAGTATACAATGTAACAAAGTAAAACTTGAATTTCATGTTAGGATGTAGAGTACGGCTCTTCCCAAATGCTTCTGTCTTGTAACTACATTAACATCATCTAAAACCAGTGTTCTGCAGGACAGAGATTGTGAAACACTGCTCTCATCATGTAAGATATCAAGTCCTTCTGAAAATCCATTCTTCCTTCTGCCCTTTCTCGTGTTGTCCCTGTCACCTGGAATGTCTGTCCTAAGCTCCACCTGCCAAAACCCTACCCATTTTTAGGATCCAAGAGATAATAAAAGGCTTACATTACTAAAAGGCAGAGAAAGAAATCCCTTCCTAGGGATCTACATTTCCTTCCTAGGGAAAAGAAAAATTGTAAAGTATATCACAATGACCTTAAATCTGTGAATATAACTATGCTGTGTTACTTTGAGTTCTGTAAAGGTCAATGTGCTACAATATACATGGATATGAATGTCTGATCTCTTACAAGTAGAACTTACTGATAACTTTCATCATGAGCGAGGTTAATGATTAAGGGAGCCATTGTATTTGGCTCAGCCCTTATAACTAGGGAATATTAAAATTGGAAAGGTCCCTAGATATTAGCAAATCTATCCACCTCATATTCTAAGTATGGAAACTGAGACCTTCATAGATTGGATATTTATATTAACAAAGGAAAAGGATATAAGATATTGGCAGACCTACCATTTAGATTAAGAATTTTGAGATTTTTATAGAATACTAGGACATTATGTCCACTGATATTGAGACAATGTGTTTCTTAGTCATTATTTTCTATTGCACTGACCAAGCGCGGTGGCAGTCAGTAGTTGTACAAAGGGAAAAAGAGGGCTTCCCTGGTGGCGCAGTGGTTGAGAGTCTGCCTGCCGATGCAGGGGACACGGGTTCGTGCCCCGGTCCGGGAAGATCCCACATGCTGCGCAGCAGCTGGGCCCATGAGCCATGGCCGCTGAGCCTACGCATCCGGAGCCTGTGCTCCGCAACGGGAGAGGCCACAAAAGTGAGAGGCCCGCGTACCAGAAAAAAAAAGAAAAAAAAAAGAAAAAAAAAACAAAGGGAAAAAGAAAACTTTAGGAACTCCCAATTTATATACACAGGGAAATTCATCATTCATGTTATTTAAGCTAACTGGATGCAGTTTATCAGCTACATTGAGGAATGGTGAAGTGAAGTGTCTATACACTTAACATGTTAGTTTGTGTCATGACCTCCCTCTTGTTCAAGTGAGTTAATGGTTAGCACTCAACTAGGCACTTAAGAGTTCATTATAAATCTGGACTAAACCTTTATTTGTGGCATCTTTATTCTTCTTTGCTGCCCTTAGGCAGAATTAACCCTCTTCTATTTGGTAAATGCAAGTATTAAACAGGGCTAAGGTTTCACAAGTTCTTTGGCCTAAACATGAGGGTAAGGGAGACCAATGAGCTGGAGTACTTCTAGATTTAAGAATGGTCAGATAGAGGAAGAAGAGTCTTATGCCAGAGGTGAAAGAAGACTGATTATATTTACCTGTTTTTAAAAATTAAAACCCTTTTCAATGTTCTCAAGTGATCAGGAAGTACATGGGTATGCTAGGAAGTAAGGGAGTCAAGCAAGAATATTCTCTCAGAGATTGTGGATGGCAATGAAGAGGTAAGGAAGATAGAGTCAATCCTAGAAAAGGTTTTGGTTGGCCATAATAATGAAGTCAAAAGGAAGAAGATGAAGACGAAGATGAAGAAGAAGAAAGGGGGGGTGGAGGGGGAGGGGGGAGGGGGGTAAGAGGAGGAGGAGGAGGAGGAGGAGGAGGAGGAAGAAGAAGAATGACACACGCAATGGGAAAGAGAAAGCAAGAATAGAGAAGCGAAAGGGAGAGTAGAAAAATGAGACAAATTTGGAGAAGGAAATGAGGAAGAAAACTGGGTGAAAGAAGGAAGCACTGATGGTAGACCACTTGACACTCAAACATTAACACGATGCACATTTAAGATGTGCCATCAATGGCCATGGTCATTACCCTCAAATAGTTTACAGTATGTGTTTCAAAGACATTTATAAATTGAAAATGCCATTAAAAAAAGTGCCAGTGTATAAGTGTTCATGGAATTATATGGGAGAATAAAAAGTCCCCCGTCAAAGAGCCTTCTGAGACATAGGAAAAAAAGGAGAAACCTAAAAAGCATAAGACTCTTCCTATTTTCATTTCAAATGATACATCCCAATCTTGATGATCAATCAGCGATTTAAATGTCAACCATAAACACAGTATTTTATGAGTTGCTATGCAGTATGCTATACTAGAGCAATAGAACAGAGAGGACCTCAAACCCTCTGTTCCCTCAAATTGAAAGGCACGCTCCCTGACCCCTCCAGACCACTACTGGACACAGGGAACACACACTAATGTTTCAGGACCCCAACCAGCAGTCACCTGCTTTGTGATTACTTCCATGACACACCCCCACTAACACCACTGACTGTCCTGCTCCTATGGGACATGACATATATTTCCTATTTTAACACATACCACAGTGCATTATGATTGCAGATAGATGTTCTAACAACTTAAAATAGAATGATGACTTTTTTGCTCTTTACATCTTGTTATTTCCCTACTCATAATACTTCTTGAAGAGAAACAATAAAAATATAAACAAACACAAAAAACAGACAATATACAAAACGTGTGCTTTGCACCTTAACACAAACTTAAGTAAAATTAGTTCTGACAGTATCCGGCATGACAAACTTCCATGGTACAAATGAGAATGGACCAAGGTTTGAGCAGGTACAGGAGACAATCCAGGCATGAACAACACCAAGGAAAGGTAGACAGACATGGTGTGTAGGAAATCACTAGACCAGTGTGATGGGAAGAGACTTAAACAAGACTGAAACTCACTTTCTAAACCTCCATCTCCAATTGGACAATTCGCAAGACACAGGTGCACCAAAGTGGCCAAATATTCAATCCCTTTAATGGGGAGGAACAGTTTAAAATTTTATTGCTTTAGTTTGCCCCAAAAGCAACTATCAAATGTTGGCAGGACACAATGAAGGCTTACCTTTGTTAACATAGTTAAGTCTCTCTCTCACACAACTAGCCCACTTGGCTCCACGTTCCTTAGCACACCCGACGCACTTACACAGCATTGATGAGCTTTAAACAACTGGAAGGTCACATCTTTATTTCTTATCGCAGGAACACAATATCTGGAAACTTTATTGCTATCAGAAGATAAAGCAAAATTATTGTAAAATTAGTCATTTAAACCATACATTTTATCACCATTAAAAAGCATCTGCTCTGTGCGAAGGATTAGAAATGACTCCTGTCCTTAAAGCCTCATTAAGGAGGAAGATCTAAAAATTCAAAATTTCAATGACATGAGATAAAGAACCATAACCTTTATGCACAGAGGTGCCTATGGAGGCCAAAAGATATATCTAAGTGACGGCTTCATGATAACCCTGAAGTACAATCAAGACAGATGAGGCTATTGAGAGTTGGAGGAGGAGGTGCATTAACTGCACAGGGAGCACCTGTGCAAAGACACTCAAGCCTGACACCTGCTGGGCTCTGTAAATACTGCAGGTGGGGATGACTAAAGAACAGGAGTCCAAGTGTGAGAAGAGACAGAAATAAAAATAGAGATGTTGGCCCAAGCAAGCCTGGGAGAGAGCATGGCTTGTATCCCACAGGTGATGAGACCTGGGGCTACCACTGGCTGAGTAAGGGTGCCTCCGCTGATTAGAAAAAGGCTCCCTGCTGCTGAAGGACCGACTAGATAAAGGGAGTGATCACAAAACGCTCCCCTTCCTCAGGGCCACAGAGCCCAGGAGGCTTGGCTGAGCACAGTTCAGATTACAGGCCTCTGTGCAGAGCACACGCTGGGCGGCTAGTATGCACTAACTCTGTGTGGGCAAGCCATTAGCAGCATTATTTTAGGCATATCTTGTCATGTTAGAAGATCACTCAACCCGAGTAGGCAGATGAACTTAGAGGCACTGAGACCAGGGGCCGCGAAACCACCCAGGAGTTTCTACCATAGTTGGGGCAAAATGTAATGTGGATGAAGAAGCAAATTTAGGAGGAGGCCGAAATTTACAAGCTAGACCCACTGGATGAAAGTCATAAAGAAAGTTCAGTGAAGGAATTCTGAAGAGAATGGGCTCTGCATTTTTCTTACAATCAATGTAAATATTAGGCAAAATTAACTACAGTGGCTTTTAAGGTCCCTTTCAGCTCTAATATCTTTTGATTTCTAACTTATTACTCTGGTTAATTAAAGTCCCTTCAGAGGTACAGAACAGTTCCTACACCTGAATGGGATGCAAAGAATAATCTGACTTCTCTTCACCAGGGGATGAGTTGAACTGTCCTTGCAGAAGAGGTAACACATGGTGAGAACCCCAGATCCTAGAAAAGGGCCAGGCACACGATAAGTATTCAGCTTTTTGAAAACAAATGAACAATCATTTCCTCTCCTACATCTTCACACCCTTTCTCTGCTGGCTGCTTTCTTTCAGCTTATAAACTTCCTCAATATACCCACTTAAAAAGCCCTCAGACCTATGATTTTTTGGATCTTCTTGTGGGTAACCTAAGTCTCTCCCATGCCTTCAAACACCTCTCCTCCTCAAAAGCCCAGATCTGAACCTTGGGCCCAGACCTGTCTACCAGGCCCCTCTAAAGCACTGAAGATGAAGTAAGATCCTCTCACCACCCCCAATCCCTTCCTACTGTGCTCTGTATCCCACAAAAAGATGCAGCTGTAAAGTGTCACCCACGCTTGCTCCCCTCCCTTTTCTAACTGGTCACCAGGCCTCACCCATTCTCTCTCAGATCTGCAAAATCCAGTCCAACCTTTTATAACTTAAGTGGGAACCTTAGATTACAATTCACCCTGCACCCAATCAAGTGCCTTGCACATGGAGGTCCGAGTGAGTCTCTAAACCACAAGTCCATCTCACTGTTCTTTAGGGTTTCCCACAGCCTTCAGGATAAACATCTAAACTTGTGACAGGACAAACAAGGCCCCCTTCTCTTGGGCCCCACTAAGTTTCCAGTATCAACTCTCATTTCTTTCCCAAACCCTGAGTTCCAGTCCTATACCTTAGTTTTGCCATATTTTCTTATATTTCTCAAACTTTGACACACACTGCTCCCTCCTGCCACCCCAGGAGCTTCTACATATCCTTAGAAAGGATGGCACCTCCTCCAAGAAGCCTACCCTGAACTTTCCCTTCCAAGATTCTGTGCTCTGCAAAGGGGAAAGGTGGGGGAGGGGAGGGATCCATTAGGAGTTTGGGATTAACATATACACACGACTCTATATAAAACAGATAATCAACAGGGACCTACTGCTTAGCACAGGGAACTCTAGTCCATATCCTGTAACAAACTGTACAGGAAAAGAATCTGAAAAACAATATATATATGAATAACTAAACCACTTTGCTGTACACCTGAAACTAACACAATATTGTACATCAAATAACCTCCAATATAAAATAATAATTAAATTTTAAAAAAAGATTCTGTGCTCTGTAGCACCAGAACTCACTTCTTCCAGAGCACTGACTACTATGCTTGTGTTTACCTGCCGCCCAGTAGAAGGGGAGATTACCTAGGGCAGAAGCATCATCTCCAGCAGCCCTTGGTTCTGACAACTCATTCAAGTGCCAGGCTACTTTACACACATAACCTGCTTAATTAATTCTAAGAACCCACAGAAAGAGTGGTTTTTAATGTCATCTTACAAGTGTGGGGATTGCAGTTCAAAAGTAACCTGCCCAGGCCACAGACAGCATAAGTCCTGGAATTCAAACCCTAAGCTGCCTTCACACCAGTGCTCTTTCCACTATATGATACGACTACTGAAAAACCGATTTTTTTTCCTGAACCCTATTTTAATGGAAAGGAAATGAAGCTGGGATATACCAATTTCCTAATCGCTTTGGCGTGTACCAGGCAAAGTCATTCAACAGAGCAGGTAACATCTGTGCAACAATTAACGATGCTCCAAACTGTCCTAAGTGTTCTACATTGTAGGGTCTACAAACATTAACACAGTGCGACCTTGTAACCTCCAGAGAGAGTGAGTCCTGTTCAGCCCATGCTACAGATGAGAACACTGAGACCTAGAAGCCTTAAGGCACTTGGCCGGGGTCACCGAGCCGGCAGGAGTCCTAGGCCGCACGCCCCATCCAGCGCACACACACCCGGGCACTGGGCACCGGTTCTAGTGCCCACCCTCCACCTTGCACCATCTAAAACCCCACTTCGCAGCACCCACATGAGAGCCCCTGGAAGCGGGAAGTACAAAGCTGTCTCAAACAGATGAACCAGTTTGCAGGGCAGAAGTTGAGACACAGATGTAGAGAACAAATGTATGGACACCAAGGGAGGAAAGCCACGGGGGGGTGGGGATGGTGGTGTGCTGAGCTGGGTGAGTCGGATTGACATGTATACACTGATGTGTATGAAATTGATGACTAATAAGAACATGCTGTATAAAAAAATAAAGTAAAATTCAAAAATCAAAAAAAGAAGAATACTCTCTACTGTCCTCCACGCCCCCTGGAACACTCACTGTAAATATCCAGGAGGTGCTTGCAGAATGAATGAATCAATGAACAAACAAGCTCACTCATTTCAAACGTGCAGTCACATGCGTACTCTGACCTTCTGAGAAGTTAAGCTTCTAGAAGGAGCCCATTTTCTTAATGTATTCAGCATCGAGTCATCACAAAATATGAACTCTTATAAAGTACTGCCCCCTCACTTCCCATGAGAGAGCAAAATTCCTCAGCAGGGAAATGGGAGGGTAGCAGACATTACCCGCAAACTTTAGGAAGGCTGCGGCTCGCTGAGCACTTCACTAGGGCCCCTGACCGCCTGCCTGGTAGTAGGACAGACATACCAGGAATGGCTGCTGACCGGCAGAAAGAGCGCCTGGCCAGGCAGGCAGCACACCCCGCACCCTGCCAAGCGAGGTCCGGCCAGCAAGGGAAAGACGCTCTCCACTGCAGAACCGCCCACCATTAGAAAGCCAGGTCCTGCCAGGACCTGGACACACGAGGCCTTCCTTACAAGGGTTACAAATCTGTGGCCTTGCTCTGCCTCGAATAAAAGACAGTGATGGGGACAACGTGACCATCTCCAGATGAACTTCCAACTTCGTTTCAAGTGCCTGGGTGCTGGGTCACAGTGGATTTCTAAACTCTTCCAATATTCAAAAATATCCATTTCTAAGATGCAGGGGGGTTGTTAAACAGACACTTAGCACTGACCCCAGTCCCACTCCTGAGTATTTTCTCAAGTGAGGTAAAAACCCCAGTTCACATGGAAAACTGCCCTGGGATGTTTACAGCAGCTTTATTCCTGATCCCCTCAAAAGTGGAAACATCCCACAAGTCCTGCCACCCGCAGGCGAATAGACAAATGGAAAATGGAATACAACACAGCCAGAAAAAGGAGTGGCTTCTCATACCCACAACAGCAGGGATGACGGACTTCCCTGGTGGTCCAGTGGTTAAGACTCCGCGCTCCCAATGCAGGGGGCCCGGGGTCCATCCCTGCTCAGGGAACTAGATCCCCCACGCTGCAACTAAAACATACTGCACGTGGCAATGAAGATCCCATGTGCCACAACTAAGACCCAGCACAGCCAAGTAAATACCTAACTAAATAAATATTTAAAACAACAACAAAAAAAAAACAAACCCGGGAGGAATCTCAATAGGTTTTGCTGAGCCAAAGCAGCCAGAATCCAAAAGCTACATGCTGTTGTTCCGCTTATCTGACTTTCTGGAAAAGCCAAAACCTTAGGGACAGAGAGGAGATTAGTGGCCAAGAGGCTAGAGGCACCCTGGCGCCAAAGGGCAGCAAATGGGATGACAGGATTGCTCTGCCGCCTGATGGCGATCAAAACTCCTACCACTGTGCACTACAAGTGAACTATGCTTCACGGCTACTAAGGACACACAAATTATTACATTTTGAAAAATGCGCCGGCCAGCCAGCCCGTGCATGACAAGTGCAGTAAGAGGGGCGGGGAGGCGAGGCAAGTGGATCAGCTGGAGTTCTGAAGGTTCTCCCCACTTTCAGTTTCCCTCCCCTGGCATGTCTCCCCGCCTGGCCCACTGCTGCTCAGGCCGCCTACCCGGGACACCCGGAGTTACCCAACCGGAAAAGCCTGAGCCCAGGCTCAGCCACGCCTCCAGGCACAGGAAGGGCAAAAATAGAAAGTGCCAGTGCGCAGTGGAGGGCTGGAAACCCTCGGACCTCAGATAACTGCGGAGAACCGGGCCTCGGCGTCAACATTGGCTCCCAGGCGGTCCCAGCGTCCCAACCCCGACCCCGGTCGCGACACAGTTTCCACAAAACTGATACACACGGAGCCCGCGCGAGGGGCGGGTCGCGCGGGCTTCCCCGCCAGGTCGCCTGGAGGCCAGTCCCCGGCAAGCTGAGCGCACGAAAGGGCGCCCCAAAGGCGCAGGCCCAAGGCGCCCGCTGCGCTTTCCCTCCGGAAGGTGGGCTGCGGGGCCCAAGTGTAAACCCTGAGACAAGGTACACGCACACCACGCCGCCACAGGGGACGAGAGGCCGGGCGCCCACCTGGCCGGACACCCTGCATTTCTGGAATCACCGGACTTCTGTGTAAATTTCCCTTTGGCATGTCATTTTCCAAAGGCCACTCAAGATCAGGGGACGGAACGCCTCCTCTCCAAGTGTCCTGCCAGCCCACCCACTCAAGATCAGAGGGACAAAATGCCTAACTAAAACAAAACAAAACAGAAACACAAAAAACTGGAGAGAGGGAGGAAAGAGTGCCCTCAAAAATAAAAAAAAAAACCTAAGCACGTTGACAGCGCTAAGAATAAACTACCAGGAAACAGAGTCCCTACATGTCAGATCCTAAAGTACAGAAGGGCAAGCCCGCCGGCAGTCCAGGCCAGGGGGGACCGGGGTCTCCAGCCCTGCAGAGCCAACCGCAGACCGGCTCAGGCGCCCCTCGGAAGCGCGGGGTCCCTGCGGCCGAGTCTGCGCCCCTGGCCGGCGCCGGCTCCCCTCTGCCCACCCTGCGCACGGGGGCTGGAAACGGCCGCGGAGAACCACGGCGTGGGGGGGGGGCTCCAAAGAAGGTCTGGCGACTTGAGTCGCTCCATTGCTTGGTGGGCTCAGAGCGCGCCATGGGGGAAGAGGGGCGGGGGTCCGGGAGGAGGGGACGGGTGGCACTTACGTAGACCTGCAGCGGCCACAGGCAGACGGCGGGCTCGGCCCCCACAAGCGACTCCAGCCTCAGCTCCAGCTTCTCCGCCATGTCTTCGCGTGCGGCCCCCGCCCCGTGCTAGTCTGGCGGTTGGGGGAGGGGCGCGGCGCCGCCGGCGGGGGCGGGGCAAACGAGCAGGCGGGCGGCTGAGGGGAGGGGGCCTGGCCTGGGCCTCAGCCGCCGCCACCGCCGCGCTCCCGTCCGGTCCCCGGCTACCCCTTTGTGGTCACAGGCCCCGGGCCTCCAGCGCTGCTGCGAATTCGGACCGGTGTGAGGCGAGCACAGTGAGCCGGGGGCCGGGGCAAAACACTCACGGTACGCGCGGCCCACCCCTTGGACTCGCCCGCTCTCACGACGCACGCACGCACGCACGCACGCACGCACGTCTTCGGCTGCCCCCGGCCACCCCCACCGGCCCGAAGTGGGGACCCGAGGAGAGCCCTCGGGGCCTGGGGTGGCGGGTTCGTCTCCCGCCCTTGACGTACCGTGACACACACACACCCTCCCCCCCAATAAGAAGACTATATAATTCCTCATTAAATATGACAGCCGGAATCCCGGCTTCTGTTCACAAAAATGCCATGTATTTAGCCTATGCTAGGCACCAGACCGCGGACGCTCAGTACTGGCAAAAAAGGAAATGCCCTGCCCTCAAGGCACTGCCATTTTAATTGGAATAGTAGTGACGATGGTCAAGGGAGAAAATAAAGTGTCATCGTCGCCACGGGGATGGTTAATCTCATGTGCGCACTGCGTGGGGCCCCGGCAACCACAAACATTATTCCAGATGTGGCCAGGAAGGTATTTTTAGGAAGAGATTAACACTGCAATTGGTCCATTTTGCGTAAAGGAGATTGTCAATGCCACGGCGTGGGTGGGCCTCGTCCATCAGTTGAAGGACTGGAGAGAAAAATGAGGTTCCTTAGAAAGAGGGAACTGTTCCTCCAATGGCCTTGGGACATCAGCTCTTCCCTGTGTCTCCAGCCCAGAGTCCTGCCCTGACTTGCCTGCCTCACGGTCATGAGTCAACTCCTTAAAACAAAACTATATATGTAAAAATACTGAATATATACAAGCCTATTAATTTGTATATGTGTGTATACATATTATATATGTATACACATGTTTATATGTGCGTGCGTTTGTAGTATATGTGTAAGTACTATATACAGTATACATACAAGCCTATATGTGTGTGTATATATTGTATGCATGTATGTATGTGTATATATATAGTATACATATTATAAATGTGAACATGCTGTATATATACACACACCATATATTGATATATGGTGTGTGTATATATACAGTATATGTACACTGTATGTATGTATGTTTACAGTGTATATTTATATATAGGTGTGTATATATGTTGTATACCTGTATGTGTATACGTTGTATAGGTATTATATGTATATATGTATATACTATATATAGACACACTTGTGTATGTATTTATATGTGTATTTACATGCACATATTTACATATAGGTGTGTATGTGTGTGTATACATTGTGTATATGTATGTGTATATATCTTATATCTATGATATATGTATATATACGATGAATTTATATATACAGTACATATATATTTTTATGCTACATGCTTTTCTATGTAGGTGTATATGTGTGTCTATATGTACGTGTATGTATTGCATATATTATATATGTATGCATACTATATATATACACACCTAAATATCTTTGTATGTGTGTATATATGTATGATATACATGTACCTAGGTGTCTATTGCATGTTATACGTATGTGTACATACTGTATATATATAAACTATGCATTTTATGTGTGTATGTATAGTGTATATGTATGCGTGTATTGTATATGTGTATATGTGTGTATACATACTGTATATATACAAACTGTGCATTTTATATGTGTATATATGTGTGTGTGTTGTATATACTATATGTGTATATGTCTGTATGCATACTGCATATATACACAGCTGTATATTTTTGTATGCATGTACATATGTATGTGTGTGTGTATATATCCACACATAAACCCTATGGATTCTGTTTGTCTGGAGAACCCTCACTGATACGGACACTTATGACAATTGAGCACCTGCCCTTTGCCAGCCAGGGAGCCAAACACTTGTCTTTTCAGTGTCTGCCTTAAGTGTCACAAGTCCCGGGAGGGAAGGTGATGCCGCTCCTACCAGTTGAGGTGCCTCAGGGTCAGAGAGGTGCACAGGGCTGGGGGCTGGAGCCTGGTGGAGCCCAGGTGGAGTTCTAGCAGCAGTACAGCCTAGCAGTCCCACTTCCCCGGGTGCTTCTCGCAAAGACGCCGAGGGAGAGACTGGGTCTGAAGGAGGGGATGAGGAAGCTTCCTTGGTTCCCAAGCCCAGACCAAGGCTGACTCATCAAGGGTGTTAGAGGTCAGGACTGTGGTTACCCTGGGGGTGGGGTGACACAGAGCCATTCCCATTCTGAAAAAGTATCCATTCTGCTCTTGTTTGTATGTTTACCCCCCTCCCCCAAATCTTTTACAAACAGATTCTCTTGGCTTCTGGGAGCACACACGGGGAAGTTGTGTGTGAGAGGGTGCAGTCCAGGGGACAGGGAGGATAAGACCCCCACCCTTAGGGCCAGGAGTGGCTCAGCTTTGTGAGCTAAGGATGGCCCGCGAGGTCCCAGAGAGAAGAGTCCCTACTCCATCCCTGCTCCGTGCACCCCATTCCCAGCCTGAGAAGCCTAGAGCCAACCCCACACACACACACCAGGGAGGAGAGCCAGTCACCCTGGCTCACGGGCTGCAGCTCCAAGACTCCTGGCACTAGGAGCTCAGCTTTCATGCCCTAGGACAGGGCCAGAGCTGTTGTCTCGGGAAACTCTCTGTCTCTCGCCCGCCCTCCCTCCCTCCCTCCTCCGCCTCTTCCCCTCCCGCTCCAGCTGGCCTGCCCTCCACCCTGCATTTCTACACAGGATGGCTCACAGACAGCTGCTCCCCGTGTCCACCCACCACCATTCGATGGATGTCAAAGCAAGCCCTGGGGACTTCCCTGGAGGTCCAGCGATTAAGACTCCGAGTTTCCACTGCAGGGGGCGCAGTTTCGATCCCTGGTCAGGGAAATATAATCCCACATGCCGCACGGCACGGCCAAAAAAATAAATGAATAAAAAATAAAGTGATAGTGATGAAACAGCCCTAGTGGTGCTAGGATGGGACGTACAGCTCTATGGTATAGAATAAAGGTCCAGAAACAGATATATGAGAACTTGATATGACAGAAAGTGGGGAAATTAAGGAGCTTTCAATAAATGGCAGGACAATTGCATATCCATGTGGCAAAAAGTAAATTAGAGAAAAAAACAAGCAAGCCCTGGTCAGGTGTGACCTTGGGCCCAGGGCCATTGGCACACTTTGTCGTGTGGGATGTTCTTCCTTAGACTCCTCCCTCCCTCCTGTGTCACTTTCCCCGCCAGGTAAAGAACTCTGCCTGGTCAATAAGACCCTAGAGGTCCTTGGCCATTGTTATTGCAGTTGGAATTGTTACTGTGTTTACATAGGGTGACCAACACCCGCCCCCAGTTTGCCCAGGGCCACTCAGGTTTGAGCGCTGGAACTGTGGGGAAACCCTCATTCCCGGGGAACCCCAGAAGGCTGGTCAGCCTATTTAGGACGGATCTCTCACTTGATCTCCCAACCCCCGAGAGCCAGAAAGGGAATCTCCCCCCTCCTTCCATTGTAACCTTCATTCACTCATCCACTCATCCCTTTATTCAACTCCTTTATTCAGCAAGTATTTATGAAGCATCTGCTACACATCAGACACTCTTCTAGGTGCTGGGGACAGTAAACTGAGAAGGTGTGATTTATTACATAGGGATGATGTCTCGGAGACCACTGCAGGGCAGGGGAGCTGGGAAAGGGAAGGGGCGGTTCTAAGTGCAGGCTCTGATGGGATTGGGGCAGACCTTGCCCTGGGACAGGCTGGTTGCTTCAACACAGCTGTCCTCACCCAGGGCCACCCTGCCCCCGCCTCACCCAGTTCTCTGGTCATGTCTGGGGAAAACCTGTGGTGGTGACAACTGGGTGGGAGGGGTCCCTGAAATCAAATGGGTGGGGCCAGGGATGCTGCTGAACCCCACACAGGGCCCCAGGAGGGCCCCCCAGCAGAGGATGACCCACCCCAAATAACCCCAGTGCTCTGGGGGAGACCCTGCACTAATATTATTCAGACCCACTGGTGCCCCTAGATTCCTGCACAGGCAGGGACTCTAACTGGTTCATCTCAGTATCATGAGGCGACCTAGAGTGGGGCAGCCAGGAGGGCTGAGTATCGGGGGTGAAATGACAAATCTCTGTGCCCACTCTCCCTGCCGCACCCCAGGGTCGATGGCCTCTATCTCCTCCCTGTGCAGGTAGCTTTTCCCTGAGCCATTTCTTCTTGTCAAGGTCCCTGTCACAGGTTGGGTTCCCCAAAGATGACGTTGAGAGCAAGGATTGGAGTGCAGGTGGCTGATGTGAGACATGAAGACAACAGATACAGCTGCCATAGGGTCCCGCAATTCCACTCCTGGGCATAGATCCGGAGAAAACTCTAATTCAAAAATATACGTACACCCCTGGGATTTCCCTGGTGGTCCAGTGGTTAAGACTCCGTGCTTCCAGTGCAGGGAGCATGGGTTCCATCTCTGGCCAGGAAACTAAGATCCCACATGCCGTGTGACAAAAAAAAAAGAGAAAGAAAGAGAGAAAGAAAGAAAAAGAAAGAAAGAAAGAAAGAAAAGATACATGCGCCCTAATGTTCATTGCAGCACTATTTACAATAGCCAAGATGTGGAAGCTACCTAAATGTTCACTGATGGATGAATGGATGAAGAAGATATGGTACATATATACAATGGAATATTATTCAACCATAAAAAGAATGAAATAATGCTATTTGCAGCAATGTCGTGGATGGACCTCGAGATTATCATACTAAGCACTGTGAAGTGCCTGGGGCAGCCACTCAGAGCAAAGCGGCCACCAACCCTGCTGCAGCTGCCCGAACAGAGAGTGGAGGGCAAGGGTAAAATACGTTGGCTTCTCCCATCCCCCTGCCCTCCAACCTCTGGCCAATGTTTTCCACTGGCTGAACCTACCTGGAAAAGAGTTGGCAAGCAAATCTGGGCAATGGGGTTTGCAGGATCAGCCCTGTGACACGGAGCAGAGCAGTGGAAAGACAGGGAGACGGTCTGAGGCAAACAGGCAAATGGCAGCGCAGTACCCACTTCTCCCTACCTCTCCTGTGCCACTGAGTGGAACCATCTTCATGTGCGACCTTTCTCTTCCCTCATCTCCCACATCTACCCATCCATCCTCTAAGGAGCTCATCCATTCTTCTCTCTTCCTCACAGCCTCCGCCATTACTCACTATCATTACTGCAGCAAACACCGCTCTGCCTTCTCCTGTCTCCAGACTCCCTCTTCTAATCAGTCACTACACTCCTGCCAGAAGGATTTTTCTCAAATGCCTATCTTATGTCACTCTGCTGCTTCGAGTCCTACAATGGCTGGCCCGTTGTGCTTAGGATCCAGTCCACATTCCATGGCAGGACTTCATCACATCTCCAGTCTCCCCTCCCCTGACATACGCTTCCATCCTCCACATTCCCACATCCTGAACCTCAGGACCCTGAATTTCCTGGGGCGGCTCTCAAGTCAGGGCCTTCACACGTGCTATTCGCTGTCTTCACAGAGCCCTCCCCTATCCTGCACCTCTTCTGACTTAAGCCCTCTCACGTTGGCCTCAATGGCAGTACTTCTAGGAAGATGTCCCTGGTCTTCCTCACCTGTGTTCCCTTGCACCCAAGACTTTCCCCGGTGGTAGGGGTATCAGATTTAACAAATAAACCATGCAAGTTTAACCGGGTGTCCTGCATTTTATCTGCAACCCTACCTGATAGGCACTTGTTCCAGAGTATGACAATTGCATGTTGACATTTTAATTTCCCTACTAGGCTCCAAATCGCTTAAGGATAATGATCTTGTAAATACGATTCCCCATTTTGCTAACTAACTAAGTAAGGTTGGATGAATGGATCAGTGACTTGTGGATGGGAGTTTTTACTTGAAATCGTATAGAACTACACTTCAGCCCTAAACAGGAGAGATGCTTAAGAGACTCAAGGGAGGCTAATGACAATTACTCACCCAAGTGGAGGCTCCTAGGTTAGTTCTGGGCCAGCCTCTCAGGGTGTAAGAGAAGAACTTGGAGGTGGAAACTGTACACTAAAGGGAAATGACCAGAAGGTATGACTGGCAATGATTATGTAAAGCTTTCAGGCTGCACAAAGCTAACAGACTAACTTCAGCTGGTTTGGGGATTGCTCTGGCTCAGTTCTGAGTCCTGCACACAGCTGGAAAGTTTATGCTCCTGCTGCTGGGGTTAAAACAGTGGAAAAGGCCAGAAGGGTGATGCCAAGGATCATCGTACTCTTTTGACCTCGCGATGGTTTTCTAATAGAAAGCTGAAATCTTGCTATTTTCAGACCCGGTACCCAAGGGCAAGTACGTCACAAATATGAAAAAAGTGAGAAAGGTGGAAGAAAGGCAAATTAGAGCCCACCATCTAAAGAGGCAGCCTCTACTGGCTGCAGACAAATCTCCATGCTGCAATGCAGGCCCAAATTTTCTCCCCCTTCAAGAAAAGACAGGAATCAAGATGTTAATGCTTCATCTCATGATTTTTTTTAACATGCCCATTAAGTCAATAAGTATTAAATGGTTCAAAAAGAACACAACTATAAGTTTATTAGTCCGTGCGGGCTTCCAACACTTTACGTGGAATCAACATGTGTCTCCAGGCTGAGATTCCCCTCAACTTGCAAACCTCAGGCAGATGCTGATTCAAATCCCAGAAGCCTCTAGTTGAAAATCAATGTCTGAGATGCTCTGCGGAATCTAGGGAAACATTTCCTGATTTGCTCTGGGGCGAAATCTTCTATCAATATCAATCAGGCATGAATGTAGATAATTTTCCCACGCTATCCATATAGTCATCTATATGTTTAGTCAACATTTATTGACTATCGCATGGGGAGGTTTGGTGGTCAGTAAACAGTGGAAAGAGGCCCAAAAAAAAGGGGGTACACTCAGGCTTGAAATCCACCAGGTACACGCCTCTGCTGCCATACCATTTATTTATATTCTTATCTACTACTTCCATCCTAGTTGGTTAACAGTCTCTGCCCCAGCCCTAGCCCTGTGGGCCTCAGACCCCAGCAGTGGGCCACTCATCTGTGGCCACCTACGGCAAGGTGGTGCTTTCCTGGAGTCATCCTCCTTTGGCCACTTGTAATTTGGCCCTCTTTAGGGTACCATACTAGTTATTCAATATTTTGAGCATCACACACCAACTCTCCAAAGAGAAAGTCAAGTGATAAAGGTTCCCCCAAATGCTCACGTGGCTTTTGTCTCTCCCTAACCTCTTTTCTTGATTAACTCCTGCGCAACCATTCAGATCTCAACTCAAGTGTCACTTCCCATTTCGCCATCTGGACTGTGTCTCCCTGACATTTATTCTCGCAGCTCTGTTCTTTCACTTCGTATCTTGTATCCATTTGCTTATTTGTTTGTCTGCCTCCCTGATGAAGCTGTAAACTCCATAAGGGCAACAAAAAGCAGAACTTATTTGGCAAACTGCACAGGCTTCTATATGGTTTACGTGGGGTTGGCCACCTACCCAGCTCCAAAGATGGGTCCTGTTGTATTCCAGCCAGTTAGCATGTCCCTTCCTCTGGGTCCTACTCATTGGCACAGGAACGAGAACCTGATCTAAGGCAGCCCAAGCAGAGTGAGGCTGGACACTCTGGCGAGGAAAGCAGAGCTACAGACCCGTTCTGAAGAGGCAATGTCACCAATGTGGTTATCATGAAGCATGACACGAAGGAGGACAAAGACGCAGAGTCCCAGAAAGGTGGCTCCAAAGGATACACAACATGGGCCTCTCGAGTAAACCAGATCTGGGCTGGCCCTTGTGTTTGGACTGTTCAGTTACATCAACCAATAATTTTTTTCTTCTCTTTTTTTTTTTTTTTTTGCTTTAGCCAGTTGGGACCAAGGTTTCTATGTACTGTGACCAACAAAATCCTAACTGATATATCTTGTCCCTGTATCCACAAGAACCTTGCTCATGGAAGACACCATATCTTGAACAATATGCCATTGGGAGAACTGGAGATGGCTTAATGGGGGAGGTGACTGGGTAACATCAGCTGGAGCCTTAATTTGAACATAGTTCTTTAGAAAATATGTTAGACTGCCCAAGATTTAAATTCATCAGAAATTCAGGAGTATTTTCCCCGGTGTGTTTTACAGCAGAATTGTTCCTACCTGAGGTTATTAACCTGCTCACCTGTCATTTCCTAAGAACTCCTAAAGATTTCTGCTTCAGATCCTGGAGTTTCAACCTACAGAACCTATGGTTTTAAACTGGGGGAAGGGAACAGGAAAGAATGATTCAGCCTCTAGCCACTTTTTACTCTGCTGGATAAGATCATTAATTTTTTCCCCCAGAATGACCTGTGACTTCCTACATTTCTTACATTTCAACTTCAAGTTTCATTTCTCGGGATGCCTACAGCTTTTCACCTGGCTAGATGGAAGCCAAGATTTTACTTTTCTCTTGGGGGCTATTCTGCTGGGCTAGAGTCATTAGAAGCAACTTTAACTTCAGGTTATTATAAATATCACATCTTTTAAAGCATAATCAGGCTATGTGGTTCATGATCTGGTTATTAGATTAAAGGTCTGTGTGGCCAAAGGGCTGTACTTCTACGACTATTGAGAAATAAACAACCTTGACTAGTCAGGGAAGGAAAAGTCTGCAAGTCGGTCCCCATAGCCTGATCAGGGGATTCTTTTCCTCCTTCCCTGATTCATCAGAAAGCACACTTGCTCATACTGTTCACATTCTCAAAATATGTTTGTTACTCTCAGAGCTCCTGGAATACATATCCTCCAACGGTTGCCTTTTGTCAATGAACTGTTCTGCACAGCTCCGCTGCTTATATTTTAGGATTTTTTTTCCTTTGGGAGAGAGAAGAGTGGCTTGTAAAACTACTAGTGGAAAATAAGCATTAAGAATCACTTCACCTTCTTCATCAAATAAATCCACCTGAATTACTGGTTCTATGAAGCAGTATGTAATTCAAAAGTTTGATGAAGAACAGAATACTTTGAGTCTCAAAATATCTCTCCATAACTTACTTATTAACTACAAAGGGACAAATAATAACTTCACAGTGGAGAAAGTGCGGGGGCACCACCTTAACCAAGATGCTAATGAGACAGATGACCATCAAGGGGCTCCTGTAAGGATGCACAGAGAGACACACCGTCACCTCTGTGGAACCCCATCCAAAGCACAGAACATGAAAGAACCATGAGGAAACAGGACAAACCCAGAATGAGGATCATTCTACACAACAACCAGCCTATACTCGTCACAAACTCTCATAATATGAGGAACAAAGAGGCTGAAGAATTATTTCATACTTAGACCAAAGTGACATGAGAACTAAGTGCAATGCATGACTGTAGACTGGTTCCTGGCCTGAAAAATTTAGCCACTAAGGATGTTACTGGAATAACTGGCAAAATTGGAATATGGATGGTAGATCAGTCAACAGTATCAATGTTAAATTTCTGACTTAGACTACTGTGCTGTGGTTTGGTAAGAAAATGTTGTTTCGCTTAGGAAGTAATCACTATTTCCAGGGAAAAGGGCAAAATGTGTCCTTACCCTTAAGGGGTTCAGGAGAAAAAAACATGTATATATGGAAAGACAGTGATTGCCAAAGCAAATAAAGCTAAATATTAATAGTTGGTGAATCTAGGTAAAGCATATACAAGAGTTCTTTGTACTAATCTTGCAACTTTCCTTTAAGTTTGAAATTATATCTATAACTATATAGATATATAAAAATCAACACACACAATTCAAAATAAAATGCATCAACCTAAAATCCAGCCTATTCTTCAGGTATTGTTGGCCATCTGAAGAGAAACAAAGGCTAGGATACCAAAAGGGATTGGGTCAGTAGATTCATTCATTAGGACCCTGAGTACATTTCTACTAACTTAAATTATGCTTTCATTTGAATCAAACATTTTGGACTGCCTTCAACTTAGTGCCAATTACTTATACATTTCAACACTCAAAGGATGAATTCCATACTTTTCCCCAAGTGAGGCACAAGGCTGTCAGTATTCTCGTGTGCTAACAAGGAAGCAAGGCCAATTTCTATAACCTAACTATAGGACTTGTGGGTACGTAAATTTTTTCTCATATGCCCAGTTCCCTATTTTCTTAGAAAATCCAATTTGCTCTGGGATTTCAAATACCACAGGCTCTTGTTTTTGTCACAACAAACGAACTATTTTATTCTGTAGATTCTTAAAAAGAAATTCAATGAATCTTTGCTCACTGCTAGCTTTTCTAGATCTCTCCCAATATCTCTTTGATCAAGCTTTTCCACCCACTCTGGAATAATCCAGGGGTAATTAGAACTTCTTACCTTCTTTAGCCCAAAAGGAGCCAATTCATCACAAGCTGTCATGGATTCTGATTCTAAATTACCAAGAGCCCCATTACTAACAGAGGCAGGGAATCTTCTTCCCAATTAAAGTGATTGATTTCTTTGCAGACGCAGTAGCATTTCACTTTTTAATTATGTTCATTCGGATCAAATGTGAGAAAATTCTTCCTCATTTTATTTTCCATCCAAAGAACACAATACAACCAACATTAATCCCAGAGTGATACAAGGCCAGACCTGCAAGGGCCTTAGGCAGAGCTGGACATCTATCAATGGGTCTTGTCCATTTTACAGGGTCTTAGTGGCTCCTTAAGCTCTATAGGGGAGGAAAGGGACTAATTATTTGTTACATCACATACTCCACCTAAGGGCTGGCCAAACCTTCCAGCATCCGCTAAGTTGTGATGAGACAGCATTAGATGTTTAGATAAACATAGACTAGCGCCGAACAGAACAATTTTGTTTCTTGTGCAGGCAAAGAACAGAGCCACAGTGCTGGGGATAAAGCAGTGTGTGCAGGTAAACATAAGCAATGTGGGAACAAATCTGTTTTTTCTCACTTAGGTGGTATTAACATGGTTATGTGTTGTCAAATTTTGAAAGAGAAAAATAAACAAGAACAGTTTGGGAGAAGAAGGAGGACACTCCGGACGATCTGAAGGAACGTGAGGCCACCAAGGCTTACACAGATTTCCCAGGGCCTGAAAGACACCTGTCTGTCCACTTTGCTTTTAACCTTAAAGACTGGCCAGTTGTGGCTCCCGCAGCCTGTAGACCCGGGGCCTGCATCCTTATCTCCCCTTCCCCACTCTCCACGTGGTCAGCAGACTGGCGTCCATTCACACACTGGAGACATTCAAAGGTCAAGGTTTTCGTTCAATGAGTATCTTCCAGCGATCTGTGCTCCAGACAACAGTGACTACCCTTTGTCCTGGTATGAATGCAGTTGCTCGCCGTTTTCCAAACACTTTCACACATATGTAAAGAAGAGTCTGGGAGCCCTCCAAGATTTTAAATTTTAGTTAAAAATGAAATTATATAGTAAGCTTTTGAAAAATTAAAACATCCACGTATGTGAGATTGTACCTCTGCCTTTACTGCAGGCTGTTTGCAAAATTCAGGAAGCCCTGCCTTTCCATTCATTAAACACATAGTCGTTGAGCACCTCCTAAGGGCAAGGCAGGATGCCAGGTGATGGAGGTGGAGAAACAGGGCTTGTTCCTTGCTCCGATGGGGAAGGCACGTAAGCAGACACCCTCGGCACAGGAAAACACAGAATGGAGGTGCTGTGATGGGATAAAAGGGTCACGCTTATAAGAACAAAGGAAAAGCGCATCCTTCCAATGTAGGAGCCACAAAGAAGCTCAGGAGGTTGGCAGGCGTCTTGAAGGAACATCAGTCTTTCTGAGGGGGTGCAGAAACTCCAGGCTTACCCGACGTAGCACGGGCATATATGCTCGCCACATTCCAAGAACCAGAAACACAAGAAAGAAGAAGCCAGACCAGACACCACAAAGCTGTGACCGTTGGGCTCAGAAGTCTGGGATTTTAATGAACCAAGGAGGAGCATGAAGGGGAAGTGATGGTCCAACTGGCTGTGCTGGTAGGGGCAGGTGGGGGCAGATGAGGCTGCTGAAATGATCCACTGAGGGCTGACAGAGCTGGCTGTGGCAATGGGAATGGAAATAAGTGGAGATTCAAGAGATTTGGGGCCGGTACAAACCACAGGGACTTGGAACCATCATACGAATGGATGAGGAAGTAGGCAAAATAGACTCTGAGCACTATTATATGTGAACACTTGGATGGCGTCCATGGACTGGCCGGCTTTTGCTGTTGAAACATTTACTGTGTTTAAACAGTCACATCCTGCACTGAGCCCTTGTTTTAAGCTCTTCAAACATCCCTGAGATAAGTGGGGGAGTTATTTCAATCCTCCTTTTTACAGATGAGAGAACCATGACTGGCAAGGTTTAGCCCTAAGCAGGAAACCCAACTAACCCAACTAATTGGTGCAGAGCTGGGACAAAAGATCAGTGTAGTCCTCATTACACAATCCAGCGAAACACAAAGATGGCTCAAAACTGTCCTAGTGGCATGTTTCCAGCCTAAATGGGACAAAGTTCATACAACTTTATATCGTGAGCTGTGTTGTAAGGTGGTTTGTTGATAATGTCCATTCCAAAAGCCAACGGAAAGCTACCAGTACGCTGAATCATTAAAAACATGGAGGTACAGGACTCAAGTCTTACACGGTTCTGAAAAAAATACCCTTCACAGATGCTATTTTTAGACTCAAGTTTTCCCAGCATAAAGTTTTTAAAAGAACAATCCATCTAAAAAGCATGTAAAGAAATTCATTGACAAAGGTTTAGATGTTTTAGGACTTTAATGTCCTTCACACGGTCAACATAAAACACTGACAATGGATGAACAATAGGGGAAAAGACTATTCAGCAAAGATCTTCCTTCTTCGGCATCACTGGTCAAACACCAGAAGGAGAACAATCACGTGAAGCAACAGTAAGGGAATTTAACACAGATTTTTAGTTTAACAGCATAACTGAAAAACAAAACCAACCAACCAACCAACCAACTGATCTTCTACCCACAGAAAGGAAAGAAAAAGTGAATCAGGGAGCTTCCAAATCTTGTGAAGCAGCTTAAAAAGGGAGAGGGGAGGGGGAAGGGGAGGCACACGACTATTGAGAACCTAACACTCTAATGCACAAGGTCAAGGATCCTAACAAATTCTCAAAGTCTCAACATATACCAACAAGAACCATATTATTAGAAATATAAAGGCACAGAGATATAAATGCATAGATATATAAACTATTTGGTAGTAAAAACAGACCTTGCTATATAAACATATAGTAAGTCACTTCTATCGCTTTATGAGAACAACCGTATAAAGAAAGAATCCAGAAGACCCCACTGCTGTCATCTTGCAAAGGATCAAAATTCAGCACCTAGAGGGCCCCACCCACCCTCCATGCTGTGTGTCTGTGTTTCTCTAAAAATAATAACCTGCAACTGGCATATAATTAAACCCATAGGCAGCTTTGAATATGAGATCTAGGCAGAAAAAGTAGCAGCAAAGACAACAGTAGCTGGAATTTGGTAGAAAAGTAAGAGAAGACTTTTTAAAAGCTTCCAGTTCAAGTCAGAATTAAGGTTAAGTTTCAACAGCTTGGGATAGCTGTGGATGCTTTTCTGTTCTCTGAAAAAAGAAGAAAATCTATCATAAGTATGTTCATTCAAAAAAACTACTGTGTTTTTTAGCCATGCCCAGGTGACTTTCAATTTTGTACACTGTTCAAGGGCAGAGTGTATATTAGTTAGGATGTGCTCATAGCTGGTGCATCTCCAAAAAATGCTTCATGAAGGCTGCCAGCTTCTGACATCTTCGATGGTGACAGCATTATACAGAGAGGCCTGAATGCCTGCCACGGACCCAGAAGAACCACCGATGCAGCTGTTAAGAACAGGAGCATCTGGTTGAGCATCAGGATGACCCTCCTTCCCGTCACCAGCTCCTGCGAGAGTCATGGCACCTGAGGCCATCGTGTCCAACCTCCCACCTGAAAGCCCCTGCAGGTGGCCAGGAGCGTCACACAGCTCAGTCATTAGAAAATTCCTTTCCAATGGCAGTGAAGGACCGTCATGCTCACAGGTAACCTAGGTTAGCTCAACTCTTCAATGAGCCTGCTGTGCAGGGGGCAGGGAGTGGGCAGCTATTCTCATGCGTGAAAACATACATCTTCCATGGAGCTCACAGAATTAACTACTCTCTCTGATGTTCAGGGGAGCAACAGTGTCTGTTCTTACACTGAACAGGCTTGTGCCAGCTGCACTAGAGAGGGGATGGCACCCTATGTGCTGTCAGAGATTTTCAAAGGAAATTTTGACCAAAGCTCCTAGAAGGTGCGGCCCCCCCCATGCTCTCGGCCATGGAATCGTGCTAAGGGGCCTGTAAGCAGCAGCAGGAGCACCCCCGTAACAAACGGTCTTTCCCAACTAGTTACAATAACTGCTACTCCAGGATGGGCAGGCTCCTAGATGTGTCTCCTTCAGCGTCTGAAAACTAAACCAATTCTCTGACAAGCTTCTGGATGGGACACGTACTCACCACCTATGCCCTTTCAGGGAGATCATACTGAGTTCAAGAGCTTTGTCAAGAAATCTTTTTTTCTAAAGCATCATCTCCTTTGGTGTTGCCAATGCGGAATGGAATATTCATCTTGCTTCTATTCTGGGCCTGCCCTGGACATTTGAAAAACATGTTTTTTCTTCCAGCTATTTTTCTGCAATGTGCAACTGCCATTAACAAAGCAACAGAAAAGTTTTAAAAACCATTTTCCAGATGCAAACAAGAGATTAAAAAAAAGATCTGTGCCAGCACATTTATCATTTACTTAGGGAGATCACTCTTGCATATGGAACAGTGAGTTAACATTCTCTTATACGACTCATACTTAATTTCCAAGAGCCTCAGTTTCCTCATCTGAATATTAGCAATAATAATAATATCTCCATTTCATACTAGTTATGACAGTTCAGTGGTACAACATAGATGAAGCTTTCAACCCATGGCAGCCACCCAGCAATGTGAATGACCCTTTCTCTACAAGGCTGCAGAGAAAAAAAATAAGTTGGTCCGAATAGTGGCGGTAAGATTTAAAAATAATGAGCAGCAGCTTTCAAAGCACTTAAAACACTGTATTGTCCCAAGCTGTGTGACCTTGAACAAGTTACTAAATCTCTCTGTTGTGCCTCTCTGATGTGAGGACTAAATGGCCACAAATTCTCTGCAGCCCTCCCAGCAAGAGGTGGGGTCTAGTGCTCCACACCTTTTGAATCTGGGCTGGCCTTGTGGACTTGCTTTGACCAAGAGACTGCAACAAGAGTGATGCTGTGCAACTTCCAAGCTGAGGCCTCAAGGGGCATGAGGCTTCTATACCTGCCCTCTTAAAACATCACTGCCATGGAAGCAAGCCCGAGCTAGCCTGCTGGAAATAACAGGCCCAGCCCACAGCCAGCACCAGCTGCCAGACAGATGAGGGGGGCCATTTAGACTCTAGGTGGATCACCAGATGACTTTGGTTGAATAAGTGATCTCAGATGAGACCAGCAGAAGAAACCACCCCACTGAGCCCAGCCCCACCTGCTGACTGAAAAGAATCCTGAGCAAAAGAAATGGCTGTGGTTTTCAGTCACAGTCTTGCAGTGTTCTATGATGCAAAAGTAGATAACTGATAGAATTTAGAACAGCATCTGGAACACATTCAATGCTATGTAAATATCAATTGAAGTCAACAGAGTTGTCTTGTCATTCTCCGCACCTTGCACAGGGATCATACAGACTCTCAAAAATGAATGGGTCAAGTTTCATCTAGGATACGTTAGTATTGGACTTCAGTTTCTGATTTGGAGAGTGAGCAAGCCAAAATTATCTTCTGCTGACAACCAAAGGAGACAAACAGAAGAAGAGCTGACACGCTATTCTGGATTACAAGGAAAATATGTCATAACTCTCTCCATTTTCTCAAGCACATCCTATTTTATTCTTCCACTTCTACAGGGTGGGATTCATTAAAAGTAAACAGCAAAGAAAAGCAGTGTGAGGAAGCCCCCATTAAAAGCTATGCTCAGCCCTCAGGGCACACACATAATTCCTGTTAAAGTTAATAGGAGTCAAGCGCATGTCGACAGACAGAAGAGACGCAAGCAGGGAAACCAAGTATCTGGTAACAGGCTTTGAGCCTGAATTCCGGGCCCCCCTTTGCACAGGTAGTAGGTATCCTGGTTGACACTGACATTAAAAATGTAGTGTCTACCCTCTTTGATATTCTGCTGCCTCAGGCTCCCCAGGTGACAGTCCAATTATAGAGCTGGAGCAGCAAGAAGGACACGTGATTTAAGGGGAAAAAATATTAAAAGGGGGAAGAATTAAGAACCTGGATTTACAAAGAATCTGTATTTACAGTCGTCCCCCACACATTTACCCATCCTACTGTGAACGTAGGTGGTATCCTGACAGCAACAATGTCATAACAACTAGAAATTGAAGATTAAATTTGCACGGTGCCTGAGAGTGTCCCTGCTGTGGGGCTGAGGGAAGGAAGAAAAAGATGAAGGGGAATCAGCTGCTCCCAACCTAGCAAGACGGCTGTGGAGGGAATTCAGATTCCACAGGATAAGCGCTGTGGAAGCACAGAGCTGAGCAAGTACCTATGCCCAAGGGAAGGTTGAAGGTTTCAGCGGAAGGGAGGTGGGAAGGGTCAGGACAGGGGGAGACGAAGGAAGGGCATCTGGCATAGAGCTGTCTCTGCCAAGGCACAGGGGACCTCAGCAAGTTCTCTGCAGCACCTGGGGTGCTGGGTGTCTGGCTGGGGGAAGGACTGCAGACCGCAGAGGGCCCTGCAGACACGCTCTCCTGGGAACTGGATCCATCGGATCCTGGAGCATGAGGAGTAATCAGGTCTGCACAACAAGGAGTTCTGCGTTGTAGAAAAAGCACTAGGACACAGGGGCTGGAGGGTGGGGACACTGGGGGAGAGGCCTGCTAGAAAGCTCCCACAAAGAACTTTCTAGGTCAACAGAATTAGGGCTCGTGATCAAGACAGGGACACTGGGGAGTTTCAAGCATGGGCAGTAAGTGAAAATGCCAATAAGGACCCAACAGTCATATAAATGAGTATAACAGGCCCAACATGACAGACTCAGCACAAACCCCCTACGTTACCTGTTAACTGTGAGGGCCCGTTCTTTACTTCCACAGAGAAACAGTCTCCCTTTTGCTTGAAACATACGGCCCTCCCAGTCTGTTTCTCCCACTTTCAGAGACACGGGGATTATGAAATAAGACATCTGGATTTAAATCATCTTCCCATGTTCCAGTAAGGGCTCAAATTGTGTGTTTTAAACCCTGTGAGCCACACCGAGCACTGCCGTGGGCTGTGCTGGGCCACCGCGCCCAGGAGTTATCACTAAATCCCACAGCAGGGGCAGGGCCTGTGGCCGAATGAGTTGGGGGCACGGAGAAGGTGCCAGCCTGACAGAGCGCTAGCAGGGGGCCGGGTGGGTGTAGAAGCAGCAGGTAATCCTGGGACTACAAAGCTTCCAGGACAGAGTCTGAGCAGCACTCCCCAGGGAGTCTAGGACAGAAGCGGATAAGGATGGTTGTGACTGGAAAAGTGGTGCCACAGTCAGTCACAGAAATTTAGGAAATCCTGAATTAACAGGGCTACACAGGTTTCTGGACTCAACTTCCTAGAGCGTCTCAAGAGCTCTGGTGAATCGTGAACTCCCAAGAGGATAATTCATACAGGAACAGAGTTTTCCCCAAATGCACGTGGCTGAAAAACCCACTGCATCTCTGGGATGAGTATTCTAGAATGCCCACTGAGAAACCCCTGGACTTCCCAAGGTACCAGATGGGTGTGTGTGAGGGGAAAGGCACCACCTCAGCACGAAACAGCATCTCACAAAGGTGGTGACGGTTAGTAGGGCGCAAGAGAACCGCAGGCAGCTGGCAAGCGATGACAAGACGCTCGTTTCAGTGGTGTCTGCTCCAAAAGACAAACCAGAAACAAGAAGGGCGTGAAGAGTGCATCCTGAGGTGAGAGAAGCCCACAAAACAGTCACTAGGCCTCTCCTGACTGCCTAACTTTTAAATAAAAAATTAACTCTAAATTTGCACACGATTAGGAAAACTAGAGTAAAAATATAAAGATCTATTCCCTTCCATAGAGGTGGTTGCCAATAACAGTCTTTTGTGCATTTTCAGGATCAGATACACAAATGTGTATACGTGTATATATGCGTGTTTCCATATGTACATATATACATAGTATTTACAAATACAAACACTGTAGGTTTCTAAGTGGAATCATAGAAATGTCCTTTTCTACACCTGCTCTTTTTCCTTTTGACCTCATGACGTATCAGGTCATCTTCCCAGTTTGCTCACAGGCCTTCCCCGTTCTCCACACACACGTTACTCCATACCACGGATGGATCCTAATTTCCTTCATCAGACCCCTCCCGAAGGACATCCGGGTTGTCTCTAGATTTTCCCCATTATGTAAGTATCCCTCATTGGACTTGCGGGTGCCTGATTTTATGCACACTTCTGTGCAAGGCACAGTACTGGCAGAGGGCAGGTGCCTAGAAGTAAAAGTCTTTGGTCAAAGAGCAAGAGAGTTTTGAACTTTGATGGACGCTGCAAACCTCACTCCAAAATTGAACACATTTATTATACTTAACATAGGCAAAGTGTGTTTGTTCCCTCGTCTACACCAGATGTTATCAGTCTTTAGAATTTCTGCCCATCAGAGGGGAAGAAAATCCCATGGTTTTAATCTGCATTTCCTAAAGAAATTGGCCCCTCTTCAACTGTCTAGTTGCCAGCTGTGTTTCTTCCGAGTTGTTTGCTCATACAGGTAGAAACCACCCCCTGCCTTTTTAAAATTTGCTTATCCTTTTTCATTTATTTGTGGGTTCTTCTCTATATCAACAGTAACCTTTATATGTTAATACACTACCCAACTTTGGTGTCTGTCATTTTGTTTTGTTTACGTCTTGAACTGTAGAAAAGTTTTAAATTTTCATGGAATTAAATATCTTTTACTTTATGGCTTCTGAGTTTTATGGCTTACTTAGGAAGGCTTCTGTACTCCCTACACTTACACAGAAATTCTCTCCTGTATTTTATATTTGCTTCTTGCATTTAGTTGCCTTTGCATCTTTTCGACTGACTAGAACTTGTGTATGCTATGATGCAAATATCTAATTTCTGTTTAAATGAATTATCAATGCTTCAATCAATCAATTAGACAAAAAGTCAAGTTAGACTGTAAAATTGTCTAAGTTAAAATACAATTCTCAAGTAAACAGGGACCTGTTCCTGGGCTTTTCCTCCGATCTCTGTTTCCCTCTGCCAGTGGCTTTATATATTAATAGATCGTATGTTAACATTACATTTTATTAATGTTAACATATATGTTTAAAATGTTTCATCTATCCTTTTGCACTAACTTTTTCAGGAGAACACTGAACTGGCTTCTAGATATTTACTAATTTTTGTGACTATTGCAAATGGGATCTTTCCTTGTTTTTCAGTGTTATTTCTGGCTTATGGGAAAGTAACTGACTTCTACTAAGACACAACTGATGACAATTCTGAACATGATCATTTCTAGTTTTTCCACTGATTCCTGCATTTTGAAAAAACTGTCATTATCATCTGTGATTTTTGTTGTTTCCTTAGTAAAGGCTCTGGAAACAGCCCCCCGCACAAATCTCCCCATGTTCTTATCCTGCCTGATCCCACTTCCCCGCTGCACCTGACCCTAACCTGTCTGCACTGCGGTAAAACACTGTCTGTTCACAGGGTTCTGATGACAATAAAAGGTATTCATACCTGTAAAGTGCCAAGGGCTCTGCCTACTTTATTTTATTTTGGGGTTGTCAAAAGACACATCACATGCTTCCCTCTTTCCTAAGGCCTGGACCCCACATGGAAGGGAGAAAAGGTGACCTCGTATCTGGATATTGATTTTTGTCACTTCAAGAGCTTTATCATATTAAAATTCATATCTAATAAATATTAAACACTATGTGTCAGGAACATCCTAGGTACGTTCCATAAGAACCACAAATAATATTAACAGCTCACCGTTAAGGAAGTAATTAACCGTTAAGGAATAACCATTAAAGCTGTTTTAATTTTAGCACACCAGAAAATATAAGGGGTATAAGTTCTAGTAGCATTAAGAAAAAGAAAGAGGGCTTCCATGGTGGCGCAGTGGTTGACAGTCCGCCTGCCGATGCAGGGGACACGGGTTTGTGCCCCGGTCCGGGAGGATCCCACATGCCGCGGAGCTGCTGGGCCCGTGAGCCATGGCCGCTGAGCCTGCGCGTCCGGAGCCTGTGCTCCACAACAATGAGAGGCCCGCGTACCGCAAAAAAAAAAAAAAAAAGAAAAAAAGGGTTACCAATTCTAATAGTAGCTTTTCCTTTTCGACCACTTTCCAAAATTATAGTTCTCTTTTTCTGTCTAGAAGCTTTGGATGGTTCCTTCACCGATGGAGAAGTTATCCACTGGTACTGAGAGAGAAATGATAAATATGCCATTTAAGTTACAGGTAGTTTAGGAGGGTTTGATCTTCATTAGAAATTAAGATATTTTAAGTTAATAAAAGGTCTTCAATCTGCATTTCTGGGAAGCTAAATTAAAGCATCACACAACATTTTCAAACACAGAAAAGCCATTTCATTTGACTAAAAACTTAGTTTTAAGATGGCAGAAAGTACCTTGATAATTTTCTTTTAAGAAGGAAAGAAAAACAAGCCATTAAAGAGAAATTCTTCCGAGAGAATTAAAACATGTTATATACCTCTGACTTGGCACTCCTTCCATTCTGGAGACCTTTTTTGGTAACTGCTTTCAGCACAGAATGACTTAAAGTAAAATAAATTGAAATTAGAGTAATTATTTCCCAATGAGTGGCTATTTCCATTTAAAACCAAAAGCCAACTAATTATTGCTTTTCCCATAAAATTAAATATGAAATCTACATTATGTAATTATACACTTATTTCCCCCTTTGTGTATTCTAAATTCTTCCTCAAAAACCTAAGATGCCATCTTGCAGACTGCCCACAGTGGCTACTATTTTGGCAGCAGCAAAGGTCAGCTTTAAACATTTTGCATCTAAAGTGGCTTTAGATACCTTTGGATAGAAAGTACAGTCTGAGCACCATCCAGACGCTTAGATACCTAAAGGGCATCCAAGATAACAAACCAAAGTCCTGATATATTCCCTCAAAAGCTGCTCCTCCCATCAGCCCCCTTCTTCTAAATGATAGCACCCAGTTGCACACATAATCATCAACGACTTGTATCCTTGTTACTATTTCCTTCATACCCCACATCTAACCTATCTGCAGGTCTTGATAGCTACACCCTCAAAACACAACCTGAATTCAACCACTTTTCACTTGCTCCAAACTTCCAACCTAACCTAGGCCATAAACATCTCTTATTTGGAGCACTGTGACAGTCTCCTAACTGGTCTCCCTGTTTCTCTTCTTTATCCTCCCAAGTCCATTCTCTATACCAGGTCACCTTATTCATATACTATTTGGATCATGCCTTTTTCCAGTTCAAACCCCTCTACTCATTTAGAATAATCCACATCTTTACTCTGGCCTTCAAGACTTTACAAGAGCAGACCCCTGGCTAGCTCCTTGACCTCATGTCATACCACACTCTTCTTCACTCAGTACTCTGGCCATTTTGGCTTCCTTGCTTTTCCTTAAATACTCCACCCACCTACATGCCTGCATACTCATTGCCTCCTTGTCCTGGAATGTGCTTACTCCAGTTCTTCCACGGCTTGCTCATCTCTTCATTCATGTCTCTGTTCAAATGCCACTTCTCCAGTGAAGCTGTCCCCTAACAAACCTATCCAGTGGAGTCCTACCTGCTCTCCCTCGCTCTCCTTACTTTAAGATATTTTTGCACTTCCTACCCTCTAAAATTATATTACGTATCGGTTTACTCATTTCTATCTGAACTCCCTCACTCTCCTTACTTTAAGATATTTTTGCACTTCCTACTCTCTAAAATTATATTACTTATCTGTTTACTCATTTCTATCTGAACTCCTTCACTAGAATGTAAGCTCCACGAGGGCAAGACTTTTGTCTGTCTGGTTCACTGCTTTATCCCTAGTGGCTAAGCCCATATCTGGCACACAGAAGATATTTAAAAAATTGCTTGTGATTCTGACAAATGAATAAAGTGCTCCTGGCAAGAATTCAGAGGTTGCACAGGAAAAAATGCTCTTGGTGGAAGTAGGCTTAGTATCTAGGTTCACCTCTATTCAGAGTCGAGATAAGAACAATTTACAAGTAAAATTCACTTTAATTAGTACATTATCTGCTAAAAACATAAGGGAAGTGCAACACTAGAAAAGTACAGTTGAAGCTTGAACAACATGGGTTTGAACCTCGCGGGTCCATTGACACACGCATAGTTTTCAATAAATACGTAATATCGTCCTACACGATCCAAGGTTGGTTGAATCCACAGATGTGGAACCACTGACTATAAACTTATACCCAGATTTTCAACTGCGTAGGGGTCGGCACCACTAACCCCACGTTGTTCAAGGGCCAACTGTGTGTGATGAGCAAAGTTAAACACATTAAATTTTTAAAAACTGTCAATACGTGAACAAATTCTTTTTGTTTTGCTACGTGTTTATCAATTTCAAAAAAGTGACCACATACCAACAAGTGGATTTTTTCTTATATCCAGAACGAGCAGAGTTCTGTTGGTTTCAAGGGCCTTTAGTAAAGCCTTTGCTCCTTCACTGGTGAGGCCACACTGCTACAGGTCAAGTGCTTTCGATGAAAGACAAAGGTCACTTCCTAACTCTACAGATTTAACATATAGACAGCTCTCATTTTCTCACGTGTGGAAGAGTCCTGCACAAGACAAGTCATGGCAGGTTTGTAATTTTGGGTATGGAAAAAAACAGAAACGTATATGCACACACATAATGCATGATCCAGTTTAAAAACCTCTTCTTGAATGTGCAATGATAACCCTGGCTTTAGTATCAATAAATCATCCAACATATTTTACAATTACAGAACTGAAGAATAACTGTATATAACGTATGAGCAAAAAGCATCACAAAATGAATCTCAGTTCATAATTAGCAAGGGCGGCAGAGGCATGTAAACCTCACAAGCAAAACCTGGTGGAGCTCAGAAATGCACTGCATTCTTTTGATCATGATCTTCAGCTCCAAATCACACTTGAAACTAGCTAAAAGGGGAAAACAAAATAGAAGAAATGTAATAACTGTTAGTTTTAGAGGAAAAAAGGACAAGTCTAAGAGGATACAAATAATAACAAATTCAAACAATGTGTGAATAGAGAATACATAGTAAAAACCTATCATGAAAGTATGATGGTCAAGAACTCTCTCCATAAAAAGTCAGACAAAAACCAGAAACACTGAACATGAATTCTAGTAGTTCTGGGGCTGAACAACCTACTCATTTAAACCAAAGAGATCATCACCAAAGCACAGGTATTAAAAAATATTACATGAAAGGAAACTACGATGAGTCTTTTTTTTAAGTGTTGTGTGGACCATCACATTAAAATAACTGGAGTCTTTCAACACCCCCATGACACATAGAAATAGCAAGTAAGACATACAGATCTGACAGGATATGATACAACCCTTACAAACTCTCACTACAGAAGAATGGACACAGGGTATAATTAACCAAATAGCCAAATTAATACAAACAGCCAGTAAACCTCACCAGTAAATCAAATGAATACAAAATAAAACAAAATGTAGTTATTTTCCTATCAGATGAAGCCAAGATTCTGTAAGAAAAGCCTTTAAATCATGTCTATACCCTTTTGATCCAACAACTCTCTTTCTAAGAATTTAACCAAAAGAAATAGTCAGAGATATAGGTAAGGATATATATCAGAGTACTATTTGGAACTGAAAAACTGGACAAAGCTTATATACAAGCATGGATAAGCTACGTGCACTGTGGCATATTCATATAATGAAATACTGAACAATCACAAAAAATGATGCAGGAGATGCAAATTTACTGACTTGCTAAAATGCTCATACTAAATTAATTGAGAAAAGTTATAAAATTTGGAGTAATCCCACTTGCATAGAAAATGGAGAGGTACTCATTTTTGTAGTTTTACATTTTTCTACAAGTGCTACAAGCCACTGTTTGTGAGAGGCAGGCTTCACATCTACTGTTGGGGTGGACTATAAATTGGCATAGCATTTCTGGGTGGTAATTTGGCCATGTGTATCAAAAGTCTTAAAAATATGTCACACTTGGTCATTCCACTTGTAGTACCTTATTCTACAGAAGTAATCCCGATGGACACAGAGATGTATATACAACGTATTCACATTGTTTCTGACAGGGAAAAGCAAACTGTCTAAATCGAATTGCAAAGAATTGATTAAACTATGGGACATCAATACGACACAATACTACATGGTACATCATTAAGTGAAAAAAGCAGGAATATGAAATAGCAAGTATACTACAATTCTATTTTTGTAATCCCTAAGTGTACAAATATATTTGTAGAAAAAAAAAAAAGACTGAAAGTATATACACCAAAATGAACAGTGATTATGTCTGGGTATTAAAATTATAGGTAATTGTTCTCTTGTTTCTCCGTATTTTCTATAAAGGATATATGCAACTTTCAGAGAAAGTTTAAAAGCAAAATAAAAGCTATCAGTAAAATGAGGCTTTAAAAACATTCTATCACAATAGTATCATGCCAAAAGCTAAGCATATTTCATATTAAAAATTCAATAGTTTCAATTTTAGAATTTACCTCTAAGCCATAAATCCTCACTAAGAGATTCTGCCAAAGCACTTGCACCCAGGTCACCAATGAGCGTGGTGCAGTTCAGAGTGATGCGCCTCAAACCAGCCATACAGTCAAGATCAGGTCTCCTGGAACGAAGACTCTCAGCCCAGGTTTCTTCATGCTTTCTGGTAGTCTGATATGTCAAAGATGTAATGGGATGAAATTAAGATGCCTGAATAAGGAAACAGGGTGTGCCTACTGAGTATGGCTTATTATGTCAGAGATTTACACACACACACATATCAAGCCTATATGCCAGGAGCATCAACCTGAGAAATTCAACAGTCACTTCTGGTTTACGAGTCCAGTGACCCAGATTCTACTCGGTCAGTGATTAGATTCTAGCCACTGGATAGACTGTTTCTGAACACTTATGTAAAGTTGGACAACTCAATTACAGTCTATGAATTATTTTCCTTATCTTCTAAGTCAGGGAATTGGTTCTAAATTCTATCATTGCTGAGGCTCTAAATTTCATCATTCTGTCCTCCAGTGGTCTCCAAACACCTGACTGGGCAAACCATAAGAAAACTTTTTAATATGCATCTTATTTACTAACAAATTATATACACAAAGTTCCATACATATAATTTATGTACATGATAAACTACACAGATTTTTTAAAATAATACAAAGGTAAAAATGTTCTAATATTTTCTTTTCCTAACTCCTAAGGCATTATTTTATTTTACTTATTTTTTATAAATAGTTATTTATTTGTTTGTTTGGCTGTGCCAGGTCTTTAGTTGCAGCAAGCCGGATATTTTAGTTGTGGCATGTGGGCTCTTAGTTATGGCAGGCATGTGGGATCTAGTTCCTCGAGCAGGGATCGAACCCAAGCCCCCTGTATTGGGAGCACATAGTGTTAACTGCTGGACCGCCAGGGACGTCTCAAGCATTATTTTAAAAACTATATTTACAAAATGTATATCTCACATGATACCTAGGGTATGCACACAAGCTTTAGAGGCCTGGACTATGCACAGCCAGTTTGATGTGCCTTGGAAAAATAATGGTTTGACATTTAAGCAAAAGTACTGTCTTAAAGACATTCAGTTCTTTATATTCATAAAGTAAATTTTGGTAACAGGGAACACTGACTGTAAATGAAAAAAGTCTTATTACATTCTTGAAAAAATAAAAGACTCAAAATGCCTTTGTTACTCTAAAAGGAAAATCATTAGTGTCATTTTTCTATTAACAATAACTTATCAAAGCTCCAAGGAGAAACAACAGCAATCCCTTACACAGTGCTTAGTATGTGCCAGGCACTATTTATACAAATGAGTGCATTTACACCTCATAATGAGGCATAGAGGTTAAGTGATTTGCCCATGGTCACTAGCTATGAAATGGGAGAAAGGGAATTTGAACCTAGGCCACTTGGCTTCGGCACCCAAGTTCTTGACTGTTTTCTACCTCAGGGGTCAATGGACTTGCCCTGTATAGGCTCAAAGAATTTTTCAATTTTTAAAATCTAAATTTAAACATTTCCAGATTTGTGGGCTATACAGTTTCTGTTGCAACTACTCTGCCCCACTGGCGTAGGGTGACAGTAGCCATAACTACCATGTTAACAATGGGTGCGACTATGTTCCAAAAAATCTTCCTTTACAAAACCAGGCAACGGGCTGCATCTGGCTTACCAGCCAGAGTTTACCTATCCCTGAGCTGCATCATCAAACTATTAAAAAGCCTTCATATCAAATTATTAAATAACTTTAGGCCTAAATACAGTCATAATAACCACTGTAAAGTTTTAAGGTATTATTTTAAAAACTGTATTTACAAATTGCTGATGTACTGATTTTTATTAGTTTAAAAACTACAGCAGCTAATAAACGATTCATTTAAGTCTTGAAGACTATAACGACATAGTTTCTTCACAGTATTACAATAAATGTTTTCAGTAAAAAAAATACATAAAAGTATTATTAGGTATTATATATTAAATCTCTTATTTCTAAAATTAAGTGGACTATCTTTATTAAATGGTAGAATCCCAAACTGAAAAGTGGTCATATTCTTTCAGCAAAATGAAAGCTGCACTCACATGTATCAAAAGACAAAAATTAGGGCTTCCCTCGTGGCGCAGTGGTTGAGAGTCCGCCTGCCGATGCAGGGGACACGGGTTCGTGTCCCGGTCCGGGAAGATCCCACATGCCACGGAGGGGCTAGGCCCGTGAGCCATGGCCGCTGAGCCTGTGCGTCCGGAGCCTGTGCTCCACGACGGGAGAGGCCACAACAGTACTGCAAAAAAAAAAAAAAGACAAAAATTAACTGCCCTCTGTATCAATATATTAATGTGTTTCAATCACATATGTTTTCATGAAAGTTTAAACATAAAATCACCTTTAAGATCTAGGCCATGTGATCTGCTCCCTGCCATGTCAGAATACACCCCGTGAAGTTTACTTAACTTGTCTTAAGTGTGATAGAATTCTTTATACCTTGACAAATAACTAAAAGGAAAAAAAACCCACATACACAATAAGATGAAGAGCCTATATATTTGTCAATCTTGACTTATTTGCTTTTCTTGAGTCAATTGGAGGTTTATAGCCACATTCTCAAAATCATTAACTACAATCTTCCCAAACAGGTAATTGACGAACAGATGCATTCTAAAACTTGTCAGTAACAAAGTGGTATTCCAGTTTACAGCAACAGTTTAATTCTATTTAGATACTAAAACTGAATACACTGAATACTGCAAACTTTATTCCCAACCACTCAGCAAAGTACTACATACCTTTTCAGATATAGGAAAAAAAAGAAAAAAAGAAAAAGCATAAGATTCTTCCTATTTTCATTTCCAAAGATACATCCCAATCTTAATGATCAATCAGTGATTTAAATGTCAACTATAAACCCAGTATTTTATTAGCTGCTATGCAGTATACTATACTAGAGCAATAGAAGAGAGAGGACCTCAAACCCTCTGTCCCCTCAAATTGAAAAGCAGGCTTCCTGACCCCTCCAGACCACTACTGGACACAGGGAAGGCACACTAATGTTTCAGGACCCCAACCAACAGTCACCTGCTTTGTGATTACTTCCATGACACACACCAACACCACTGAGTTTGCTGCTCCTACGGGACGTTACATGTATTTACTATTTTAACACATAACACAGTGCATCATAATTATGATTGCAGATAGATGTTCTAACAATTTAAAGAGAATGATGACTTTTTTGCTCTTTACATCTTGCTATTTCCCTTCCCATAATATTTCTTGAAGAGAAACCATAAATATATAGACAAACACAAAACACAGAAAATATACAAAATGTGTGGTTTGTGGCTTAACACAAAGTTAAGTAAAATTAGTTCTGACAGTATCCAGAATGACAAAATTTCATGGTACAAATGAGAATGGACCAAGGTTTGAGCAGGTACAGGAGACAATCCAGGCATGAACAACACCAAGAAAAGGTAGACAGGAAGTAACATGGTGTGTAGGAAATCACGAGACCAGTCTGATGGGAAGAGCCATAAACAAGACTGAAACTCACTTTCTAAACCTCCATCTCCAATTGGACAATTCTCAAGACACAGGTGCACCAAAGTGGCCAATTTATTCAATCCCTTTAATATGGAGGAAGAGTTTAAAATTTTACTGGTTTAATTTGCCCCAAAAGCAACTATCAAATGTTGGCAGGACACAATGAAGGCTTACCTTTGTTAACATAGTTAAGCCTCTCTCTCTCACAACTAGCCCACTTAGCTCCACGTTCCTTAGCGCACCCGATGCACTTACACAGCGTTTAAGAGCTTTACACAATTGGAAGGTCACATCTTTATTTCTTTTCGCAGGAACACGACTTCTGTAAACTTTATTTCTGCCAGAAGCTAAAGCAAAATTATTGTAAAATAAGTGATTTAAAACACACATTTTATCATCATTAAAAAGCATTAAAAAAAAGCATCTGCTCTGTGCTAAGGATTAGAAACGACTCCTGCTCTTAAAGCCTTCATTAAGGAGGGACATGTGTAAACTCAAAATTTCAATCACATGAGATAAAGAAACATAACCTTTATGCACAGAGGCTCCTTTGGAGGCAGAATGTTATATCCAAGTGATGGCTTCATGATAACCCTGAAGCAGAATCTAGAAAGATGAGGCTATGCAGAGTTGGAGTAGGAGGTGCATTAACTGCAGAGGGAACATCTGTGAAAAGACACTCAAGCCTGACTCCTGCTGGGCACTGTAAATACTGCAGGTGGGGATGACTAAAGGCCAGGGGTCCAAGTGTGAGAAGAGACAGAAATGAAAGAGACGTTGGCCCAAGCAAGCCTGGGAGAAAGCATGGCTTGTATCCCACAGGTGGTGAGACCTGGGGCTACCACTGGCTGAGTAAGGGTGCCTCCACTGATTAGAAAAAGGCTCCCCGCTGCTGAAGGACCGACTAGATAAAGGGAGTGATCACAAAAAGCTCCCCTTCCTCAGGGCAAAGAGCCCTATGAGGCTTGGCCGCACACAGTTCAGACTACACGCCTCCGTGCAGAGCACACGCTGGGCGGCTACTATGCAGTAACTCTGTGTGGGCAAGCCATTAGCAGCATTATTTTAAGCACATCTTTTTATGTTAGAAAATCACTTAACCCGAGCAGGTGGATAAACTTAGAGGAACTGAATCCACGGGCCGTGAACCACCCAGGAGTTTCTGCCATAGTCTGGGCCAAATGTAATATGGATGAAGAAGCAAATTTAGGAGGAGGCCAAAGTTTACACGACAGACTCACTGGATGCAAGACATAAAGAAAGTTCAGTGAAGGAACTCTGAAGAGAATGGGCTCTACAATAAATTTTTCTTACATTCAATGTAAAATATTAGGCAAAATTAAGTACAGTGGCCTTTAAGGTCCCTTCCAGCTCTAATTTCTTTTGATTTCTAACTTATTACTCTGGTTAAGTAAAGTCCCTTCAGAGGTACAGAACAGTTCTTATACCTGAATGGGATGCAAAGAATAATCTGACTTCTCTTCACCAGGGGATGAGTTGAACTATCCTTGCAGAAGAGATAACAGATGGTGTGAACCCCAGATCCTAGAAAAGGTCCAGGCACACGATGAGTATTCAGTTTTTGAAAACAAATGAACAATCATTTCCTCTCCTACATCTTCACACCCTTACTCTGCTGATTACTTTCTCACAGCTTATAAACATCCTCAAATATACCCACTTAAAAATCTCTCAGACCTATGATTCTTTGGATCTTCTTGTGGGTAACCTAAGTCTCTACCATGCCTTCAAACACCTGTCCTCCCAAAAAGCCCAGATCTGTACCTTGGGTCCAGACCCGTCTACCAGGCCCCTTTAAAGCACTGAAGATCAAGCAAGATCCTCTCGCCACCCAATCCCTTTCTACTGTGCTCTGTATCTCTCAAAAAGATGCAGCTGTAAACTGTGACCCACGCTTGCTGCCCTCCCTTTTCTAACTGGTCACCAGGCCCCACCCATTCTCTCTCAGATCTGCAAAATCCAGTCCAACCTTTTATAACTTAAGTGGGAACCTTAGATTACAATTCACCCTGCACCCAATCAAGTGCCTTGCACATGGAGGTCCGAGTGAGTCTCTAAACCACAAGTCTATCTCACTGTTCTTTAGGGTTCCCCACAGCCCTCAGGATAAACATCTAAACTTGTGACAGGACAAACAAGGCCCCCTTCTCTTGGGCCCCACTAAGTTTCCAGTATCAACTCTCATTTCTTTCCCAAACCCTGAGTTCCAGTCCTATACCTTAGTTTTGCCATATTTTCTTATATTTCTCAAACTTTGACACACACTGCTCCCTCCTGCCACCCCAGGAGCTTCTACATATCCTTAGAAAGGATGGCACCTCCTCCAAGAAGCCTACCCTGAACTTTCCCTTCCAAGATTCTGTGCTCTGCAAAGGGGAAAGGTGGGAGGGGGAAGGATACATTAGGAGTTTGGGATTAACATATACACACGACTCTATATAAAACAGATAATCCACAAGGACCTACTGCATAGCACAGGGAACTCTAGTCCATATCCTGTAACAAACTGTACAGGAAAAGAATCTGAAAAACAATGGATATATGAATAACTAAACCACTTTGCTGTACACCTGAAACTAACACAATATTGTACATCAAATAACCTCCAATATAAAATAATAATTAAATTAAAAAAAAAGATTCTGTGCTCTGTAGCACCAGAACTCACTTCTTCCAGAGCACTGACTACTGTGCTTGTGTTTACCTGCCGCCCAGTAGAAGGGGAGATTACCTAGGGCAGAAGCATCATCTCCAGCAGCCCTTGGTTCTGACAACTCATTCAAGTGCCAGGCTACTTTACACACATAACCTGCTTAATTAATTCTAAGAACCCACAGAAAGAGTGGTTTTTAATGTCATCTTACAAGTGTGGGGATTGCAGTTCAAAAGTAACCTGCCCAGGCCACAGACAGCATAAGCCCTGGAATTCAAACCCTAAGCTGCCTTCACACCAGTGCTCTTTCCACTATATGATACGACTATTGAAAAAAAATATTTTTCCTGAACCCTGTTTGAATGGAAAGGAAATGAAGCTGGGATATATCCATTTCCTAATCGCTTTGGTGTGTACCAGGCAAAGTCATTCAACAGACCAGATAACATCTGTGCAACAATTAACGATGCTCCAAACTGTGCTAAGTGTTCTACTTTGTAGAGTCTAGAAGCATTAACCCAGTGCATCCTTGTAACCACCACAGAGACTGGGACCTGTTAAGCCCACACTACAGATGAGAACACTGAGACCTAGAAGCCTTAAGGCACTCGGCCGGGGTCACCGAGATGGCAGGAGTCCTAGGCCGCAAGCCCCGTCTAGTGCACGCACACCCGGGCACTGGGCACTGGTTCTAGTGCCCACCCTCCACCTTGCACCATCGAAAACCCCGCTTCTCAGCGCCAACACGACGGGCCCTGGAAGCGGGAAGTACAAACCTGTCTCGACAAGCCGTGGCTGGAAGAAGCTCTGGATACAGATCAGGGGCAGCGGGTGCTCAGGAGCGGCGCCCAGTGCACCCCGCGGAGGTGGTCGGCCTTAAGTCCAGCGGGGCGTCCCGCAGGGAAGCGCGCATGGAGGGCAGAGGCACCAAGTCCTGCAGCGCGCACAGGTCCTCAGAGCGCATAAAGAAGTCGGCCGCGCTGTCCCGGCGCAGCTTCACCGAGTGATCATGGCCCGAGCACGGCCTCGGGGACGCTGGTTGCGGACACGATGGCCACACCCGCCTGGGGTCCCCGGCCCCTCGGGCGCCCACCGCCTGGCGGCTGCGGCTGGACCGGCATCGCAGCCAGAAGACATAGGGCCACGGGCCCCAGCTACGCCAACACCCCCATGCCGCGCTCCGGAGACCCCACATGGCCTGGTGTTGGCGCAGGCATCTATGCCCTCCACGCCGCGGGGCTGGGGTTTACGTCAGCGGGCGGGACCGTTGGGGCGGGGCTCGAGGACGTCTGCACGCTCGCCGTGCGTCCTCACGCAGCCCTATCTCCCATGGTGACGCGGCCTGAAGAGTAGGGGCTTGAGCTCTGAGACTAAGGCAGCGCGAAACCTACGAGGTGTGGAGACTTTGGGGTTTCCAAAAAGCGTTTGCTGACTCATCCAAACAAAACTGAGACCTGGTTGTATCAACGCATTTTAAAAGTAAACTCCCGTAAGTGTCTGTGCTCCCCCCACCCAGGAGAGAGCGTGCACTCCGTGAGGGACACACGAAAGGCTGAGTGAACGTCTGCCTGTGGTCCTTTACCTGGTGCACAGGTGTGTGAATTTATGTGGAGAGCTCTTAATTTCTGTAGTTTCTGCTAACTTGACACGGTAGTTGGCAAATGGTGACGTGTTCCATGCATTCAGGACATGATCGTGGTTACTAATAATCACTTTGTTTGGTACTGACAACTCCACAGAGAATTTACTACTGAATATCCACTTTCCAGAAGAGAAACTGAGGCGTAGGAAGTGAAGTGACTGAGTAAGGGTAAGGACACAGACAACTGGTGTTAGTAAATTAACCCTGCAAGGAGGCCGTTAGCCTGCGGTGGCTCTAGTGATGCGGCCGCCTACGTAAACCAACAAAAATCTAAGCCTGTCAAGGCCTCAGGGTGGCAAACACTGCTGAGGACAACGAGTCTCAAACCACCAACTAGGCTTTAAAGTTATAGCAAGTCAGTCATGTCCTTGCTTTGCTTCTGCCCTTTTAAAATAAACATCTCTGCAGCTCCTGTGGCTGGAGTGCTCCTCACCGCTTCCGCTTTGGTGGTGCCTGAATTGAATCTATTTTTGCTCACGTAAAGTCTTATTTTAAATATGCCTCAGTTTGTCTTTTAACATTGGTCGTAGAAGTTGGATTTGTGTCCAGTGTCTAGAACAGTGGTCGTCCTCTGGTCAGGCCTTAGGCGTTATGCATACAACGTTCCTCTTCTACCACCACCTTCTGGATGCCTCCACCCACTACCAGCTCCCGCGTATCAGATCCCCTAGATGTGGTCAGCAATGGCTTTCACATGCAGCATGCTCACATTATAATATCGCAGACACTCCTCCGTCCTCCAGCCAGCGTGTGAACTGAAACATTACCATTCCTGTTGAAGAGCCTGCTGTGACCACTTTCCCAAACACAGCCACTCCCCAGCTGACCCTGGGTAACCACTCTTCTGAACTTGGTCTCCATCACTGCATGGATGTCTTTCTATTTAGGCTACATTTTTAAGTATTCTTCAACCTCATATAGTATTCTACTATGTTTTCTCTTCTTACTTGCTTTTTTTAGTGTTATCTTTGCTAGGTTCATCCATGCTGACACGTAAAGATCTGTCTACTTCATGTACTTTCCTCACTATGTAGGATTCCCATGTAGGGAAGTACAATAATTTATATGTGCATTTTCCTGTTGATGGACATTTAAATTGTTTCCAATTTTCAATATGATTTCTGTCTTAAAAAGTTATTATATACTTTCTAAAGGTCACTTTACATTTACTGTTATTACAAAATATTGGCTATATTCCCTGTGTTGTACAATACATCTTTGAGCCTATCGTACACCCAGTAGTTTACATCTCTCACTTCGCCACCCCGTATTGCCCCCTCCTCCCCCTTCCGCACTGGCAACCGTTAGTTTGTTCTCTATATCTGTGTCTCCCCTTCTTTTGTTATATTCGGTAGATTGCTGTATTTTTTTAGATTCCATATATAGGTGATATCCTACAGTGTTTGATTTTGTTTGACTTATTTCACTTACCAAAATGTCCTCCAAGTCCATCTATGTTGCCCCAAATGGCAACATTTCTTTCTTTTTTAAGGCTGAGTAGTATGCCATTGGTTATATGTACCGCATCTTCTTTATCCATTCATCAGTTGACGACACTTAGGTTGCTTCCATATCTTGGTAATTGTAAATACTGATGCTCCGAACATTGGGGTGCACGTATCTTTTCAAATACATGTCTTTGAAAACACATGTTTTTGTTCTTTTTAGATTTATACCCAGGAGTGGAGTTGCAAGGTCATATGGTAGTTCTATTTTTAGTTTTTGAGAACCCTCCATACTGTTGTCCACAGTGGCTGCACCAGTTTACATTCCTACCAACAGTGTACCAGGGTTCCGTTTTCTCTAAAAATTGTAAATTTTCTTCCTGGGGGTAATTGAGATGATAATTGAATAATAACATAAGATCAGGCGAAGTCTAAAGAAATTTTAGAAAAGCTGGATAGAGTAGGAAAACTTCTGTTCGCTGGCGTCTGAATGTTAGAGAGACACCAAGACATGTGGGCCAAGTTGTGGAGAGAAGGGAAACACGGACGCAAGCTTGACACTTGGTGCAGCTTTTCTCCTTGGGGCATTTGCTGATTCAAATGTTACAGCCTAGGAGCTGAAAAGCCAAAGAGTTCAAAAGACTCTAACGACAGAAGCCAAACGGCAAGAACCGTTTTACATTGATAAACAGCATTTTAACTATGTAGAAGCAGAAAATGAAAAGAAAGAACTTTGCATTACATTTCATAAAAGTTTAGAGAGACCTTTGTGGTATATTAGTGAACTTATTTGTGGAAATTTAGCCATGTACATTGTGTTGGAGAGGCACCAAGAGTTCAAGAATTCTCACAATTTGAGTACACAGTTGCCTTAAATGTAGGCATGGTGGCAGCCATTTACATAACAATGATTTGGAGGATGTTGTGTTAGCTAGCTCTTGCTGTGATAATGCTTTGGAACAAATCACACCAAAGTCAGTTACATAAACAAGAATTTATTTCTCTTGGACCTATGGGCTAGCTGCAGTGGCTCTCTTTTAGACCTCTAGATGGCTAGTTTTGCTCCGTGTTTTGGGTCAGTTTGAGGTCTGTCACACACCTCTTCGTCTGGAGCCCAACTGTGAGGCCGCAGCTCCCAGGCCCTGTCTTCTCTAAAAGTTCACTGAAACATAAGAGGTGAGCCCAACCGCACAAGCCCTTTTAAGGCCTCTTCTGCTCATTTAAGGCCAACATGTCTGCTCATACTTCAGTGGCCAAAACATGTCACAGATCTAAGCTGTATTTAGAATATGTGTATTTGTTTAAAGTTGGGTGCTCTCACAGAAGAATATTGCATTTTGGACAGTGTTAGCTTAGCATTTCCATTGGCATTTGCAAACGTGATAAACGTCGTGTGCACTTTTTCACCTTTGAGAACTTTTTGAAATTGTGGGACAATTTCTATGGGAAAAGAGGAAGGTACATTTTAGAACTCAACTCTAGTTATAGCAGTGTTGGGAGAAGAATTAATGAGATAAGGTCAATACAAATGAAAGATTTAGGATTCACATATTCATAATTAACATTAGCATTCTTCAGACCATTCCTGGAGAATTGTGATGCTTGCTTTACGTGATTTTATCCTAAATCATTATAATCTGACCAAGCCACTTCAGTAAAACATACATCATACAGTACATCGCATTTTAGTTTTTCCTACCACTGCACAACTTCTCATCAGGCACGAAAGCCTACATATGGTATGGTTCCATTTATGCCAGATGTCCAGCAGTGGCAGATCCATACACATGGCAAATATTATACATTAGTGGTTGCCAGGGGTTTGGAACAGAGGGAAATAGGGAATGACTCCTTAAAATGGGTGTAGGTTTCCTCTTGGGGTGATGAAAATGTTTTTCAGCTGGACAGCGGTGATAGTTGCACAACATTGTGACAGTACTAAATTCCACTGAATGGTACAGTGAATTGTAAAATGATCAAAATGGTGAATTTTGTGTTCTGTTCATTTTACTACAGTAAGAAGGAGAAAGAATTAGGGAAAGACTTAGTTTGGGAAAGTAAGGTGAACTGGTCAAGAAAAAGACAGCTCTACTGTTCAGTTTTCTCTCAGCTCTCCCAGTGCATCAATCCTCAGCAAAAAGTAGCCTGAACTTGTAGATGATAGTCATTCAACACAGTGCAGGGAAAAGTAAATAAAATAAAAGCCAACTCTTCTTCTTTAGCACATCTATGAAAGGTTAACTTCCTGCTCAGCCACATGGACATTCATGAAGACGTTTCACTTCAGGTGTCCTCTACTTCAGTACTTTACTCACAGCTCATTCACACATGTAGGCAAGAGCATTCCTTAATTCGATGGAATCTGCAGTGCTGGTTGTGATCAGTCTCATGAAAAGAAAAGGGAAAGAGGAAAAAGCCTCCACATTGACTTGGTGGTCTTGACAAAATGGATGCAGAAGACAGCTTGAGTGTCAAACTGGAAACTTATTTTCCTTTTCCTTTTCTTTTTAGCTTTCCTATCAGGTCTTCTGCCCACTTCCCACCCCCTTCTTTCAAACAGGAGAGACACTAATTAGCTGCTTTTTTTTGTTTGTGCTAAAACAACTATTGTTTTGGGTTTCTTGTTGTTCGGTGAACATTTTTGTTTTTACTGCCAAATGAGCTTCGGTGGTTGGTGTAGGGGGTCTCTTGGGAACTTAACTTTTTCCAGTTTAAGTGGGAAAGCTTTTTTGTTTGAATGGGCTTTTACTGGGTGCTTCAAGGTTTGCTCTTAGCTCTTTGATGGGGGAATGGATAGCACTGTGTTTCCTTTGAGGCTCTGATAAATAAAGGATCCTGTGTCCTCCTGGGCACTTTGTGTTGATTTTGCTGTGTGTCCTCTCTAATAGCCAGATGCAGATTCCAGGAAAATGACATATAAATGAATATAAGTAATCTAATATTTTTAGAATTTGCTTTGGCCATACTCCTTGTCTTATTCTACTTGTAGCAGATGGCTTTAAAGAGCATTAGCTATGTATATATTAAATACAACATAAATATACCAATATTAAATATTATATTGATATATAAATTTAATATACTAATATTTATATTAATGTATAACAATTATGTATTATATTAATATATATATTTGCCTAGCGTATATTATATACAAAATATATGGGTAATGAAATGTATTTATATGGTTAATATGTTCATAATATTAATATGATATATCCTGTAAAATTGATTATAAAACAATTATATCATAATATATAAATTATAAATATATATATTTATATATATTATAAATATATAATTATTATTATCTGATATAATACACTATAGTTAATATATTCTATATAACACAATATGTAATGTATTAGTATAAGACAATTATATTATGTAATATAAATATAATACATCTATAAAACTATATATATATTTTAATTATACATTACACATACAAGTATGTATAGCTATTTATAATTTTATTTACATAGGAATCTGTTCATCCTAACAATTGATGTAAAAATATGCAATATTTTCAATCAAATGGGCCTTAACCTCACTACCTACACATAACTACTTTTATAATCGTGAGCCCTGTCTAACTCATGCTTCCATATCTCTCAACCTGCTTTTCTACACATGCACATAGACGACACACTTTTATACACGATATATATGTATACTACCAGTTTTCAGTTCAATGTATATAACTATATAATATATATAATTATATTCCTGTGTATGTATACAAATATAAATCAAAGGTATGTGTATAGGTATGTATTTCATACGTTTATATAACTATATCATACAAATAATGTATGTGTATATAAATACATGACTATATACATACATACACAGAAATATACTTATTTAAACAAAAGGGACCTAAATAAACATAGTTCTCTAAGAATAAAACTAGTTATGTCTCACTGTTTCAATAAGAGTTTATAGTTTTCTACTGTATGTGCTTCTATAATTGTTATGAACAATTCCCATTTGTTGAATGTTAAGTTGTTTTAATTTTTTGCCATTATTAATGAAGCTCTAAAGAATACGGTGGGCAAGATTACTTGAAAAACTCTCCTGAAGGAAAACGGTTAGGTATGCTAGGTTAAATGTACACAACTTATTTTTAAGTGTGTGGTTGATTTTTGAAGTATGCAGTAGAAATTTCCAGGACCCATGAAAGAAGGGTGGTACATGTGTGAGAGTTATAGCTATATTAGGAGTGGATTGAAGATCTTGATAGCTTAGAACAGAAGCTGGAAATCCTGTTTTTATGGAGCCAAGTGGCAAATATTTTAGGCTTTGTAGACCAAAGAGCAAAATTGAGGATATTATTTAGGTACTTAGGTAACCATTTAAAATGTTACCAGTTAAAATGTGAAAATTATTCATAGCTCACAGGCCATAGAAATAGGCATCTGTCTGGATTTGTAATACAGGCCATAGTTTAATGACACACCTGACATAGAGACTTGTTTATAAATGGCCATAACCACGTGAGAGGCAGGAGGTAAGACTCCATCCCTACTAGATGGGAAGTTAGAACTAAACCTATCTATCCCTAGTTTCACCTTCAATGAAAGGGTGTGCCAGGAGAAAAAAATATCTGCTGGCAAAGGGAGACTAAGACCAAATTCTCTTGGCCTCTGCTCTGGGTAGGAAACAGGTAGGAAATCTTGAGAATTCTGAACCCCAGATCTGTGTTCCCAGTCTTTGGGTTGCAAATTTATGTGCGGTCTTGCAAACAGAAGCTAAGAAATTAACTTAAAATGCTCCCAAATCGGTGGTATTCCAAACACAAAACTAAACCCTTTCTGGAGAGGTAGACCTTCAACACAGGCCTATAGCATTCCCACAGGTAAAGTTTAGCTAAACATGAGCTCATGATCTAAATTTACACAATAATGAAGAAATCAGCTAGAAGTGGAGAGAATCAGCAAAAAACAATCAATACCAGAATTATATTCCCAAGGCCATCCATCAGATGTTGGAATAATCAGGTGCAAGGCAGAAAATATACATAAAACTAGAACTGAAACAAGGAACAAGGATGTTTTAAAAGACTGGGTAGGATCTTTAACACATTTTTCAAGTACATGTCATTGATAAAGCTAAAAACTCGAAGGTTGTGTAATACAGCAGATTAATCATGGAGAAGTGTGAATTTATGCTGTTTTTAAAAATATGGCAGGTCAGATTTTCTGCCTAATTATATAAGTAGATTTATCTTTAAAAAATACACATTATTTTAAAGACTTATTGGCTGTAAAATAAGTTAAGGTTATTTCAAAGGGCTTCTCTCCAAAGAAAAGTGAGAAGTAGCAAAACACAGAAAGTCGAGGGGAAAAAATATCAATATATACATTGCGGTAGGGTGAACTAAGCCTTAGGCTAGCAACAGTGTGGACGAGCTGACTCTTAGATACTTACAACTAATCTGGAATCTTCAAAAAGTTCAACTATTTATAACTAAAAAGATTTCTTAAAATTAATAACCAAGTGTTTTAATTGACATCAGAAGAGTAAAACAATAAACCCTGAGAACATAGAAAAATAGATAATAAATATATGAGCAGAACTTAATAAAACAGAAAAAAGTATAAAATTGAGGTGATTTAGTATGTCAAAAGAATATTCTTTGAAAAGATTTTAAAAACACACTTTGATTAAGCAAAACAAAAACATAAGTAAATAATATACAGAAAGAATCAGGACAATGTTAGAGCAGAGAATATATGAAATGCCCGTAAATTTGAACATTTCTGTAAAGTGGACAATTTCCTAGCTCCTAAAGTTTACCAAAACTGACACAAGAGGAAATTTATAGCTGGAGCTCTTTCACCAGTAAAGGAATTATGTCAATAGTTTACAGTCTTTCACCAAGAAAATACCAGACCCAGCCAGATCATTTGGGAGGTGAATTCTGTGGAACTTCTATTAAACAGATAACATCAATATGAACAAAGAAAAAGTTCTAGAGATAGCGAAGGAAGAATTCTCCTTTATTCATCTTATGAAGTCTATAAAATCCTAATACTGAAAATAGATTAGGACTGTAAGGAAAAAGAAATTTACAGGTCAAATTTACTTGTAAATATAAAAGCAAAAATGTTAAACTATGATATTAGCTACCCAAGTTCACTAGAGTAAGAAAAAGCATGAGCAAGTTAGGTAATCCAATGAATGAAAAGGTAGTTTAATGTCAAGGATATATATCAATAGATTGAAAACACCACATTTTATTTCTTTCATCTGTCTCTTTTAAAAATGATAAGTACTTATATTGATCTCTCTTGTACTAGGCACTGTGCTAAGTCACTTACATATTTACTCCTTTAAACCTTCTATCATCCCTGCGGGAAAGTTCTATTTTGCTTCCATTTCTTAGCTAAGACTCTAACCCCCAGGAAAGTGAAGCAACATTTGTAAGTTTTTGTGGATGGTCAGTGATGGGACCAGTACAGGAACATCCAAAGTCTGTGCTTGGAAACAGTGCCCCATGTTGACACTCACATTACAGATGAAAGGAAAGGAACCATGCACTTACCATATAGATTAAGTCTCACATTACAGGTTAAAGGAAAGGAACCATGCACTTACATTATAGATTAATACCCCCATAACAGGTTAAAGGAAAAAGAAACATGTGCTTCCTCAAAAGTTGTAAAGAAAGCATATCCATTGCTTAATATATTTCCCAATTTCTTTTGCTTGTTTTCTGACCTTTGTAGTGCATTTTGCCATGAGGCAAATTTTATTTCTTATATAATTAAATGTATCCTTTTTTCTTTGTATCTGAGAAAGGTATTCCTCATGAATACTTTATTTCATGTCTCCCAGGTTTCTGATACTTTTACAGTTTCATTATTTTTTAACTTTTAACTACTTGCTGTATCTAGAATTTACTAATGATAGCCATATTTTCCCACTTTTGTTGAATAATTTTTGCTACTGATCCAAAATGTGAATTTTATTTTAAACTCAATTCCTTTATGCTCTTGCATCTAATTTTAAGATGCTTCCTATTCCACTGGTTGTTTGCCTATCTAAAACAAAATGCTACCTTACTTATAATGTAATTATAATATAATAAATGTAATTAGTAAACATAATACGATATATAATAAATAGCATATATAAAATAACAAAATATAATTTACCATATAACAAGGTCCAAGGAGAGCAATACTATACAATCACTTGAAATATCCCGCAAAAGATAGTTTATAAAATTCAATATTCATTTGTAATTTAAAAGAAAGAGTAAAATAGGGATTGATGAATGCTTCCAAAATAAGAAGAAATTATATGTCTACAAGAGAAAGAGGTAAATGATAAACTTTAGTAACACTGGCAATAAATGCAGGACAAGATGAGGATGCCTGATATAATGTTAAAGAAAAAGTATTATGTAACATTGTTTTTGCAGGACTGATGAGGTCAGTGAAAAGAGAATCTCATAGAAAAGAGTATCTCGTTCTTCTTAATGTCTGTACACTTGTCCATTGCATGAACATAACAGCTTATTTAGCCAATATGTTACTGATCTGCATCTGGATTTCTAGGTTTTCATGGAATTTTTTATTATGCACAATTGTTACAAACACTAGGACTTCCTCTTATGTTTATATCTTTTGAAAGAAACAATATCTCCACAGATGATTTATCTGTGCTGGCTGCTAGCTGACTTTGGGTACTTCTCAGTTCTTCCCTTTACCTTCCTTGTCAATATGAAAACGGAAGGCAAGAAGGTCTCCTGTTTAGAGACTGTCAAGATAGATCTTGGTGATAAAGTCTTGGTGGTAAAGGCTAAAAGTATCAACCCAGAACAAACGTTTTTCCAGCTGTAACTATGTGTGATTCCCTTGGCTTGAATCCGTAGAGGATGTCAGACAAGACTGTAGAATCTGCCGTCAAAGTGCTTCCAGTAGGATGAGCTAAGTCAAGTATGGTGGCATATGTAATTCAAGACAAAATATAATGTCTCCTTTTCTCTCCTAGCAAAACTTGGTGGAGTGAATGTAGAAGTCACTGTATGCTTTGAATTAAAGGAACACAATAAATCTTGTTTTGGAAGGTAAGTGTTCTGGTCTCTTTGTGGAGATGAATTGGAAATTGTCTAGAAGAAGGAAAATGAGGTTAACCAAAGTTAAACTCATAAATAATTGGGCATTAATTAAATATCTGTGGTCTATGTTTGTCTTTGATCATAATTTCTCCCAACTTATAGACCTCTTTGATACTTGATGAGTCCTTGTCAAAGATGCACTTAACAATGGTTATCACTTGTGTATTGGGTTTTGCCTGGGCCCTGAAGAAACTATCCTAAATTACCAGCTATGATTGTCACTTGATTTCCTCACAGAGAACAATCAGAACTCCTTGTCTTAAGTGGCTTGGAATGTGAAACTAGTTAGTCTCTTAGATATTGTTAGAGGACCCTACAGAGCCCATTGGTGAAAGTTTGGAAAACATGGGCCTTCTTAAAATTGATTCTTGTAGTGCTATAGGAAAGATCACTGAACCAAAAGGATAACGGTGTTTCTGGTTCTGTTGTTAGCGTTCTCCATGGAAACATTGCTGAAGCTTCTGGACTCAATTTCCTTCCCCATGTGTGAATGTCACTGAAAATATCCAACTCCATTCTATCCCCATATAACTTCAGGAACTAAGCAAAATGAAGACTCAAAATTCATTTCAAATAATGAAATGAATATATAACGTAGAATGGAACTGGGAAAATACCTGGTTTAAATTCTGGAAAGTACCAACTATACAATTCTGGATAAGTTGCTTACATTTGCTTAGTCTAATTTAATGCCCATCTCACAGGATGTTATGATGATTAATTTAATATCTTTGTATAACACACAGTGTTATGTAATTTCTTCTTGTTTTTCTTGAGTAAATACATATCCTTAAGCAACTCACTGTAAACAATAGTTACTTACTTGCTTAAATTACTCTTATCTTCTATTATCACCTGAACTGTGTCCTGCTCAAGTTAATATGTGGAAGTCTTAACCCCCAATACCTCGTAATCTGACTGTATTTGGAGATAAGGCCCTTAAATAGGTAACTGAGGTCAAATGAGGTCAAATGGGTGGGCTCTAATTCAATATGACTGGTGTCCTTATAAAAAGAAAATATTAGGACACAGACATGCACAGAGAGAAGACCATGTGAAGACCAAAGGAAAACATGGCATCTACAAACCAAGAAGAGATACCTCAGAAGAAATCAATCCTGTTGACACCTTATCTCAGATTTCTAGCCTCTACACCCGTGAGTGAGTAAATTTCTGTTGTTTAACCTCCTCAGTCTCTGGGACTTTGTCATGGCAGCTCTAGGAAACTAATACAACTTTTTATGGCCTCCTTGTCTCAAGTTGAAAGTTCAATATTTGGCATCATAGCTAAGAAACAAAAATATCATCTACATTCCTTGTTGTAGTCTTTCTTCCCCATTCTCATTGCTAGTAATTTCCATATTTGGGTCTGTTTTCTGTATCTTGTAAACAGAGCGTTACGCTCACTTCTTGTCTTACTGCTAAGATACAATAAATGTGCAGATACTGAATAGATTTTGGAGAAGTGCAACATATAGTTGGTGCATGTGTGATAAGTGTGTATTCATATAATTTATACTTTTTCTCTCTTTTCTTCCTTTGGTGTGAGCTAAGATTCTCTGCTTTTGTGACTAGTGCTCCTGAAAACTAATCCCTGAATTTAATTCACCAAAAATTGTCAAAAATAATAATCATATGGGGAAAGAGAGAGTGATAGAGGGAGAAGAACAAACAATCAGGCAAGGGCAGTACTGTGAATTATTAGGGTCTTATTAATAAGATTATGTTAGTCTAGAGGAAATGACCGTAAGTACCATCAGTGAGCCCAGTTGGTCTTTACTGAGTGCTAGACACATCCCTGAGTTCTGTTCTTAGTCTCCAACTGTATGATGACTACTGTCTGGAAGTATTATCTGAACAACTAAAGTCACTTAATGGAAAAGGAATATGTCTTTAGAGAAGCAACAGTAATTTTTCTATCTGATTAAAAAGCAATGTTGACAGTCTGGAAACCTCAGTCATATTTGTAAGCAGAAAAGCATTGGCTATTAAAAGTGGATGATGTAAAGAGATGAGCAGAAACTTTGGCGATAGGTATACCTGGATTTAATTCTCACTTCTACCACTTGGCAGCTGGATAGCCTTAGGCAAGTTTCATACCTCCCTGAAATTCACTTAATTCAGTCTGTAAAATGGCATAATAACTTATTATAGCATCCTTTTAGGAATTTTAAATCAGTTATTGAAATAAAAGTACACACTATATAGACAAGTATGGATTCCTCAATAGGTGTTTGACCTTTCATTTCTCCAGTATCCCACCGCCATCAAATAAAGAAAAATACTTTTTAAAATTTACGAATATTTCATTATTCCAAAGTTAAAGCCCTAAAAATAAAAATAATCAACTGGCCTACGATCATACCATTAGAAGAACAAAAAAATAGGTGTTCATGAGAGTTCCAAATGAGAATACAAATTTTCATTAGGCACCTGTTTATGTATGCTATTCTACACTTTAAAATAAATAATTAAATTTGAAAGACTTATTTCCTCACTTTTAAGACTTTATTAGTTTACAAATTACATATCGACCTATGCTAAATATTATACCGACCAATGCTAATGAATTCAGTACAGAAAACAAAAAACACTGCACTCAAGCAAACTACATATATATGTGTGTGTGTGTATATATATATATATATATATATATATATATATATATATATATATATATATATATATATATATATAACTTAAAAGCATTTATATCCTAGCATGTCCCATAAAGCATTGTGGTAACTCACCGGAATACAAACAATCAAATATAATGGCAAAAGCACTTAATATAAACAGGGCCAAGGAAACATAGACAGAAGATGAAGAAAAGATGAGGGAAATGTGAACAGGAGGAAGTGTAGTTAATCGAGTTGTATGTTTTGACCTTAAGATTCTCTGTGTGGGGACTTCCCTGGTGGCACAGTGGTTGGGAATCCGCCTGCCAGTGCAGGGGACATGGGTTCGAGCCCTGGTCCGGGAAGATCCCACATGCCACGGAGCAAATAAGCCCATGTGCCACAACTACTGAGCCTGTGCTCTTGGGCCCATGAGCCACAACTACTGAAGCCCGCGTGCCATAACTACTGAAGCCCCAGCGCCTAGAGCCCGTGCTCCGCAACAACAGAAGCCACAGCAATGAAGAGCCCGCACACCACCACGAAGAGTAGCCCCCGCTCGCCCCAACTAGAGACAGCCTGTGTGCAGCAACAAAGACCCAACACGGCCAAAAATAAATAATAAATAAATTTATTTTTTTTAAAAAAGATTCTCTGTGGATAAAACAACATGTAAATAATTGGTTACAAAGCCACATTATTTGAAGGTGCCAGACGGCACATTAACAGTCTGACACAAAGGGACAGCACAGGAAAACTATTCAAAGATAGAGATTTTTAAATATTTGCAGTTTGAAACCTTTTAGAGCACGTATAATGAGCTCGACACACATTTCAACACTCAACATGTTAATCACATGTTCAAAGTATGTCTCAAAGTCATTGGAAATAGCTCTTGTCTCTGTCCCTGATATCCAAAACTGATCTGTGATGTGTAAAACTCAGGAGGTATTGATATCCACTTTTTGGCATCTGAACAGGAAACAAAGTTGTTTCGCAGTGATAATAAAGAATGAAGTAAATGCAAAAGGATACAAAAGACAAAGTACTGAGGGAATGTATTAACAGAACGAGTCAAACTAAATTCTGGTGAACTGGGGCCTACGATTGTACACACTCCATGGAAATACCCCAGCCTAAATACTGGCATAGGAGGAAGGGTACTGCGAAGCCCATCACAGTATAATCCTTTAAAATGTCCCTTTCAAGGTTGGCTCCACTCAACACTGAGTATAGGAAATCTTCCCATCAGGCAGAAACACTGGCTGCCCAATGATTGACCAAGAAATTAACACACTAATGAATAAATGATGCTAATTTATTTTTATCCCTGACAATGGGAAACAGCACACACTCTGTGTCAATGGTATGTCCTCTTTCCCACTTTTCTAAGTGGGAAATTATGTTTTTCCCTTCATTGCTTTATATCATGTGTGGCAGGCATGATGGGAAATGGCTATCAATGGTTCTGTTATTGATTTCTACCTTCATTTCACTGTGGCTAAAGAGGATACTTTGTATGATTTCAATTTCTTAAAAATGTATTGGTACTTGTATTGTGGCCTAACATATGGTCTTTCCTTGAGAGTGTTCCATGTGTACTTGAGAAAAATGTGTATCCTGCTGTTGTTGAGTGGAGTGATCTATATACGGCTGTTAGGTTTAGTTGGTTAAATGTGTTATTCAGTCCCCCTACCTCTCTACTGATCTTCTGTCTAGATGTGTTTTCCATTATTGAAAGCAAGGTATTGATCTCCAACTATTATTTTAGAACTATCTATTTCTTCCTTCAATTCTGTCGATGTTTGCTTCACATATTTGGGGGTTGTTTGGTACATATATGTTTATAGGTGTTCTATCTTCTTGATAGATTGAACTTGTTATCAACATATAGTGGCCTCCTTTTCCTCTTGTGATAGTTTTTGATTTAAAGTTTATTTTGTGTGATAGTAACATAGCCATCCCAGATCTATCTTCCTTCCTTCCTTCCTTCCTTTCTTTTTCTGTCTCTCTTTCCTTCTTTTTTGTTACTATTTGCATGGGATATTTTATTCTATGCTTTATCTTTCAAGCAGCTTGTGTCTTTTGAAATCAAGTGAGTTTTTTGCGGACAGCATATACTTGGATTATGGTTGTTTTTAAAGTCCATTCTGCCAATGTTTATCTTTTTATTGGAGAGCTTAATCCACTTACTTTTTCAAAAATTACTGATGAGGAAGAACTTAATTCTGTCTATTTCCTGCTTGTTTTCTGTATGTCTTATGCATTTTTTGCCCCTCATTTACTCCATTACTGACTTCTGTGCTTAGCCGATTTTCTTGTGGTGAACTCTTGATTCCCTTTTCATTTCTTTTTGCATATAGTCTATTGATATTTTCTTTGTGGTTATCAAGAAGATGACATTTACCATTCTAAAGTTAAAACAATATAATTTCAATTGAAACCAACTTCAGTTGCACACAGAAACTCTGTTCCTCTACAGTTCCGTTCCTCCTCTTTACATTATTATTGTCACAAATTACACCTTTATACTTTGTGAGCCCAATAACATGGATTTATGATTATTTTATACATTTGTTTTTTCAATCATGTAAGAAATAAAAAGTAGAGCTACAAGCCAATAACACAATACTGGCTTTAGTATTTGCCCATGTATTTATCTTTACTGGAGATTTCTATTTCTTTCTACAGCTTTGAGATGCTGTCTAGTATCCTTTCATTTCAACCTGAAGGTTCAATTTAGCATTTCTCATAGGGCAGTGGTAGGAAGTTGTAAAATAAATGCCCTCAGCCTTTGTTCATCTGGGAATGCGTTAATTTCTCCCTACATTTTGAAACCAGTTTGGCCAAATATAGAATTCTTGGTGGACAATTTTTTTTTCTTTCAGCACTTTAAATATGTCTGGCCTCTTGCTTCCGTGGTTTCATATAGGAAATTAGCTCTAATCTTTTTGAGGATCCCTGCTTTGTAACAAATTTCTTTTTTCTTTCTCCTTTGGGAGAAAAGATTCTTTCTGTGTCGTTTGGCTTCTGAGAGTTTGATTATACTGGTTTTTGCTGTGGGGTTCTTTGAGTTTCTCTTAGTCCTGAAATCAGCCAAAGATTTATAGCAACCAAACACATAGTGAACCAGGGAAGAGGCAATTTGAAAATGGCAGGAAAGCTTTGTGGCATTTTTACTTGCCCTTGCCCCATCCACTGTTAGTGTAGTGATGGTGTTAAAGTGGTGGAGTCTTAATGCAGTGATAGTCTTAAAGTAGCAGCAGACCATTCCTAGTATGGGACCCTCAATCCTGCTTCAGGAGGGAGCAGAGGAGACCGTACTCTCAGATTATTATGTGTATCTGTTCTAACCTGTCTGGGAGCTACCTGAAGGACTGACACAAGATGCTTATCTCTGTCTTAGCTAACTTGGAACACAGTCTGGAAAAGCAGTGGTCAATGCTCAAAACAAGTGCAAGGTGAACTAACAAAGCACAGATGGCTGGGGCAGAAGACTGTGCATTGAAATACAATAGACCACAGAAGATGCAGGAGCCAAAGTTGGGAGAGATTCTTTGGGAAATTAGAACCTACAAAAAGTACACATGTGTCCAGAGAAATTAGGAAAGCCACATGCATACTCGAGATAAGATGCATGTTCTGAAAACACCAGAGGAGTCTCTAAGCTTTTACCATGGGCTGAGCCCTGAACTCAATGCAGGTCAGCTAAATGTTGAAGGAGTGATCCAGCAGTCTGCACAATGGGCAGAGGTGTGTGGTTTTGGGTGTGCATGTGGATGTGCTTGTGTGTATTTATTTTTGTTTGTTTTAGGTGCAGGAATTCAAGGAAATCTCTGTCAAAACATTAGCTAAACATGAACTAAAGGAACAGAGACTTCAGTGCGTACATACGATAAGGAAAACAGTCATTGCAAAAATAGTTTGGAAAGGTCCCTAAACAAACAGACTACTACAGCCTCCAACAATCAAAAGCCCAGGAAACCCTGGGAAAGTGGGAGAATCTGATTTCCATAGATACCACATTATAATATTTCAAAGACAAATTTTCAACCAAAAAAAATCACAAGGTATACAAAGACATGGAAAAGTATGGTCCATTTAAGAAAACAAATTAATTGATGAAATCATCCCTAAGGAAGCCCAGACATTTCTCCACCGCATATTCTGGCCTCCTTTGTCATAGATTCATATACCATAAGTGCATGGGTTTCTTTCTGGGCTCTCTATTCTGTTCCAGTGATCGATGTTTTTGTGCCAGTACCATACTGTTTTGATTACTGTAGTTTTTTAGCACAGTCTGAAGCCTGGGAGCATGATTCCTCCAGTTGTGTTCTTCTTTCTCAAGACTGTTTTAACTATTCAGGATCTTTTGTGTTTCCATACAAACTTTAAAATTATTTGTTCTAGGCCTGTGGAAAATGCCCTTGATATGTTGATACAGACTGCATTGAATCCGTCGATTTCCTTGGGTATGATGGTATATTCATTCTTCCAATCCGTGACCATGGTATATCTTTCCAGCTGTTTGTGTCATCTTTAATTTCTTGTATCAGTGTCATATAGTTCCCTGGGTACAGGTCTTTTACCTCCTTAGGCAGATTTATTCTTCTGTATTTTATTCTTTTTTACGTGATTGTAAATGGGATTGTTTCCTTAATTTCTCTTTCTGATAGTTCACTCTTAGTGTATAGAAATACGGTAGATTTCTAGATATAAATTTTGTATCCTGCAAATTTACCAAGTTCATTTTTGAGCTCTAATAATTTTTGGATGGTGTCTTTCAGATTTTCTATGTATCATGCCATCTGCAAACAGTGACAGTTTTACTTTTTCCTTTCCATTTTGGAGTCCTTTTATTTATTGACTTTTCTTGTCTGATTGCTGTGGCTAGGACTTCCAAAAGCACCTTCAATAAAAGTGGTGAGAGTGGGCATCCTTGTCTTGTTCGTGAACTTAGGGGAAATGCTTTCAGCTTTTCACCATTCAGTATGTTAGCTATGAGTTTGTCGTATATGGCCTTTATTATGTTGAGGTATGTTCCCTCTATGCCCACTTTCTGGAGAGTTTTTACCATGAATGGATATTGAATTTTTTTCAAAAGCTTTTTCTTCATCTATTGAGATGATCATATGGTTTTTAGTCTTCTATTTGTTACTGTGATGATAAGAGACCTAAGAGAGCTACAGAGGCTAAGTGACCTTTCCTTCCCTGAATGGGTAGGTATCCTTGTTCTGCCTTCTAATTGAGTTAGTATCTGCGTAAAGAACTGCCAGGTGTCATTTAGTTCACAATACACTGTTGTGGCAATATTGAAATGAATTTGCCTAAATCATTTGGCTTTTCTAAATTATAGTAAATGAATATACTGAATGAATACTTCAACTTAAGGAAATGTTCTTAAAAATATATTAATGTAGGCACTTCAGCGGAGAATTGAAAACAAAACAAATAATTCAGGTAAAATTAAAGTACACTCAGTTGTATCCAGTTTCCTCTTGTAAATCTCTCTTTTTCATTTGAGTGGACAGTCACTGGAGAATATCTGACTTGGGGCTAAGGAAATCTAAGCCTTCTTGGCCACACTGTATTCCCTTATGTCGTTTAATAAAGACACCAGTTGGGTTTCTGAAAAAATAGTGGGAAAAATCAATGCCTCACATCCAAAGGGCAGCTCTTGAAAATATGTGGATTGTCGTAGTCATTTTGCTCTTCTGGCCTCAGAAGTTCTAATCTTAACCTTAGCCCCTCATGCAGAGAGACTTTTGAAACCAATTCGCACATTACTCATTATGTGACTGTTGAATAAGAGAAACCCAGCTCTTTTCCTGTGCTTTCAACCAGTTATCTTCTTCAAAATTTTGTTTGGATTGTTATACCTTAATCTTGCCTGGCAAGGGACTTATGGGAAGGTTGTTATTGTTTGAAAGTTTGGTGCCAGTATCTGCAAAGAAAGAAGAAAGTAAAGAAGGAAAGGTGTGTTTATCAAACATCCCAATAGTGAAGGTGTGTGAAAGCAACTTTTGAAAAAGTGAATCTGTCAGAGTTTAGCCATATTATTACATTTTATTTTATTCATTGAACATAAATAATTATCAGTGAATCCTTTCTAGATTTTATAGTTTCCCAAAGTTCCCTGTATTCACATTCTAAGGTGAAAAATGGTATTTTAAGTCACTGCTCTCCACCTTATATTATTTATAATCACTCCTCATGACCTCTTCCTTCAAAGAAACGTGATCCTGAGAAGTGTCCTTTGTTTGTCTTTGTGGAATAAGTGATGGGGATGCATCCTGGAGACCTGTGAGATGTTTAAATTGTGGCCTAATGAAACTAGGATGGAGAGTTCTGGAAAGATCTGGAAAGATGGCTGGTAGAGTGTGGCCAGATGTGGGAGAAGAGATGCGTACAGAGAGAGGGAGAGGAAATTTTCAGAGGGAGATAAACAAATAATTCAATAAGTTTTGTTGTGTGGTGTGGGATGCAAGCCTTTCTCTCCCCCTTTCCTTCACAATCTCTTTGTTAAAGACTGTGTTTTTCATTAGTTTTACTAAGATAGGATTTGCCATTTTCTTTGGATACTGAGAATGGACCCATGGAAACAGTTACATTTGGGTTATCTCTGATTATCTTTAATGAAGAACATAAATATTGGCCACACTATCTATGCACATGCTATCACCATGCCTTTTTTGTTCTCTGTTCATATATCTAAGTCCTCTTCTTTGAGGTCAATCTCAAACCTCACCTGAAATGTACATTTATTGATAGATTCAACCCATAATGAACTGTCCCTTCTTTGTGCTCCTTAGGCTCTGATTATTTATAAAAACTCATTTTTGAACTTAGACACTGTCCAATATGATATATTACTTATTTCACCCGCATATGTTATATCCTCAACACAGTTTTAAGCTTTTGTGGGGCTGGGATCATACATTCTGTAATTTTTCTCAGTACTTACACTTACTTTGATAGAAAGCGCATTCATTCATCTAAACATCATTTATTGAGTGTTAATTAAATGTCTCAACTCAGTCAATATTGTTTGAATGAATGCATGCATGAATGACGGAGTATGCAATAGGTAGCCTAATGTACCGCCCGATGTGAAAAAACCAAAAACATAAACACAAAAGCAAGCCGAAAAGTGGCCCAGGACTTTCTGTAAAATATCCTGCTTTTGTTGGATGAGGCCATGAAAATCAAAATGCTCCTGAAAGGTCTTAAGAGCTGACCAAGAATAGTAAACAATTGAAATTCTCTCAGGCTTATTCAACCCTATCACTGGACACATTTATACCTCTCAGGAATGTTATTAAAAGAAGAGATTAATAAAGCTTTTATAGATGAGTTGATAAATCTCTAAATATTTAAATCTTCATTTCCTCCTAGGTTTCTCTAGTTTGGGTTTCCAAAAGATTTCAAGAAACCACAAGATAATTAAAAAATTAGACATTATCTTTCTTACCTTCATGTTTTTTGATGGTAAACACATTTTATTTTCTCCATAGTGCTGCCCAATTTCCACCAGTACAGTTCTTAAGTGAATTTTGCTCTGGATGGTGGGATATATAAGATGTAAATGAATTGTTTGTATATGTTTTAGAATTCTTCAAAAGGGCCTGGCCATGGAAATGCATTGAATCTTACTTAAATAAGTAAAGTAACTTCCTCAGAATTATTATTTTATTCTGGTTAGGATACTCTCTGCCCTGGTTTGTTAAAATTTCCCTCTAGAGTGGTTTTAATTTTGTTTCTGATAGGGTCCTAGGATTTATTGCCACACCCATCCTGCATCTGGTTTTCTTTGAATTACTCTCCTTGCAGTTTCTGATTCATACAGGGCCTTACAGGTTAGTGACAACCTGGCCATCACAACTCTGGGAAGGACAGGCCTACTTTTCAGAGGTGTTGATGTTTTCTGTACCTGAAGGATTTCAAGAAATATCAATCTTCCTCACCACCTCCCTTGGCCCTCTTAATGGACTAAGCAGTTCCTCATGAAAGTTCTGTAGGATATCTGTACTAACTTCTCCATATTGTTCCATCCTGAGTCTAAATTCCTGGCCTCAAGGTAATGTTAGATTTCTAGCTCCAGCCCCTATGTACATAAGGCCTATACTAAGGAACGGAAACCATACACATCAGTCTGCTCTTATTTCTCTGGATTTAATTTCTCTGTTACTTTCTAAAACATGCAGGTGTTCCTTTCTTTCTTTTAATCTCAGCTATGTGCTTTTAACATTTTCAAAACTGACCCAGAATTTACATGTGTCTCCAGTAAGAGTACATTAAATTGAGCTTAGTCTGCTCTTCTACTGGCATATTTGAGATCCAAATAATTTGCTACTTAACTGGATTCAGTTACCTGTATATTTCAGGCGCCTAAAACTCACCATGTTCCAAATTTCCCCCTTTATAGTTAGTAATTTTCTTGGGAATCTGGATAACATTAGATGAAATAAAGTTAGCGAGTGGCCCAGGATTGCCTGAAATTTTGTTTGTCAGAGTGGCCAGGGAAAGTTAAGCAAAGAAGAAAACCAAATGAAAAACAGAATCACATTATTATGGCTGAGACAAGATTCCATGCAGAACTCTCTGTAGAGCTGGGTTGGGTCATAACTTATGCCAGAGCTCTAGGTGGGGTTGACACCATCTCATGCCAAGCTCTCAGTTCTGGGCTGACGTCATCTCTGGTCCACTCTATGGAGTGGAAACTTTGGAGGAATGGCCAATGTGTTCCACAGTGTAGGAAGAGGGAAACTGTGAACGTTACTTTCTAAATTGTGGAGGAACTAACCACTGTAAATGTGCCTTGAACTATGGTGTTTAATTTGACCAGTCAGATCAATGACTTTCCCCTTGAATGAAATGCTGCTACATATATGAGCAGAAAAACAAACCTGGTATGAGGAATAGATAGCTAGTGGGAAGCAGCCGCATAGCCCAGGAAGATCAGCTCTGTGCTTTGTGACCACCTAGAGGGGTGACATAGGGAGGGTGGGAGGGAGGGAGATGCAAGAGGGAAGAGATATGGGGACATATGTATATGTATAACTGATTTACTTTGTTTTAAAGCGGAAACTAACACACCATTGTAAAGGAATTATACTCCAATAAAGATGTTTAAAAAAAAAACTAGTATAAGGAGATGGAGAGACTGGGAGTCTTATTTTCCCAGCAATTAACTTTTCCTCGACCATGACCTTCCCTTTGAGTCTCCTAGACCTTGGGGATGATCGCAACCCCTTGGGTTGGGTGATGGCAACTCCATCTTCACTAGAACCTCTATAGTTAACTTTGATTTTTCCCACTCCGTCTATCCATCCCATGTATGCAGTCAGACATTGGATCTTGGACTTTTACTGACAAAATATCCTTGAATATAACCATTTCTTTTCACTGCCACGGCTACTGCTTTTGTCACTGCCTTAACTAGGGCTTTATCTTTAAGTTCTTTATATAAATATATAAATATCTATATATAAATAAAATATACAAATAAATAAAATGTAATATTAATTCTGATGATTTTAAAGTCTTTTCTTGATAAAGACTTTTCCTGATAAATATACACAATATCTTATATAAATATTTGTGTATTATCTGTTCTTTTCTTAGAATTTTAGTCATATGATTCTATCTCTTGGTATGTCTAGAACTTTTTGATTGAATGCTGACTATTTTATTTGGCTTTTTAAATTTTTCTCAGTGGAAATGTTGTTTTGCTTCAAATATTTTACTCTACCTGGAAGTAGCAAATCTTCAAAATACAATTTTTTAAATGCTTTCAAATATCAATACTATAGGTGTCACAAAATCTAGAAAAATGACATTTGAAAATTAACTACTGCCAGATGTGTCTCTATAAAACTTTTTCCCCACTCTTGTAGCTATATATTCTTTAACTGCCTCCTCATATGACAGTTTATGTGTTTTAGAAATAAAATTTTAAGAAATAAACTTTGTAGTCTATAGACATAGATTTCTTTTCACATGGTTGATTAGAGTTTGCTTTTGTTATTAATAGTTTAGAAAAGTTTATTTCAGCGTCACAATTTATTATTGATAATGTCGCATTAATGTTCATTGTTAACTTTGAGAAAACCTCTATGGATTACTTCCTCATAAATATTTACTATTATAAATGCATTACTGATTTCAGTACTGCTATAGGTTTGTGCATTACAGGAATTCTGATAAAATACTCACTCACACCATTCCATTACACACATTATTGATGGGGTATGTTCTTTTATTTATTTATTTATTTATTTATTTATTTTTGAGTGTGTTGTGTCTTCATTGCTGTGTGCAGGCTTTCTCTAGTTGCAGCGACCGGGGGATACTCTTTGTTGTGGTATGCAGGCTTCTTATTGCGGTGGCTTCTCTTGTTGCAAAGCACAGGCTCTAAGCACACAAGCTTCAGTAGTTGTGGCTCGCAGGCTCAGTAGTTGTGGCTCACGGGCTCTAGAGCAAAGGCTCTATAGTCGTGGCACACGGTCTTAGTTGCTCTGCACCATGTGGGATCTTCCCGGACCAGGGCTCGAACCCGTGTCCCCTGCATTGGCAGGTGGCTTCCTAACCACTGTGCCATCAGGGAAGCCCCTGGAGTATATTGGTTTTTTTTTTTTTTGCGGTATGCTGGCCTCTCACTGTTGTGGCCTCTCCCCGTTGTGGGGCACAGGCTCCGGACATGCAGGCTCAGTGGCCATGGCTCACGGGCCTAGTGCTACGTGGCATTTGGGATCTTCCCAGACTGGGGCACGAACCCGTGTCCCCTGCATCGGCAGGCAGACTCTCAACCACTGCACCACCAGGGAAGCCCTGGAGTATATTCTTGACAGAAGGAAATTTCCGTTTTGACTAAGCATTGAAGAAAACTGAATCTTTGACTTATCTTTCACATGCCTGATGATTGAAATAATTTGCCACAGAATAACTTCTGGTTTTATACTTTTCAGTTCTTTTTTTCTTCTTCAAACGCACGTGCTTTGAGAGCTGTGAAGTGCAAGACATGGCTATATTGTAAGGTGGTTTTTGTCCTTACGCTTCTATGTCTTGTGCTAGTTATGTCAGTAGAGTAGTCAGTAAGAGTACTGGAAGTTATTCCTGGAATGGGATATTATATAGTCAATTACATATGGTGGTGTCTGAAAATCACATAATAGCCTCACTTAAAACATCTCCTTATCCAGATTTCAAAAAAGCCTGTGACCAATCCAATATGATCCAACATAGCAGAATATGATAGAAGGAAAATTGACAAAGAAATAGACGCTGGACTTACCTGATGGAAATTAAAATATCACACTTTTGACAATTTTGCAAAAACCTATAATGACATGAACTAATTTCTAGGGTTCTTTGTAGGACCCAAAAAGGAACCCATAGAGTTGTGGAACAACAATAGAAGCTACTGTGATGAGAAGCCCGGGCACCGCAACAAAGAGTAGCCCCCGCTCGCCGCAACTAGAGGAAGCCTGCACGCAGCACTGAAGACCCAACGCAGCCAACATAAAAATAAATAAATAAAAATAAATAAATTTATCTTTTAAAAGTAATACTCAGGTTTGAGACATGAGAAATTTGATGAGGAGAAATTAGCTAATGTTTGCAGAACTTTTAAAATATCAAACTCAGTCTCTAAGATTTTAGCATTCTATACAACATCGGTTACTTATTAGTGGTTTGGGAAGGCCAATTTAAAATTTTCTCATCTTACTGTATTGAAATTCACGGCCCTAATGTTTTCCACGTTGACTATATGAATGATGAAGAAAAGTCAATCATGTATTTCATTTCCAACTGGACAGAAAACAATATTTTAAAAAGTGTTTGGCCTACTGACTTTTGATTTCTTCTAAGGCAAATGGATAGGTAATTTTTATTCCCTGATTAGGAGAAAAATGGTGGAAGAGGGCAGGGTTAAGAATTAAGATTTCAAGAGCATGAGAGGTAGATGGCCAACCATAGTTCCTAAGGTTCGGTGCCTGTAACTGTTGCCGCCGCTTACGCATGCCAAAGCAGTGGTACGGCTGCTGGGCTCGTGTTTGCTACCACTAGAAACATTCTTGCCAGTAGTGGCGGCAGCGGGACTCCATTACCCCCTTTTTTCACTCTCTCCAGAAACTCCAGATGGCGTCTTCCGTGGGCAACATGGCCGACAGCACAGAACCAACGAAACGTATGCTTTCCTTCCAAGGGTTAGCTGAGCTGGCACATCGAGAATATCAGGCAGGAGATTTTGAGACAGCTGAGAGACACTGCATGCAGCTCTGGAGACAAGAGCCAGGCAATACTGGTGTACTTTTATTACTTTCATCTATACACTTCCAGTGTCGAAGGCTGGACAGATCTGCCCACTTTAGTACTCTGGCAATTAAACAGAACCCTCTTCTGGCAGAAGCCTATTCGAATTTGGGGAATGTGTACAAGGAAAGAGGGCAGTTGCAGGAAGCAACTGAGCATTACCAGCATGCATTGCGTCTCAAACCAGATTTCATTGATGGTTATATTAACCTGGCAGCCGCTTTGGTAGCAGCAGGCGACATGGAAGGGGCAGTACAAGCTTACGTCTCTGCTCTTCAGTACAATCCTTCTTTGTACTGTGTTCGCAGTGACCTGGGGAACCTGCTCAAAGCCCTGGGTGGCTTAGAAGAAGCCAAGGCATGTTATTTGAAGGCAATTGAGATGCAACCGAACTTTGCAGTAGCTTGGAGTAATCTTGGCTGTGTTTTCAATGCACAAGGGGAGATTTGGCTTGCAATTCATCACTTTGAAAAGGCTGTTACCCTTGACCCCAATTTTCTGGATGCTTATATCAATTTAGGAAATGTCTTCAATGAGGCACGGATTTTTGACAGAGCTGTGGCAGCTTACCTTCATGCCCTAAGCTTGAGTCCAAATCATGCAGTGGTACATGGCAACCTGGCTTGTGTATACTATGAGCAAGGCCTGATGGATCTGACAATAGACACCTACAGGCGAGCTATTGAATTGCAACCACATTTCCCTGATGCTTACTGCAACCTAGCCAACGCTCTCAAAGAGAAGGGCAGTGTTGCTGAAGCAGAAGATTGTTATCATACAGCTCTCCGGCTGTGTCCCACCCATGCAGACTCTCTGAATAACCTAGCCAATATCAAAGGAGAACAGGGAAACAGTGAAGAGGCAGTTCGCTTGTATCGTAAAGCATTAGAGCTCTGCCCAGACTTTGCTGATGCCCATTCAAATTTAGCAAGTGTATTGAAGCATCAGGGAAAACTGCACGAAGCTCTGATGCATTATAAGGAGGCTATTCGAATCAGTCCTACCTTTGCTGATGCGTACTGTAATATGGGAAACACTCTATGGGAGATTCAGGATGTTCAGGGAGCCTTGCAGTGTTATACTCGTGCCGTTCAGATCAACCCTGCATTTGCGGATGCCCACAGCAATCTGGCTTCCATTCACCAGGATTCAGGGAATATTCCAGAAGCAATTGCTTCTTATCGCACTGTTCTGAAGCTTCAACCTGATTTTCCTAACGCTTATTGTAATTTGGCTCATTGCCTGCAGGTTGTCTGTGATTGGACAGACTATGATGAGCGAATGAAGAAGTTGGTCACCATTGTGGCTGACCAGTTGGAGAAGAATAGGTTGCCTTCTGTGCAGCCTCATCATAGTATGCTCTATCCTCTTCCTCATGGCTTCAGGAAGGCTATTGCTGAGAGGCATGGGAACCTCTGCTTGGCTAATATAAGTGTCCTTCATAAACCACCGTATGAACATCCAAAAGACTTGAAGCTCAGTGATGGTCGACTGCGTGTAGGATACGTGAGTTCTGACTTTGGGAACCATCCTACTTCTCACCTTATGCAGTCTATTCCAGGCATGCACAATCCTGATAAATTTGAGATATTCTGTTATGCCCTGAGCCCACATGATGGCACAAACTTCCGAGCGAAGGTGATGGCAGAAGCCAATCATTTCACTGATCTTTCTCAGATTCCATGCAATGGGAAAGCAGCTGATCGCATCCATCAAGTTGGTATACACATCCTTGTAAATATGAATGGTTATACCAGGGGTGCTCGAAATGAACTCTTTGCTCTCAGGCCAGCCCCTATTCAGGCAATGTGGCTGGAGTACCCTGGGACTAGTGGCGCACTTTTCATGGATTATATCATCACTGATCAGGAAACGTCACCTGCTGAAGTTGCTGAGCAGTATTCCGAGAAACTGGCTTATATGCCCCATACATTCTTTATTGGTGATCATGCTAATATGTTCCCTCACCTGAAGAAAAAAGCCGTCATCGATTTTAAGTCCAATGGGCACCTTTATGATACTCGGACTGTGCTGAACGGCATCGACCTCCAAGCATTTCTTGATAGTCTATCAGATGTGCAAATAGTCAAGATGAAATGTCCTGATGGAGAAGACAATGCAGACAGCAGTAATACAGCTCTTAATATGCCTGTCATTCCTATGAATACTGTTGCAGAAGCAGTTATTGAAATGATTAACAGAGGACAAATTCAGATTACAATGAATGGATTCAGTATTAGCAATGGCCTGGCAACTACCCTGATCAACAATAAGGCTGCCACTGGAGAGGAGGTTCCCCGTACCATTATTGTAACCACACGTTCTCAGTACGGGTTACCGGAAGATGCCATTGTGTACTGTAACTTTAATCAGTTATACAAAATTGACCCATCTACTTTGCAGATGTGGGCAAATATTCTGAAGCGTGTTCCCAATAGTGTACTGTGGCTGTTGCGTTTTCCAGCAGCAGGAGAAGCTAATATTCAACAGTACACACAAAATGTGGGCCTTCCCCCGAACCGTGTCATTTTTTCACCTGTTGCTTCTAAAGAGGAACATGTTCGGAGAGGCCAGCTGGCTGATGTCTGCTTGGACACTCCACTCTGTAATGGATGTCCTTTGGGCAGGGACCCCCATGGTGACTATGCCAGGAGAGACTCTTGCTTCCCGAGTTGCAGGTTCCCAGCTCACTTGTTTAGGCTGTCTTGAGCTGATTGCTAAAAATAGGCAAGAATATGAAGAGATAGCTGTGAAACTGGGAGCTGATCTCGAATACCTGAAGAAAATTCGTGGCAAAGTCTGGAAGCAGAGAACATCTAGCCCTCTGTTCAACACCAAACAATACACAATGGAACTAGAGCGGCTCTATCTACACATGTGGGAGCATTATGCAGCTGGCAACAAACCTGATCACATGATTAAGCCGGTTGAAGTCACTGAGTCGGCCTAAATAATGACTGTGTGCCCAGGAGAATTACCCCTGTAGCTGAGCCTCAACCTTCTGGGGGAAAGGGAACTACTTTTTCAATATCATGGTGCAGATGGGTGACAGACAATGATAAGAAATAGCACAGCCAGACTTGCTTCCTGCATGATCACGATAGGGAGAGACCCAAGAGATGCGAAACTGCTGTTCCACAAGGAGTCTCCATCGAATTTTGCAGCAGCCAGGTGTCTGGAGGTTCTGGAAGGTAAGTCTGGAAGGTCTGATCTCCCTTGGTCTCCCAGGTGATGGATGGTTAGTGTGGAAGTGAGATAGAGATTGCCCAGCCGTTTTGTGATTATCACGGATTGATTGAGTCTTCTGAATTAATTTTTTTCTTTATATTTTGGGTATTGGAGCTTTTAAAAATGTTTGGTTTCAGGTATTTTTATTCATGTGAAGTGTATATGATTCTCTTGAGATAAGGTTTTAAGCTAAAATATTCCTTGTTTTAGTTTCTGAACTCTACCGATAAATGGGGACTTTGCTGGTGTAGTCTTTTTATAGGTTTTATAAACCACCTGAGCCTATATCAGTCACTTTAGTGTCTGACATAACGTTTGGAAGTCTCAGTGCTTTGTTGGTTTGTAGATGATGGCTTCAATTCTTTTTCTGGTCCGTTTCCTTCTTCCCTTCCCCCCACTTTAAAAATTCTCCTGTAACTTGGCTAACAAAATACCAAGTGTGATTCACAACCTCCCAGAGTGTTTCTCTTCAACACATCATCTGGTGCCAAATGAAGATTCTTAGGAGTGCTTATTAATTATGAAGGGCACAGTTGTGGTACTGTCACTGACGATAATAATAATGGATTTTTGGCCTAGAGTTTTGACCTATTTCACCAGTGTTTTACCGTTGACTGCCCCTCTATGCTGCTTCCAAAAGTGAGAGTGTGTGATAAGATTTTTATTTTCATTTCTAAAGTTTGTTTTTTTTTAGGTGAGTCCTGTTCTTCCTTTTTCTTTCAGCAGAAATGAAATCCCAAGTAAGTATAAGTATTCAAATATTTTATCAGTAAGTCACAGTTATCTCCAGTACATTAAATAACTTTCATCAAAAAACATGTTATAGGTAAAAAGCTCTGAAGGACCAGCTATGTATATGATAATTATGTTTCAGGCCTTCTAGGGTATTATATATAATAACTTGTCTTCTGGTCGTGGTCTTGAAGTCTTTATGGATTCAGCCTCAGTAGTAGCGAACTGCACTGCTACTTGGTTTGGTGTACAAATTAGACTTTAGCCCTCCTGGAGGTTGAGTTTTTGGTATTGAAAACCATAGGAATGAAATTATTGTATTTCAACAAAGGATCGAGGGCTTGAGGCTTAAACAAGCCAGCATATGTGTGGGAAGCAGTCAGCCTTGAGAGCAGGCTACGGACATGCCAGGCATGCCGCCGCTGCTCGAAGGGACTGTCCCTACTTGTTCCCCTCCTTGTTCCATTCCATGGGAGATAAATCACCAGGGCCCAGAAATCAAAAAGAATGTAAAATGAGACAAGCAAATCTGTCTCCACCCTGCACGTGCAGGTTATTTTGGATGATTCTGGGTTTATGGGTTTTCTCCCAGGGAAGTTAACCTTGAGCCGAGACAGTCATTAGATAATGTAAACCACCATCTGGCAACCTTCCCTTTTCTAGTCTATATAATCTGCAACTGTAGCATAATAAAACTTGCCTTGCAACCATCAGTTGTCTTGGTCCTTCTGACCCCATTCGTCGGTGCTACTTCAGTTCCTTACCCCGTCCCTTCTGACCCTGGGTGGTGAAATCCTCTTTCTGAGGCTGGTCCGCGGCAAGTGGCGCCTGAACAGGGACCTGAAGCTTGAAGCGAATGAAAAGAAAAAGAAAGTGCAGGTAAGAGAACCCTTATGCAAAATATGTGTGGACACGAGTAAAAGTGAAACTAATAGAGGCATAAGGCAACAGTCAGAAGTAAAATAAGATGGGGCAAAAGGGCTCAAAGGAGCGTGAATTATTTGCTCCGGTTTTACTTTTGATGCTTAAAGCTCGGGGTAATAAAGTTTCTACCTCACAGTTGACTGAATTTTTGCAGCATATCCATGATGCATCTCCCTGGTTTCCTGATGGCGGCTCTGTGACATAGAAATCTGGCAGAAAGTTGGAGAAGATTTAAAAAATTATTATGAGTCTCGAGGGCCTACTCATACTGCCGTTGTTACATTTAGTTTGTGGAATCTGATAAAAATATGTTTAGGTTCTTCTCATGATAGTGTTGATTTGAATGTAAAGTCAGAAAAACATAAGCCTCTGACAGAAGAAAAGCCTGTATTATCAGCTACTGTGTGGCCACTTCCTAAACCGAAAGAGCTAATTAATTTAAATATTTCAGATGAAGAGGAACATTTTGACTTAACAGATGAGGCTTTTAAACATAAAAGAGAGAAATATCCTGAGGATGATTTTCTAATGGCTATAATAGATAAGTCAGTGCAAAAGCTGCAAATTAGTAAGGACTGTCTTCCTCAAAATTCTCCATCTGTAAAAATGCTCAGTCCCTTGCAACGTGCTGTACAAGCAGCAATAAAACGAGGAGAAGATCCTATTTTCTGTTGTCCTGTCACGGAAAGACCTGATCCTAATAATCCTCAACAGGCTATTAGGGAGCATCAGGCTCTTCCTTTTAAAGTTTTGAAAGACTTAAAATCTGCTTGTGCTCAATATGGGCCCACTGCTCCTTTTACTACTGCTATGGTTGACACTATTACAGGAGAAGCTCTTCCCCCTGCTGATTGGCAGTCTATTGCACGAGCTTGTTTAAATGGTGGAGATTATTTAATATGGAAGTTTGATTTTTATGAACGGGCTGCTGAACAAGCAGAAAAGAATGCTACCCATGATATTCCAGTTGATTATCATCTGCTGATTGGGGAAGGACCATATATTTCTTTACAAGATCGATTAACTTATCCCTTTGTTGCTTATCCTCAAATAAATCATTTGGCATTACAAGCCTGGAGGAAATTATCTTCTACACACAAAACTGAGGATCTTTCAAAAATTAGACAGGGACCTGATGAACCATATGCTAATTTTGTAGATAGATTGTTACAGCCGGTGGGGAGGCTCATTGTGGATGGACTCACTGGTACAATTGTAGTTAAGCAACTTGCTTTTGAAAACGCTAATAATGCATGTCAGGCTGCGATTCGACCTTGGAGAAAACGGGGAACATTGAAGGATTATATTCGCCTTTGTGCAGACATTGGGCCTGCTTATATACAGGGTGCTGCTATGGCTGCAGCATTAACTAAAGTGGGGTTTAAAAACAATCCAAAGAGAACAAAGACTAGTTTTAAATGCGGAAAGGCAGGTCATTTTGCTGGAGAATGTAGATCTTTTCCCTGTAACCCTGGTCCTTCCTTCCCTACTCAAAACCCTCCAGATGGTCAGAAAATCCCTGGTTTATGCCCTAAATGCAATAGGGGAAAACGTTGGGCACGAGATTGTCGCTCAGTGGCCCACAAGGATGGAACACCACTGTCGGGAAACTCCTCCCGGGGCCTTCCCCGGCCCCCAAAAATAATAGGGGCAATGTCTGTGTATCCTCCTCAAACTATCAATCAGACATTAACCAAAAACAAAAACATTCCATATATTTGCTCTCCAGAGAAACAGCAGGAAGCTCAGGACTGGACCACAGTACCTCTGCGTGATATGTATTAACTCCTGAAATGGGTCCTCAGGCCTTCTCTACGGGCATCTATGGACCTTTACCCAAGGGTTTGATGGGACTATTATTGGGAAGAAGTAGCGTCACCATGAAGGGTTTAACTATTATGCCAGGAGTCATAGATTGTGACTACGAAGGAGAAATAAAAATCATGGCACAAACTATTAAAAATATAATAATGATTTCTCCTGGGGATAAAATTGCACAATTGCTACTTTTGCCCTTTGTACCTCATGGACAAATTTTACAACATCAAAAGAGAGACACAAAGGCTTTTGGATCATCTAATGCTGCCTACTGGATTCAGAAGATAGGGAAAGAACGTCCAGAAAGGAAATGAACCATTAATGGAAAGGTTTTTTCAGGTTTGTTAGACACTGGAGCTGATGTCTCTGTTATGACACAGATTCACTGGCATAAACATTGGCCCGTTAGTCCTACTATTACAGAACTTCAAGGAATAGGACAGAGTTCTTCTCCTATGCAAAGTAGTCAGTTATTATTATGGCAAGATAGTGAGGGCCATTCAGGATACTTCCAGCCTTATGTTTTGCCTAGGCTGCCTTTAAACCTCTGGGGCCGAGATATATTAAAAGAAATGGGAGTATTACTTTATAGTCCAAATTCTCAAGTCTCTAATATGATGTTGGATCAAGGATTTCTTCCCACAAAAGGACTGGGGACAAATCAACAAGGAACTGTCTATCCTACTGATGTGAAAATAAAAAATGATAGACAAGGTTTGTGTTTTTCTTAGGGGCCTTGGATTCTCCTCCACTCACTGCTGATCCAATTACTTGGCTGAGTGATGACCCTGTATGGGTGGACCAATGGCCCCTCACAAAGGAGAAATTAGAAGCTGCAGAACAATTAGTACTGGAACAATTAGGGCATTTAGAAATTTCCAATAGTCCTTGGAATACTCCTATTTTTATTACCAAGAAAAAATCTGGAAAATATAGGTTATTACAGGATCTAAGAGCTGTTAATAAAACTATGCTAATAATGGGAGCTCTTCAAGCAGACCTACCCTCTCCAACAGCCATACCACACAATTATCATCTTTTAGTTATAGATTTAAAAGATTGTTTTTTTCACTATTCCTTTGTTTCCTGAAGATAGAAAACATTTTGCTTTTAGCTTGCCTCCCTTAAATTTTAAGGAACCCATGAGGAGATTTCAATGGAAAGTATTGCCTCAGGGCATGGCGAATAGTCCTACATTATGCCAAAACTATGTGGCTCAGGCCTTAACTCCTGTGAGAAAAAGGTTTCCAACGTTATATCTCATACATTATATGGATGATATACTTTTAGCCACAGATAATATTTCTTTATTAGAGACTGCTTTTCAATTTTTACAACAATCCTTACAATCATTTGGCTTGGTCATTGCCTCAGAAAAAATTCAAAGACAATCTCCATTTTTCTATTTGGGAAAATATATTGATAACACTACCATTAGGCCTCAAAAACTGCAAATTCGAGTTGATAATTTAAAAACATTAAAGGATTTTCAAAAATTACTTGGAGATATTAATTGGCCAAGGCCTTCCTTAAAACTTACTACTGCTCAATTAGAGCCTTTGTTTGATATTCTTAAAGGTGACTCAGATCCTTCTACTTCACGCTCTATGACTCCAGAAGCACTTCAAGCTTTACAAATAGTTAATAGAGCTATCAGCTCTGCACAGTTAACTCGAATGCATACTCACCTGCCAATTTCTTTAATTGCTTGTCCAACACCTCATGTGCCTACTGCCATCTTATGGCAAACTGTTGGAATTATTGAGTGGATTCATATGAAAACTACATCCTCTAAGGTTATTAACCCTTATTTTGAACTTAGTAGTAAGCTAATAATGCAAGGTAGAACTAGATGCTTACAACTTCTGGGTATAGAACCTTCTCAAATTATTATCCCTTATTCAGTTAGTCAACAAAATTGGCTTTTTCAACATAGTAATGAATGGGGTCTTGCTCTTGCAGGATTTTCAGGTACCTTGGAATGCCATTACCCTGCTGATAAATTGATCCAATTCGACAAAGTTAACTGTTGTATCTTTCCTTCTATAATTAGGCAACAGCCTATTCCTCATGTACCTTTGGTTTTTACAGACGGTTCTTCTTCAGGAGTGGCTACTGTAATCATTGACGACGGAACCAAACTCATTAAACAAACTTCCTTGACTTCAGCTCAACGTGTTGAACTGTATGCTGTCATTATGGCTTTTAAACATTTGCCTTCTATATCTTTTAATTTGTTTTCTGATAGTAAATATCTTATCAGCTTATTATTTCTTCTGGAGACTGCGACCAGAGGACATACTAATGACCCTGAATTATCATCCTCTTTTCGTTTGCTTCAACAGCTTATTGGTTCCCACGTTGGTCGTGTTGCAGCTCTGCATATCCGTGCTCATTCTAACTTGCCTGGTCCATTGTCTAAACTTAATGCGACTGCAGATGTTTTAACTCGATCTAAACGTGATCTTTATCCTGTGCGTTTTCCTCCCAAAAATAAAGTTAAAGTTCCTCTTCCTCCTCAATCTCTTTTCCCTAAAGCAGGACATATCCCAATTTACCGTCCTCCTCCTTTCCGTTCGTCATGCTGTCAAGAATGGCTAAGGTATTGCATTCATTATCTTCATACTGTTGATACTCATGGTCCATGTCCTGGACACCCTCATATCATGGTAAGTTATGATCAAACTGCTTCACAAGCAGCACAGCAATCGCATGCTTTACACCATCAGTCGGAGGCTACGTTACACAAAGAATTTTCCCTTACTCGTGAAGCCGCCCGACAAATTGTTAAGCAATGCCCACAGTGCTTACCTCACCTTCCTGTTCCACATTATGGTGTTAATCCTCGTGGATTATTACCTAGTCATTTATGGCAAATGGATGTTACTCATATCCCGTCTTTTGGGAAATTACAATTTGTTCATGTCACTATTGATACTTATTCTGGTTTCCTCTGTGCTACAGCACAGATCCGAGAAGCTACTAAACATGTTATCACTCATTTATTACACTGTTTTGCTTTCATGAACCTTCATTTTACAGGAACCAACATTACTCTTACAGGCCCGGCTACCAGCCGACGAGAGGATCTTAAGGATACCATCATTTGGTATAAAAATGGGCAAGCTATTAATATTAGAGGTCGAATCTCATATGCCTCACCACTTTGGGATTCCGCTATTACTATAGCCAAGGTTCCAGGTGAAGATTCAGGAAATTATTTCTGTATGAAGCATTTACTTGGAGGACAAGGGATACTTATAGTTAGACATAAGGTTACTATTCTTAACAGAAAATCAAAACCTCAATTTCCTCCTTTTATGACCATTAACTTTGCTGGATCCAATTTTGAATGTTGCAATGCATCTTGGAATAATAACCAAATATGGTGTACTACAGATCATACCAAGGGGTCAATTCTTATCTCTTCTATTCCCATCATAGATAGGTTTATCACATTTCAAAAGAACTGGGATATATGGAAACTAGCTCTAACTTATTCCAATACACCTGTTATAACTTGTGTTGCTCCTCCATATACACTTTTAATTGGTTCTATTAACATTGGTAATTCTTCCAAAGGAGGATATAATATTAGCTGTGTTCATTGTATTTTTAGCAGTTGTATGTTCCCTTCTGCAGGAACACAATCTGTGCTTATACTAAGGCAACCCATATATGTTATGGTGCCTGTACATCTGAGAGAACCTTGGTATGAAGATACTGGAGTACAGGCATGGGTGGAACTCTCCAAAGCCTTGCAGAGAAGGAGACGCTTTATTGGGTGGCTAATAGTAAGTTTACTTGCCTTGGCTGCTCTGTCTGCTACCGCGGCTACTGCCTGTCTTGCTCTTTCACAGAGTATTAATCATGCTCACTTTGCTAATCAATTATCTCAAAATACCAGTCTTGCTTAATCTTTACAAAGTCACATAGATTTACAGATTAATAACACGTTAGATGAGTTTAAAAATGCAATTTTGAGGATTGGAGATCAGATGGCAGCATTAAAATTGAGGATGCGTTTAGCTTGTCATGCAAAGTATACGTGGATTTGTGTTATTCCTTACAAGTACAATGACTGTGTTTGGGAATGGGAAGAAGTAAAAATGCATCTGCTGAGTGTTTGGTCAGATAATATTAGTCTTGATCTTAAGAAATTAAATGCTGAAATTCAGGATATACAAAATGCACATCTTGATGATATTTCACCAGAAGATGTAATTCAAACTTTACTGGATCATTTAAAGTGGTTAAACCCTTAGTCGTGGATTACTAGAGGGTTGTCAGGATTTATTACCCTGGCCATAATTTGCCTATTATTGATAATAATCTTCTCATGTCTGTTTCGTATCCTCATGCAACAGTATACTACTCTCGGCACTAAGGTTCATGGAATTATTTTGCAGCAAAACTTAAAAAATAAAAAAGGGGGACCTGTGGGAAGCAGTCAGCCTTGAGAGCAGGCTACAGACATGCCAGGCATGCCACCGCTGCTCGAAGGGACTGTCCCTACTTGTTCCCCTCCTTGTTCCATTCCATGGGAGATAAATCACCAGGGCCCAGAAATCAAAAAGAATGTAAAATGAGACAAGCAAATCTGTCTCCACCCTGCACGTGCAGGTTATTTTGGATGATTCTGGGTTTATGGGTTTTCTCCCAGGGAAGTTAACCTTGAGCCGAGACAGTCATTAGATAATGTAAACCACCATCTGGCAACCTTCCCTTTTCTAGTCTATATAATCTGCAACTGTAGCATAATAAAACTTGCCTTGCAACCATCAGTTGTCTTGGTCCTTCTGACCCCATTCGTCGGTGCTACTTCAGTTCCTTACCCCGTCCCTTCTGACCCTGGGTGGTGAAATCCTCTTTCTGAGGCTGGTCCGTGGCACATATGAATATGTTTTTGTCTTGCTCTCCTGCACACATGCTGTCTAGTAACAGATATTTTGTCTGCTATTAGTGTTTTAGATTATGTCTTTCCAAAGCGCTGAGGCAGTGCACCTATTTTGAAGTTGCAGCTGATGCCTGAACGTATCCTAGCTGACAAATTATTGATTAATGAAAACATGAATTTCTGAAAGATTTGTACTGTTAACCAAAATCTGAGCAAGGAGTCTCAAATGTAATTCTTAGCCAGAATTACATGTTAATGAACCATTTAACAGTGTAAATCAAGGAACATCAATGTAGGGATTTCTTTTCATTTATTTCTTACCTGCTTGAAATATCAGTTAAAGGTTGCCAGCTTGGTTGCAGATGAACGGACGTTTGAAGTTCCCCGAACTACTTAATGTGGAATAGGATACTAGACTTCCAACGCCCTCAAGGCTGTGACCTTGCAGCCATTTTACATAGCACATCATCCTCCTATAGGGATGAACCTTTCCCTGGCCCGAAAAGTAGCCACTCCGTTGAAGCTTTGCTTATTGTAACAGGCTTTTGTTTCCAGGTTACATGTCTGTGGAAGACTTAATTCTGAATAGAGATATAGATATTACTGGAAACTAATTGTTTTTGCTATTATACTCTGCTTATACTCTGTTTTACTCTGTAAAACATTTAAATTGTGCTACAAAAATTCAGATGTTGTCTTGCAATCTTTAAACAATAAATGAATGAATTGCCCTTAAAAAAAAGATTTAAGCAGTTAGTTAAGCTGTTGGTCCCACATCAGACAAATTATCCTTATACCTCCTGTCAATATTGTTAACAGAGACTGTTATTTTATTAATCCTTATGATCCCGTGATTCTTTCTTTCATGTTTCGGGGCACAGCAGGTGAGAGAGTGGGTTTGTTAAGCTGGGTGGGTTTATCCTTCTTTTATGCGTTCATTCAATTTTCTGTTCATTTACTTATTGTATACATATGGCAATAGAAGCTGCTAAGGCAATCATTGCTATTCTGCAAAACAACAAGGCACAGAAGCAGATGTCTTATTTCCGAGATTTCTCCCCCCAGGATTATTATGATTAAAGATCCTTTCCCCCCACTCCCTGGAGAGGACAAGGGGCTGCTCGCTGGAGGATTTTTAATGACTTGGGGAAAGGCTCAAATATCCCCCCATTAGGGTAATCCACCCCAGGGGCAAACCACACAAAAATATTATGAATTTATTTTATTTTTCTATCCTTGCAAAGGTAATACTCAGCTCATTAGAATATGAAAACTATACTGTCAAATTTCAGAATTACATTGATGAAGAAAATCACCAAAGTGGCATCATATCATGTGTGTTATAGTTGTATTTACTATATTGACTATATTAAATATGTTGTGTTAACAATGTATTGTATAACTATATATTGAAAAGGCAAAATGCTGTAACGTATTTCAGAGAAAATAATTATGTTGGCCAACCCCAAATTGTACATTGTAGACGGGTCCTAGGAAAAGAAGATTTAATTCATAGTGGACAAGAGGTTAGCTTCTGTTTTCAGCCATGTGCTATTTCAAGAATTAAACATCATGAATAATACAGGATATAAGAGGAATAGTCTAAAGATGGAAAAGCACATTTTGATTAGGAAAGAGAATTTAAGGCTTAAGTCTTTTTTTTAAGGAAAACTGCCTTATTACTATGAGATAAGAAAATTGTTTCCTTCTTTTCTTCCTTGCTTTCTTCTTCTTTTTTTTAACCTTTTTAATTTTGGATATTTGACCTCTAAGCTGAGATGACTGAAAATACCTCCTCTAGGCATCAACCTTTTTGAAAGACTTTTTCCCCCTCCCTGAGGCCTATTTGTCTCTTGGAGGCTTTGTCTACATTACTCCTCAAGAGGCAAGCATTTGTCCTTGCACTAAATGCTGACATCTCCTGATAAGAGGGAAGCTGCAAAGTAGAAGAATTGAAGGTCAGTATGTTGATATTGGTCTCAAGCACATTGATGCACATTTGTGTATTGGGGAAGGGGAGTGAAGCTTGAGAGTGGGCCAGTGGGGAGGGGTAAATATTTTGTGATGCTGTCTACCTATGGGCTTATAAGGTTTACAGCTGCATTAGGAGGACAAGCATTACCATTAGCATGAAAAGTAGGGCAGACCTCAGTTGCAAAAGCTTCTAGCCATACACATAGGGCAATACGTAAATGATACACCTTATTGCATTCACCCATTCACCCTCCCCTGTTCACGCTAATTGGAAATTTCCATCCATTTCAGAGAAGTAACACAACTATCAATCATTTTCCCTGGCACGAATCTTCCAGGAGGAAGAAAATGGAATACACCTAGCAACAGAGCTCACGCACTAGTAGTCCATGTGTCTTAGATTTAATATCTGATGACTAGCTGCATTGAAGCCAAGAGGTGGTTCACAAAGTTGCTGCACATTAGAATCACCTGGGGAACTCTGAGACCTCCCCGTGCCCAGGCTCCTCCCTAGACCTACTGAATCAAAATCTCTGGGGCTGGGACCCAGACACCAATGTTTTTCTTCCAAGCTCTTTAGGTAATTCAAACGAGCAGCAAAGCTTGAGAACCAGCCCAATAATGGGAACAAACTTATTTCACACAGATAAAGTGGGGCAATTCATATGTTAAAAGAACGTGAATATATGTATATATTTCTTTTTTTCGCTTTATTCTGTTTGTATTTCAAATAGGCTTTTTTTTCCTTCTGCAAAAAGCGTTACTGTTTCCATTTGGTCCAAGGCTTGGGAGAGGGCTCCAGGGCGGTTACAAAGCTGCCTAGTGGCTGCAGAGCGGGGCTTCAGGCAGAAGCTCTGACGCCAGAGGGTCTCCTCAGACGCGGCTGGACTTCAGAGACTCCTGTTTGGCTCGAGGGTGAGCCTTTCAAAGAGATACTCGCCCAGCACAGCCTGCGGACCAGCCAGCCTGCGGAGGTTGGTCAGGTGGTCGCCCATCTTCTGGATGAGTTTCACCTGCTCCTCCAGGAAGCGGCTCTCCAAGAAGTCACAGAGCTCGGAGTCTACACGGGCAGGACCCAGGGCGCGCAGATCCGATAGTGCCTGGTTCAGATTCTTCTCCCTAAGAATGGCGGCTTCCACAGCATCCTGGGTTTTACCCCACTCATCCTGAGAAATCTTCCGTGCATCCTGGAAGAGGGCGTGGCCGCAGCACTGGTTTTGCATTTTCAAGAGGCGCTGGGCGCCCTCACACTTCTCCTCAGCCAGTTGGCAAAAAATGTGGCCCATACTGTCCAGAGTCCCATTGTTGCTGTCGAAATAGATGCTCAGAGAGAGGTAAGTGTCCACAGATGCATGTTGAACAGGCGGTGGGCGGCGGCTTCCACCTCGGTGGAATAATTCTGACGAACCTGGGAACTCGTGGTTGATCAGTGATAAGGAGCTAAGCTCAAAAACTGGTGTTGGCCTGTCCTGGAGGCTGAGGATAGCTGAGTGTCTGATTCCAAAGGTTGCGAAAGGAAGAAAGGTTGGAGGGTGGTCGGGGGCTGGAGCAAGGAGCGTCCCTGGGTCTGTTCATTCCAAACACTGTTGAAGCAAAAGACAGATCTGCAGGACTGCCGAACGCACTGCCTCAAATAGGCTTTGATATAAATGAACAAGAAGTCCAAGCAAGGACAAAACTTACCCTTCCTCCCACCAAAATAGCTGGTGATACTAGAATCTAGATCTGGGAAGGGATTCTTCCATTATTTTCTTAACATTCCAAGCCACTAGAGCAGTGGTTCTCAAAGTATGGTCACCTTGTAACCAAGCAGTACCCTATGGGGCCTTCCTAGGACAGACCCATCCCCCATATCCTCTATTGTAGTTTCTCTCTGAAGTACTCAGATAATAGTATCTCAGGCATATTTCTTGAGTTTTCAGATGCTAAAAACCACCACCCAATGGAAGAAATGAACTCTTTGATGATCATGAGCATGTAGCCCCCAGACCTTCTGGCACCTAAGGATGGATAATGTTACCTGCCCTGTGGCCTCAACATCAGCCAGTCAGAGGATTGTGCACGAGCTGATCACATGCCCTGGGATGTCCCTCCCTCACCTGGCCTTTAAAAATGCTTTGCTGAAATCCTTTGGAGATTTCAGGGGTTTTGGAACACAGACCACCCCTCTCCTTGCTCGATCCTGCAATAAACCTTTCTCTTCTCCAGACTCCAACCTTTAGGTTTGTTTGGCCTCACTGTGCTTCAGACACATGAACCTGCATTCGGTAACAACCTGACCAGCTTTACCAGCGTCCCCTGATAATGTGTCAGATATTCAAGTTTTAGGGCCCTATCCCAGCCCTATGGAATCAGCAACTCTAGAGGGGCTCAGTGATCTCTGTTATAACAGGCCCTCCATATGATTTTTATTCACCTTAAAGTTTGAAAATATCTGCATTGTCAGCTGGCCAAAGCGTCCACCAGCAGGTTAAGGGGAGTGACGCCTGGAAAAGATAGGGAGTAGCCAAGGCAAGTACAGCAGCATTTGCCGTGGTAGTAATGGAGAATGCCTTTTCTCCACTGGTTGGCACAGACTAGTATCTGGGAGCAGTGGCAGGGTTATTTAGGATGCTTTACAATTCATTGTAGAGTGACCGCTTTCCTGGTTTGTCAGGGACTTCCCCTGTGTGAATACTTAAAATCTCATCCTGGCAAACCCCTTAGCCCTGGATTTGAAAAACTTAGGGAATAACATGAAATTTAGGGGAAACATGATCTAGGATTTGGGCAAGTCACAAGTGCTAATTAAAGCTAAGCAAGTATGGACAACATCTAGCCTTCTTTACCCCTTTGTGGGAAGGTAAATCTGATTGTTGAAAGGACTTATTGTTAAGAAATCTTTGTAGAAACATCCCCTTCTGCTTAGTCCGCTGGTTCTCAGTTCTGGGTAGACACTGGCATCGTCTGAGGAAATTTAAAGTTATTTTATTGGTCTAGGATGACCAACAGTCAGTGTGAGGGTTTTTAAAAAGTGCTTCAGATGATTCTAATATGCAGCCAAATTTAGGTGCCACTGCTTAAGCTTTTGAACCACTGCTACATATTTTCACCTCATCTTCCTATGAGAATATCCAACTGTAGTTGAGGTTTGTTTTTTTTTTCTTTTTCTTTTTTTAACTGTCTTATTATAAGATTTACTGTCTTAAATAAGATTGAATGTACAGAAAATCCTGCTAGTCCATCTGGTATAGCTAGATACTTAGAATAATATCGTTAAGATATATACCATTTAAGTACTGTGACTGGCCTTTTAAAAATTAACATATGCATTGAATTAGTACAATCTCTTTTGAAGTTGTCATGTTGGGGAGCTATACCTGTAATCTGCTGCCATTGCTAAATATCTGGACAATTCTTATTAGGAATTGTTTTTAAACATCTTTAGGGATTAAAACCAAGAGTGCTGTATTATTTGTACTGGGACCACAAAAACCTCACAAAGTTTTCCCACTGTACCTTCTACCCCCATCTCTAACGCTTGGCAACTTCTAATCTGTTCTCCATCTCCACAGTTTTGTTATTTTAAGAATAATATGTAAACATAATCATGAATTACTTAATCTTCGGAGATTGGCTTTTAAAAATGTTTTCTTCAGCATCATTCCCTTGAAGTTCATTTTAATTTTTGCATATATTAATAATTTGTTCCTTTTCGTTGCTCCATAGTATTCTATCATAAGATTTTATCACAATTTGTTTCAACATTCATCCATTGAAAGACATTTGGGTAGTTGCCAGTTTTGGGCTATTATAAATAAAACTGCTCTGAACATTTATGTGTAAGTTTCTGTGGGAACTTAATTAAGTTTTTGTTTCTTTTGGATAAATGCTCAAGAGTACAATTACTGCGTTGTAGGGTGAATCTACTTTTAGGATTAAAAGAGACTGTCAAGCTGTTTCTCAGAGTGGCTAAACCATTTTATTTTCCCACCAGTGACGTGATATAACTTTTCTACGTACTCACCAGCATTTGATGTTGTCACTATAATTTTAGTTATTCTCTGATATCTCATTATGGTCTTAATTTGCATTTCCCTAATGCTAATGATGTTGAGCATCTTTTCATGTGCTTCTTTGCCATGTGTATATTCTCTTCCATAAAATGTCTGTTCCTGTCTTCTGCCTATTTTCTAGTTGGATTTTTTTAAGTTGTTTGGAGAGTTCTTTGTATATTATAGATACAAGTCATCTGTCTCATGTGGGATTTTCAAATATGTTTTCCCACTGTGTAATTTGAGTTTTCATCCACTTAAAAGGATCTTCTATGAAGCATTTTTAACTCATTTTGATGAGATCCAATTTATCAGTTTTTGCTTTTATTGATCATACTTTCGGTGTCAAATCTAAGAATTATTCACCTAGTTCTAGATGCCAAAGATTTTCTCCTATTTCTTTTTCTAAAAATGTCCTGCTTTTACATTTAAGATTATGATCCACTTTGATTTAATTTTTGTGTAAGGTGTGGAGGTTTAGGTTAAGGTTCATTTTTTGTTTGTTTTTGTCGAGGGATGTCCAACTGTTTCAGTACCATGTTTTGAAATGTCTACTCTTCCTTGATAGCTTTTGCACTGCTGCAAAACAGGTTAAATGTATTTATGTCAGTCTATTTCTGGGTTCTCTATTCCATTCCATTGATCTATGTATCTACCCTCCAAAATTACTGCAAAGTCTTGAAATTGGGTGGATTAATTCCTCCCATTTTAATCTTCCTTTACAAATTGTTTTAGCTATTCTTCAGCATCTTCTTACCATACAAATCTTAGAAAAAGCTTGTCTATATCCGCAAAAACCTTGAGGGCATTTTAAGAGTAATTGTGTTAAGCCTCTTAACTTGGGGAGAATTGACATCTTTATTATGTTGTGTTTTCTAATCCATGAACAAGGTATGTCTCCCTATTTGTTTGGGACTTTAAAATTTTTCTTCATCAGCATTTTGTAATTTTCAGTATAGAGGTCCTATAAATGTCTTATTGGGCTTGTATTTAAGTATTTATTTAGGTCAGTTGTAAATGGCATCACATATTTTAATTTAAGCTTCTACACATTTGTTATTAATATATAATGTGATAAAACTGTGTTGATCTTGTACTCTAAAACATTTACAAACTAATATTATTTCTCAAGCTTTTTGTGGATTCCTTGGTATTTTCTCCATTTAGATTATCATCTCCTCTTCAGACACAGACAGTTTTACCTTTCCTTAGGCAATATAATAGGACATATTACTCTTCAACATTCAGTAGGATATATTCCTTCCTATTCAACATAGTAGGAATAGTCCTTTTATCTTTTAAATGAACTTTTTAAAACTTTAACATTTAAATTTATGTATTTATTTATTTTTGCTTATTTTCTTACTAGAACCTCCAGTAATATATTTAATAAAAGTGGTGAGAGCAGATATCCGTGCCTTGTTTCTGATCTTACAGAGAAAGCATTCAGTCTTTCACAGTTAAATATAATCTCGGTATAGGTTGTTTGTAGATCATCTTTATGAGTTTCAGTATGTTCCTTTTCTATTCCTAGTTTGCTTGGAGTTCTTTTTTCTTCTTTTTTTACAATCATGAATGGGATTGGATTTTGTCAAGTGCTTTCTCTGACTTATTGGATAGGATCACATGACTTTTCCCTTTAATCTATTGGATATGGTGGATAACATTGTTTGATTTTCAAATATTTAAACAACTTCGCATAATTAGAATAAATGCCACTTGGTCATGGTATATTATTCTTTTTATATATTTCTGGATTTAATTTGCTAATATTTGGCAGAGGATTTTTACAGCCAATTTCATAAAAAATATTGGTCTGTAGTTTTCTTCTTTCTATACTATCCCTGTCCGGTTTTGGTATCAAGGTAATACTGGCTTCATAAATTTAATTAGGAACTGCTCCTTCTACTTCTATTTCTTATCAAATCATGTAAAATTGGTGTTAATTCTTTATGTCTTGGGTAAAAGTGAAACATCTAAGCCTGAATATTCCTTTTGGGAGTTTTTAAATGAAAAATCAGTGTTTCTAATGGTTACAGGAAAATTGAGATTATCTATTTCATCTTGGCTGATCTTTGGTAGTTTTGAGTGTAGAAGCATTGGCCCATTTCATCTACATTTTTGAATTTATAATGTAGACTTGTTCATAACAACTTGTCCCTCATTAACCTGCAGGATATGTCATGGTATCCCTGGTTGCATTTCTGATATCTGTGATTTGTGCCATCCATCTTTTTATCTTTATCAGTCTTGCTAGATCTTTATTGATTAGATTGTTTATTTCCAAGAACCAGCCTTTTGTTTCATTGATTTTTCCCCCCTATTTTCCTGTTTTCAGTTTCATGGATTTCTATTTCATCTTTATTATTTCCTTCTTTCTGCTTGTTTAGTGTTTTTTCCTCTTCCTTTTTTACTGTTGTAATATAGAAAATTAGATTATTGCTTTGAAATACTTTCTTTCCCAATTTAGTGCTATAAACTTCCCTTTCAGCATTGCTTTCACTTCATTCTGCAAACTTTGATCTGTTATATCTCCATTTTCTTTTATTCTATGCATTAAAAAACATTTCCTTGCTGCTGTCTTTTTTACCCATGAGTTATTTGGAATTGTGATGTTTAGTTTTCACATGATTGAAGATTTTCCTGTTGTCTTTCTGTTATTGATTTCTAGTCTGATTCCATTATGGCTAGAGAACATACTCTATGATTTTAATTCTTTTAAATCTGCTAATTTTTTTATGAATATATAAATGAAAGAAATAAGAAAACCTCTGAGTCTTAGCATCCAACACTTAGGCACATTACGATTTAAATCTGCTAAGGTTCTTTTTATTGCCCAGTATATAGTATATGAGTGAATATTCCATGGACACTTGAATATGTATTCTGCTGTTACTGAGTGTGTTCTTTAAATGTCAGTTATATCCTATTGATTGATGATGTTTTCATTTCTTCCATATTCTTGCTGATTTTTCTCTCTGGTAGTTCTATAAATTGCTGTGCTGAAGTCTCAAATAATAATTGTGGATTTAAAATTTTCTCCTTTTACTACTTTTTCAGTGTTTGCTTCATGTATTTTGAAGTTCTGTTGTTTGGTGCACACACATTTAGTATCAATAGGTCATCTAGGTGGATTATTCCTGTTATCTTTATGTAATGACCCTGTTTGCCCCTAATAATTTCCTTTGCTCTTAAGTCTACTTTATCTGATATTAATATAGCCATTCCTACTTTTTCTGATTAACGTTCACATGATATATCATTATCTTCCTTTTACTTTGAACTCCCTATATCATGATGTTTAAAGTAAACTTCTTATAGACAGTATATAGTTGGATCATGCTTGTGAATTTTTAATCTACTCTTCCAATCTCTGTCTTTGACTTGGTTATTTAGATCATTTACAGTTAAGGTAATTATTGCTATGTTAAAGATTAGGTCTACCATTTTATTTTTTGTTTTGTCTTTTACCTTAGTTTCTCAATCCTGTGTTTCTCTTATTTTGGGTTACTTAAACATTTTTTAATAAGTCCATTTTAATTTAATTTATTTATAATCATTTGTGTATACTGTTTGTATAGTTTTCTTAGTGGTTGCTTTTGGCATCACAGTATACATATGTAACTTACCATAGCCTACTGGAATCAGTGTTTTATTACTTCAAGTGAAGTTCCAAAATTTTACTTCCATTTAGTCTCAATATTCCCCAGTTTTAAAGTATGATTTTCTGTAGTATTTCCTTTCTCTACATTGAGAACCACATCAGATGGTGTCATAATATTTGCTTTGACCATCGGATAGTATTTAAGAAACTCATGAGGCTAATGATAGTCTCTTATATATACCCCATTTGTTTTCACCCATTCCATTGTTCCCCTTTTCTTTCTGAAGTTCCCAGTCTTCTGTTATTGTTTTTTTTTTATGTTTTCATAACATTAGGTGATATCTGGGCTTTCCAGTGCCATTGGATATGAGTTTCAGGAAACACTGAGTCTGGCTCACTTAATGCTGCTGAGTTGGAGGGTTTGTATATGTTGGGTCTGTTGGTGCAGCAGGTGCTAGCAGATTAGACTAATGTTGATGGGACTAGTGCCACAGGAGGATGGGTTCCCATTCAGGCTATGCTGCTGCTACAGTAGATCGAGTCCCCCTCTACCCCAAGTGTGGGGCAGTGACCTGCTGCTGTCACTGCTTTGTATTAGGCTGCGTTTGCCTCAGGTGTGTGGTGGGATCCCTTGGAAGCTGCTGCTGCTGTCAATCACAAGGTTAAATTCATTTCAGAAATACTTAAGTATAAATATATAGCCTGGCTCCTATAGGACCCCTGTAATAGTTTTTTATTGCTTTCATACAAATGAACACAAATATAGTGACTCAAAACAATGTCAATTGATTACCTTACAAGTCTGACATTGGTCTCAATTGAGTAAAGTAAAAGTGTTGGCAGGATCGACAGATGAATGGATAAAGATGTGGCACATATATACAATGGAATATTACTTAGCCATAAAAAGAAATGAAATTGAGTTATTTGTAGTGAGGTGGATTGACCTAGAGACTGTCATACAGAGTGAAGTAAGTCAGAAAGAGAAAAACAAATACCGTATGCTAACACAGATATATGGAATCTGAAAAAAAAGAAAAAATGGTTATGAAGAACCTAGGGGGCAGGGCAGGAATAAAGATGCAGCCATAGAGAGTGGACTTGTGGACACAGGGAGGGGGAAGGGTAATCTGGGATGAAGTGAGAGAGTGGCATGGACATATATACACTACCAAATGTAAAATAGATAGCTAGTGGGAAGCAGCCGCAAAGCACAGGGAGATCAGCTCTGTGCTTTGTGTCCACATACAGGGTTGCGATCGGGAATGGAGGGTGGTAGGGAGATGCAAGAGGGAGGAGATATGGGGATATATGTATACGTATAGCTGATTCACTTTGTTATGAAGCAGAAACTAACACACCATTGTAAATCAGTTATACTCCAATATAGATGGTTAAAAAAGAAAAAAAAAGTGTTGGCAGAGCTACATTCTTTTCTGGAGGCTCTTAGGGGTGTTTCTGTTCCCTGGACTTTATCCGCTTCCAGCGGTCACTTGTAGTCCTTGACTCAGAGTCCCCTTTCTCCACCTACAAAACCCAAAATGTTGAATCTCTCTGATTCTGCTTCTATTAGGACATGTCTCTCTTTCTCTTTCTACAGTTGGGAATTGTTTTCTACTTTTAAGGACTCATGCAATTAGATTTGTTCCATGAGGTAATCCAGGATAATCTTTCTATCTCAAGGTCTATAACTTCAGTCATATCTGCAAAGTCCTCTTCACCATGTAAGGTAACATATTAATAGGTTCTAGGGATTAGGGTGAGGGCATTTTTAGGAGCCATTATGCTCCCTACCACACCCTTAACAAGTGACCTTGAGAAAATTACTGAGATTTTTAAAGCCTTACTTTCCTCAAACATAAAATGGAAAGAAAGCTAACTAGTTAACATCATGAATGTGAAACAGTATATATGAAATCAACTAATTCAAAAAATAAGATTTCTTCTTTTTCTTTATGATTTACATGATTCTCAGAGTTCAGTTACTTGAAGATTTACTTTTTTTTAAACAGAACTAAGGAATTTCAGGGTTCAGGTGCTGTAAGATTGTCTGAATTATCTGAGTAACAATTAGCTAAGCACAGGTGTAAAGCATTTGATTTACTCCCTGGTTTTCTTTATCTTCTCATCCCAGTAAATGCATATCCCTTTTCTAGCTCCAGCCAGTAGAGTCAGAGCTTGTTTTACTGTTTAACTAAAGTTGAATTTAAATTCTCTGTACATCTCCAGATTCTCAGCCCTGGTTGCATATTATAATCACCTGGGGAGATTTCAAGAACTACTGATGCCAAATTTCTACCTATCATGGATATTTGAGGAGGGACCTGGAATGAAATGCTCTAGCTTATGGTTTTTGGAACCAAATCATAGTCTACACTGAGCCAAATTATTTGCGAGATCACCTCTAAAAAGGAATTTATCTGTGGTAACTAATGCTCTTCCTTTGTCAGTATGCTTGATTTGTCCCTCTTTGGGGGAAAAAAAGAGGGGGAAAAAAACCCCAGCAGTTGTGCTCCCTGAATTATAACCTGATGCTGTGGAATTAGTGTTGGCTTAGAGTGCACATCTTCGGATACCCATTCTCTCTCCTGCTTCCTTGCATGAACTTATATCCTTGGGCAGTGTTTCATCCACCACTCTCTTTTGCTTCTAATCTTAGCAAGTAAAGTCTCCCCTTAATGAAATAGCATTTCATGAGGCTTACTGGGAGCATAGGTCTGTTCCAGGCCTATCCTATGTTAGCTAAAGCAGATATAAGTGATGTATTTTTGGCATTCATCCTTGTGGGTTGGAAAGAGAAGACAGAATTTTATCCTTTAGGTGTCATCTGACTGGACAAATGGGCTCTTTCCCTCTGCTGCCTACCATGTAAAAACCTGAGGGTGTTACCTCTAGAAGGTATCTTCTAGTTATCAAAATAGTTCAGATAAGTCAAATTTCTCAGTAAAAGATCACAAAACTATGTCTTAGGTGGTTAATTTTCTATGTCAATTTGTCTGGGCCACCATGCCCGGTTATTTGGTCAGATATTATTCTGGATATTTCTGTGATGGTGTTTTCGTGTTTTTTACAATTTTTATTTATTTATTTATTGATTGATTGATTGATATTTTTGGCTGCATTGGGTCTTCGTTGTCAGACGTGGGCTTTCTCTACTTGCAGCAAGCGAGGGCTACTCTTTGTTGTGGTGTGCAGGCTTCTCATTGCGGTGGCTTCTCTTGTTGCAGAGAATGGGCTCTAGGCGCACGGGCTCAGTAGCTGTGGTGCACGGGCTTATTTGCTCCACGGCACATGCGATCTTCCCAGACCGGGGCTCAAACCTGTGTCCCCTGCATTTGCAGGCAGATTCTTAAGCACTGTGCCACCAGGGTAGTCTCTGTGATGGTGTTTTTGGATGAAATTCATATTTAAATTGGTGTTGGACTTTGAGTACAGCAGATTATCCTCCATAGTATGGGTGCACCTCATCCAATCAGTTGAAGCTCTTAATAAAACAAAGACTGACCTCCCTGTCGCAAAAAGGAATTCTGCCAGAAGACTTACAGAAATTGAACTGCAACTCTTCCTAGAGTCTCTAGACAGCCTAACCTGCAGATTTTGAATTGACCAAGCCTCTATTATTGTGTGAACCAATTGTTTAAAATCTCTCTCTCTCTTTCTCTATCTTTATATAGATATGGATATAGATCTAGGTATCAATATTGATATCTAGATCTAGATCTATCAATATATATGGGCACATTGTATACACATGCTGTTGGTTCTGTTTTTCTGGAGAAGCTTGACTAATATAGTGGCCCATATAAATAAAAGGATGAACCCAAGTTCACCCAGGTAGAAAGTAGTACAATGAGAACTGGAACTTAAGGCCTCATGACTCATTCAGCTGTGAACACTGACCCAGAACTGGGGTCCACAAACCCTGGCCCACTGATCAGATCTCGCTTGACTCCTGGTTTTGTACATAACATTTTGCTTGAACACAGCCACACCCATTCATTAACATATGGTGCATGGCTGTTTCTGTGCTACAGCAGCAGATAGGCAGTTGCAACGGAGAGGTATGGTACACAAAATCCAAAATATTTACTATCTGACCCTTTACAGAAAAGATCTGCTGACCCTTGCTCTAGGATGCCATCTGATTTCTGATAACACAGAGGAGAATAATTCATGCACATTGGGGTTGATTGTTAATCTCCTGTCCTCCTTAGGTCAAAGATCTCTTAAATGCTCACCCTTGCAATAGCCAGCTTGGGGAACATTGTCTGAGGATGCAGAAATATTTCTTGCCAGGTCTTTCCAATCCACACTGCTCCCTGACTATGGTTCTTAAAACCTATTTTTTAAAAAATATTTTATTGGAATATAGTTGATTTACAGTGTTGTGTTAATTTCACGTGTACAGCAAAGTGAATCCGTTATACATATACATATATCCACTTTTATTTTTTTAGAGTGATTTCCAAATAGCCCATTACAGAGTATTGAGTGGAGTTCCCTGTGCTAATAAGAAGAACAGGTTCTTATTAGTTACCTATTTTATGTATAGCAGTGTGTATATTTCAGCCCCAATCTCCCAATTTAGCCTCCCCACCACAATACCCTGGTAACCCTAAGTTTGTTTTCTACATCCCTGCCTCTACTTCTAAAACCTGTCTATTTTAACCAACTACCACTCATTGCTTACTGTCTCTGGCTTCATGTACTTCATAATAAATCTACCTCTTGTTCAATCCTGGATGACATGTTCCAAGGACTGAGATAATATCTTCTTCTACATAACTTGTCCTTGATATTGTCTAACTTGGGGTCTTTATCTATGTCCCAAAGAAGACAGTCACACTCTGTCTTCTAGTACTACTAATAATACCACATTTTATGGCATGAATTTGACCAAATGCACTGAACTATCCCTTTAGAAACTGTATGCAACCTGTCACTGGGTTTTAGCACCGGGATAGAGCTCAAATTAGTGTTCATATTTAAACAAATCTACTTGACCAGAAACTTTTTGTCTCACCATTTATTTTATTACACAAGTAACTTCTCTCTTTGCATCTATGATGTAAATATTTTTAATTTCCTAAATTATCTGAAAAATTATTTAGAGCTTCCATTTCAGTAGGCATTGGAATTGCTGTGTTATGACTATTTCATTATTTTATTTCCAAATGTTAAATTAGGCTTCAAGCTTTGGCCAAGAGTAGACAGGAAAGGGTTTTAAAAGAAATGAAGAATGGGAAAGACTTCTGATGCAACGGAGACTTAATAAAGATTTGCTTTTGAATCAAGAATTTATAATAAAGGTTTGATTTTGAATCAATAAGTTAGGTCATTGCAAAATAGCTCCCTGGTAAAATTCCATTCTTTTGTAATCATTAAGTACAGAAATTAACCATCAAAATATGCAGTGATCTTTTTCATTTTATAAAAACAAACCTATATCTAGATGAGAGGATAATTCATTTCATAACTCAGGCTCTGGACTTACGACTCCAAGTCCTGTTTTCTTTCAACCATGCCTACTAAGTTTTTGTCTAACTTCTTGAGCATGAGGTAATGGCTTCAGCTTTCATCTCCTTACTCAGTATATAGCTTGGTGACTAAGAGTAAGGGATCTAAACCTTGAGAACTTGGGTTCAAATCTTGACTCTAAAATTTACTTGTTGAGTACTCTTGAGCATGTTATCTGTTTCTGCCTCAGTTTTCTCATCTATAATATAGAGATAACATTACTTCACTCAGCGAGTTGCTATGAGGGTTAAAAGAGAAAATTCATACAATGCAAGAATTTATCAGTTCTTGGAATAAAATAAATACTGAAAAGAAATGTTAGCCATTATCAAGGGCCCCTCATTTTATGGATAATATAGATTAGTTTATATAGGTCTAATATTTACATATACATAAATATTTTGTACCTATATTTGTGTATACGTTCTTCTTAGAAATTGAGCAGTCAACATTCACATCTAAAAGTATGTGCTCCAGGGAGATCAGCTCGGTGCTTTGTGACCGCCTGGAGGGGTGGGATAGGGAGGGAGGGAGGGAGACGCAAAAGGGAGGGGATATGGGAACATATGTATATGTATAACTGATTAAATTTGTTTTAAAGCAAAAAATAAATAAATAAATAAAAGTATGTGCTCTGTGAAATGTAGATCTCCTGTGTACAGACACAGTGCTGTAGTTATCTATTGCTACATAATAAAGAAGTCCAAACTTAGTGGTGAAATAAACAAAAATTGTAATATGTGCCCAGATTCTGTGGGTCAGCAATTCATACAGTACACAGAGGAGATGGCTTGTCTCTACTCTGTGACTGATGTCTGAAACCTCAGCTCATGAGGATTCAAATGGCTGGGGCTGCAATCATCTAGATAATTTTAATTCACATGTCTGGCCCTTGAGATGGGATGACTTGAAGATTGGGCCCAACAAGGACTGTTGCCTGGAGTGCCTATAGATGTCTGCCCATGTGGCTTGGACTTCTCATAACATGGTAGTTAGGATTCAAGATAGAGTATCCCAAGAATGAGTGTTCAGGGTTGAAGCATTCCAGGAGAATCATACAAAAGCTGCATGACCTTTTATGACCTAGTCTTAGATGTTACATAGCATCACTTTATACTATTGCAGGCGTTGGAGACCTTTTTCCATAAAGTGTCAGACGGTCAATATTTTAGGCTTTACATGCCATACAGTCTCTTTTGAAACTACTTAGCTCCGCTGCTGTGATGTGAAAACAGACACAAACAATACATATACTAAGGAACATAGCTGTGTTCCAATCAAGCTTCATTTATAAAAGCCGGTAGAGGCCTAGATTTGGCCCACCAGCCATAATTTACTGACCCCTGCTCTATTGTTTGAGGCCACGGAAAGCCTGCCCAAATTCAAGGGGAAATGCCCACATCTGGATGTGAAGAATGGCAACGAATCTGAGACCCTGTATGAAAACCACTACATATGGGATACTTAGAAGAAGATCTGTCTGCATACCTTGTTTCTCCCATGTATAGTGGATATGAGGTATTGGCACATGTTACATCTCTGTAAGCCTGGGTCAAGGTCAAAGTTGAAATCTGAACTCAATGACCTTGATTTCTGGAAGAATTGGTAACTCTACTTATGATATCCTTACACTCCTTACCCATATAAATACACCACAAAAGATAGATTTCAAGTAAACAGTTGCTTTATGGCAGATTTTTATTATGTCTCCATTGACTGAATTATTCCATTTTGGTTAGAAACATGAGTTTTGTTTCTTTCCTAAAGATATCTGCAACTTTTCAGATGCGGCATTTCATTCTAATGAGAGGATGATGTAGGTTTTTCTAAACGGAAAAAGCAGGGCAGGCTGAGTTCACTCAGATCATACCAATGCTTACAGGAATAACCGAAACTGGAACACAGGCTTCCAGGTTTTCCCGTCCTGTGCTCTTTCCGGTAGGTGCCATTGTCTGCTGGGCCTGGCAGTAATAAGTTTTGACCTTTACCTCTCTACACTCTTGTGAAGTGGTTTTGGGCTTTGTTAGCTTTCTTATGAGTTTGTACTAAATTGTGTCCATAAAGTAGGCTGAATTCCTCAGGGAAGGATGATAGCTGTTACTGTGTTATTACTGCAAATGTTGTGTTGGTTACTTTTTTTTCTTTTCTTTTGTCCAGTTGTATCCTGAACTTAAAAGTTATATTATCTGAAATGAACGATGTGCCTCTGGTGGAAAACACTAATTTAAGGGATGAAAATTCCTGATGATTGCTTCAGTCAACCCTTAATACACACTGAGCTTCATTAGTAAATAGACAACTCTCAGACCTTTCCCTTGGAAGAGGTCGCATAATCAGGCTTTGTGTTGATTTCGCATTCTGTTCGTTAGAGACAGAACAAAGTAGAATAATTGGCTGGTACAGGGAAAGCAGAAAGAACTTTCTTCTATTTTGGTGATGCATCCCATAATAAGGGTTGAAAATGAGACTGGAGGTAAAAACGTGAAACTCAGAAGAGCAAAGGAGAGAGGATATTGTTTCTTTGAAAATATTCTTTCAGTGTTGGCCCAGATGAAATATGAAGCTGAGGAAATTTTTTTTAAGTGATGATTTTTGTGTTAACAATGTGAGTGTGGAATTAGTAAGAATCAGAAAGCAAGCATCCTTTTCCACCAAGGACTTGGGAGCAAGTGAAACCATAAATACTCCCGGTTCTTGGAAACCCTTTTGGAGCAGTAATCAGAGAAGGGTAAAGGCAAAGCCTCAGAGCAGAGGTGTTCAGAGCAAAGGGATAGGAGGAGAACAAAAGGAGAGTGGATATTTTTAGAGCTGTCATTTTGAAATGTACCTGCTTCTGATTCAGTGCTGCTTTGCTACTGTGTTGATCCCGTGGAAATCCTCAAAGCAGGAGCAGCCCTATTTTAAAATAATAAGGTTAGAGCAAGTGACTTGAATCCAGGTCTCTTTAGCTCAAGAGCACAGAGGAGAGTGTGAGGAAAGAGTGAGGCCACAAGGAATTGTTCACTGGGTACATTTTCCCCAAACCTCACTAACTGGGAGAAACTGACCACTGGATTATGTGGCTTGAAGGAAAGCAAAAATGTTGAAAGCAAAGAGTGTGGAGCTTGTTTAGAAAGCAAGCTCTATCATTTGGTCACCTGCTGATGATAATAGCATCGGCTGAGTCCTGACCATTTACAATGAAGGCACTTCTGTAGGTCATAAGTTCCAGGAGGGCCAGAACTGAGTATGTCTGTTTCAGCATTTAGCATGGTTTAGCATCTTAGAGCCCGGTACATTATTGGCATATAGTAGACTTAAAAATGAATATTTGTGGATTGTCTGAATGAGTGGATGGATGTGTGTGATTCATATCCTATTTGCAGGTCCTATGCCCTACAGTGGATTTTCTGTGTCAGATTGTGAAAGTATTTATGACGGGGATTGGCATTGTTCCCTATTTTATGGATAAACATTACACATGAAAGGACTTTACATTGACATCCCAAAAACCTCATAGGAATTACTTAACAAAAAAATAAACTTGGATTCTGTATAATTTCTAATTTATAAGCTGGCCAGGACACTGGTATTTCTGCCAGTCCTCTGGTAGTTCGGATGATGTCCCCATGATGACCCAGGCATAATCAGAATGGCTTTAGGATTTGGGAGCCAAAATGTTCCTCAGTATTTACTGCTTTGCTAGTTCATTTAAGAAAATGGACTATGGATAAAATAGCTTCAGACACAATATGGCATTTTATGATTTAGCATGAACTTTGAGAAATATAGAGGTTATCTGAAGCCTGCAGTGGTAAAGTTCCCTCTGCTATCGAAGTTATTGTCCTTAAACAAAGATTCTACATCAGTATTTATATATAGATAGATAGATATATTTTATGATATTCAGGTTAATTTCCTATTCTCTCTAAGGAAGTAATTGGTTGGTTGGTATGAGAGATAGTGTGGCTTCCAAAAGTGAAAAGTATTATTTTGTTGTAATTTCTGGCTACCTAAGGATGGGAGAGGCTCAGGACACTGCAGTCAGTATATTATGTGGAGCAGGTTATATTGTGGTTTATTTATGACCTTTTACATGTTTATTTTCTATTCAAGTTTGTGTGCTCCTTTTTGAGTTATGGTAGATAAGTGTTCTGTAACTTTGGAATACTTGGAGTTATATATATATATATATATATATATATATATATATATATATGGCATATATATATATATATATATATATATATATATATATATATATATATTTTATCATAGTAGTTAAAGCCGTGGACAGTGTACTAGTCTACCTAGGTTCAAATTCTGGCTTTACCCTATGACTTCCCTGTGGCTTCCTCTGCTCACCTATTTAAAAGGAGTATAATAAGACTGCTGTGGTGAGTTATATACTAAGTGCTATTTAAGCATTTGCTATAATGATTATGTATACTCGAAGGCAAGGAACTCACCCCTTGATTGTCTCTGTATTCCTAGTCCTTAAGAATTCCTAGTGCTTTCCTAGTGCATTGTCTTAGGATAGAGATAGCTCAGTATAGTTCTTCTCACTATAAAGTACTGTTACGTTGAAAGTCTTTGCTTGTGTACTAATAATCTATGACATATCTGCTGAGGACAAGGAAAGGAATAGTTTTAAAACTGCAATGGATAACAAAAGATTGTATGATGTAATGCCTTTATTATGTAATTATAAAACTAACAAATGATCATGGTAGAAAATTTGAAAAACTCCTACACAAAATAGAGATCAATAAAATTTGGAGTAGCGTTCAGAGTGTAGAGTTGTCCATGAATATTAGTGCTTTCACATTTTCCAGGACTTTAAGTAGACTCTGCTTCTTAAGAGGCTATTCATGATATTTTATTTTAATGATGTTTTCATCATGAAGACACATACACACACACACAGAAATCTGTTTAAAAAAAAAGAAAGACATGTAAATCACTGATGTTTCAGATAGCCACATGAAATAAAGTGAGAAAGGTCAACAAGCTGAAAGAATGTGGAGTAGCATCTCCTTAATTGCTTACATAATTCTGATAATTACCTCTCTGTGGATAATGTAATTAATGGGGAATCTAATTCAAGAAAAATGTATGAACTTCAAGCCAAGTATTTCTTTCCACAAAAGTTTAATTTCCACGGCCGTGCTTCCTTATTACCTGACAGGGTAAGTGTATTGCATGGCAAAGGATCTTCCCGAAGGAGGGTGCTCCCCACACTGATCGTCATAAATGACTTCGGAATTACTGTTGCTATATTACCAAAATCTTAAACTAGGGTATTTTTGACAAATGCGGTCCTTAGTTAATTTTTAGAGCTACAAACTGTCAGATGGCTCTGCAATAACAATTGTCTGGCTGTTCTTCAGGGTGATCACAATATGGTAATGACCTTGAGGTACCACTAAAAAGCAGGAAGGTGTGAGTCTTCCTTTGGTTCCACAGTGAAATGCGAGTTGGAGTTGGAGTTGGAAAAGAGGCCGACAACCAAGTGATAGAGAAGGAAATGTGAGGTCATTAATGAAAACCAGGTTTAAGTTAAGGTGAAGAGGCATGAGGAAATGGTCAGCTGTTACAGTATTACAAAGATCATGAAGAAGCATATCCATGAATGTGGTTTGTATTGCAATCTGCTGAAAAAGAGACAAATATCCTGGCCTGGCCTTCATGGAGATTATTTTTATTGATTCTGATAATAGATTATTGTTGAAAAGGGCCTCCTATAAATTATAACCATGCAAAGGCAGCAAGATAACTTGTTTTTTCTTTATGCATGTGTTTCTCATTCCTACTCACTTCTCTCTTAGGGGAAGAGAAAATCACAAAAAACAAAAATGTCAAATCTCAGCTATTCATTTTCAAACTAATTTTTTTTCCAAATTCCAAAGGAGGCAATAGGTTAACTGTTAAGATTTGTAAGGCTCAAAAAACTAGATTTTTACAAAGTGTAGCCAAATTTTGTTTCATAAATAGTAGCTTTGGAAAGAATATGTGATGATGCAAAATTGGAAAAAGCTGGTTTTTCTTCCGTAAATGACTTCACCGTGTGGGAGAAGAGGCAGAGAAGAAATCAAAGTAATTAAACATGGGGTGAGTTTTTCTGATAGGGGACTCTAGTGCTTTAAAATAGACTAGATAATCCTCGAGATAATCTGAGGGTAGAACAGACCAGTGCCTCATTTCCAATCTGGTACCCTGAAAGAAAACAGTGTATTTCCTTTGAGGTCTTGAGAGGTTTTTCTTCTTCTTTGTTTTGTTTTTGGTTCATTTTGTAATCAACTTTATTAAGGTATCATTTACACACAATAAAATGCAGACATTTTTAGTCAACGGTTCAATGACTTTTAATTAATGTACACATTTGTATAACAACCACCCCCATTAAGATCGATAACAATTCTAAAACCCTAGAAAGTTTCCTCCTAGGCTTTTGCAAAAGTATCCCCATCTCCCACCCCAAGGCAACCACAGATCTGATTTCTATCTTTAGAGATGAATTTTGCCCAGTTTAGAATTTCATGTAAGTTGAATAATACAGTAGGTGCCCTTTTGATCTGGCTTCACTTGCTCAGCATATGGTTTTTGAGATTCATTCATGTTGGGATGTTTTAAACCAGGACTTTAGCCTGGGTGGCTGATGTTGTCTGAAGGCACCTTATAGGTACATCTGAGTCTCTGGCATTGTCACTGTCTGTTCTTGGCTCAGTATTTTCAACTTTACTAAGAAGCACAAGGTTGAAGTAAGGAAGATCATTGTCAGTATAATGGAGGTGAAGTGGGGTCTGTTATATAATATTCTCAGCATAAATTGACCTGCTTGGAATCATTGTGTTGATAATCGACAAGGATACTCTTCCTCCAAAAACCTTGATACTATAAAACTTCTAAAGGACGCTGTCCTAGGACTCTTTTAGTTTTCATTTTTTGGGGAACATTTCTGGAAAATTGAAATGCTCACAACCTGAAAGAAGCAATTATTCACCTGAAGGCTAACTCTGCTAAAGTTGAGTTGTCCGACCTTTACATGCTGATAGAACCCAAATAGCCTTGCAAAACAATGCTCTTATTGGATATAAGCATATAGATTGTTTAAGATGGACGTGTATATGCAGTAAAGTGAAAAAACAAAGAATCTTTGAGTTTTCCTTGCTGGTTTTTTTTTTTTATTTTTTCACTTACGCTTCTATATCATACGCTAATAGTTTAGGGTAACCTCAGGTTAGTTTTAGGTCCACTCTTTACGTAAATGTTGATGTACTCCATACGCAACTTTTTTCTACCTTCCTTCTTTTCTTCCATCTTTCCTTTCTAACTTCTTATAATCCATTATACTTAATCCTGCATTTGTTGAGGTGGCAATTACTGTAGGAAAATTGAAAGCAGTGTGAAATTTTGCTGTTCAGAATGCATGTTGACCAAATTCTATATTGAGAAAAGGTCTGAATTTACCCACAGTAACCGTTTCTCAGCCTCTCTGAATAAAGGCCATAGAAACTGGGCTCTATATAATATCCTGACAGGTATGTAGAATTCATAGCAATTGCCCTCAAAGAGCTTACCTAGCGTAGATGCATATGAATGCATTTAATGATTGCTTTATTGGCAGCAGTGCCAACACACACAGTCTATTTTGTTTTATATGATTATCATTACCTGCTGTTTACCACTGTATACATTGCTAATGGTGTGGTTTCTATGGCTTGTGAATTTCACGGCCCAATATTTTGTAATTTATTGCACACTTCAGTGTAGAAGATGGAGACTCCATAAATGTCCGTGTGCTCTTTGGCCCTTTGGAATGCATTACACTGAGATCAGGAAAAGTAATAAATTTATTTCAAATGTGCGTGATAGCTAAACATCAATTAGGACTTGATGGGAAATATTTCTTCTTCCAGCAACATAACAGTTTTTAAAAACTAAGCCATTGAATGTGGAGTTCCTGAACATGGGACTCAGTTCACTGGGATCCCTCCTTAGAAAAATAAAGGGAAACTTGAATTGGATATGTGTGGCTTATTCAAGTAGTAACTAATCAGCTACATCTTTGTTAACTTAATTTGTCACAATGGTTTGGTATTTTATTAACTCCCTTCCCCTTCTTCCCCTGACTCTCACGAGAATGGATCATGAGTATCTTAAAACATACTAAGTCATCTTCCATCCCTGTTAATCTAACTACAAAAACACACTTTCCTTATCCAATGTAACATAATGTCTTTTAGAGTAGCTGTGGTTTTAATTCTCTACAAAATTAAAACCAGCAAAGAGAAACATTTTCAAGGAGCCACCACATTGTAGAGTTTTAGAAAGAAGACTTTAGAATTAAGGGCAACTATATCATTTTATAGCTAAAGCACCTGAGACCTAAAGTAGGAAGGTAACCATCGAGGTCAGGGAAAGGGGTTGAAGATCAGGTTTCAAGCTGAGAAAGAGTCTACAGGGACTCAATCTGAGCAGGTCAAAAACTGAAATGAGACCACGAATGTTCTGGGAAGGGTGGCACCTGGCCTCGAGGGTGGGATTCAAACAGGGAGTGGGCCTGGGGGAACTGAGCTTCTGCAGTAGGCAGAGAAGGCCACCTCATCTGTGGAAAGTGCCACTGACATCATGGAGTTGAGGGGAAAGAGCAGTGAATTCCAGTCCCCCTGAGAAAGCAGGCCGATCTGATTAACTCTGAATTTAGGCTTATTTCAGATACTTCTAATTTTTTTTTTTTTGTGGTATGCAGGCCTCTCACTGTTGTGGCCTCTCCCGTTGCGGAGCACAGGCTCGGACACGCAGGCCCAGGGCCATGGCTCATGGGCCCAGCCACTCCACGGCATGTGGGATCTTCCTGGACCGGGGCACGAAAAAGTGTCCCCTGCATCGGCAGGCAGACTCTCAACCACTGCACCACGAGGGAAGCCCAGATGTGTAGTTCTTTAAAAATATTTTTAACATTTTTCCAGCTACATGTAGAATATAACTTAGCATAAAAACAGTATGGGTTTTATTTTAAGTAGTTTAACATTTTGACATCCTCATAATGAAATTGAATCCAGACGGTTTCTCTCCATGATCTCTTGAAATAGTCCTTGATCATCCACAGTATTTCCCATCATCACAAAGGTGGTACCAAGGGCAGAGAACTCCAACATTATTAAAGTTTCATAAAGCAAAGTCAATTTTAAGAATATAATGTCCCCTAACTGATAAAGGTCTTGACAGATAATTTCAAGGGAAGCATAAATTATTTTCTGTTTGTCAGAGGGCAAAATTATTTAGGTTGACTTAATGAATGGTAGAGTTTTTGAGTGGAGAGTGTTCTTAAAATATTATGTAGATCTGTACTGTCAACAGATGCTAGCCACGTGGCATTATTTATATGGAAACAAATTTTAAAATAAGGTTAAAAATTCAGTTCCTCAGTTGCATTTGCCATATTTCAAAGATGTTTATTAGCTCCATGTAGCTATTGAATACTGCTTTGCATAGTACAGATATAGAATATTTTCATTATCACCAAAAATTCTATTGAGCAATACTAAAATTATACCCAGATATTCACAGAGAAGGCAACCCAGTCTCAAGGAAATAATATAACTTCCCCAAGGTCACACAGCTATGTTTTTAAAGAAAAGCAAAATGACACAAAGGAAATAGTAACAGAGGCATTAAAGAAACCCAGTAAGTTTCTGGAGCAGTCAAAGTAGGGTTTAAAAGTGCACACTTAGCTGTTAGCAGGGTTGAAGCTCTTGATGGTTAGTAAGATCTACCTGCCTGAATTTGGACATTAGCATTTTATGCAATGAATTAAAAGCAAAAAATCATTTCAACGAATGCCTTCCAGCCCCATATTTTTAGCCACTGCCGTGCTTCCAGATTATGTTTATCACTTTCATATACAGGGCACCACTGTGAAATGTGATGGTTTATCTGACCCCAGAGAAATCAGGAAATCTTGTGGGGGTTATGGCTCTATTTGAAAAGGTTGATGTTTAAATGCATCATGGAGACTGGCCCTGTTTTAAAAGGGATTCCTGCCATCAAATAATCAAAATGTAAACCTCTTCTCAGCTTGCAAAAGTCAAAGATAGCCCCTGCATCTTTATTATTTCCTTGAAATCCAAATATTATTTTTCCTTTCTCTAACTTGTTTTCCTCACAGTGTGATCAACTATTGCCAAGGAAGGAAAGGTGAGATTTATCAATCAAAGTTTGCTAAAGGCCCCCTAGGTAATTGAACCTTCAGGAGAAACAATCCTCATGTATTCTTTTTCTGTTGTTTCAATAGCTTTGTAAAGATTCATTTCAGTATGTTTGGTTCTGTAGCAGAGGTTCTGTGAAGTGCTTGTCGTCCTCAGAGGTCCAGAAAGCGTGCGAGTCTGTGGGTAAAGAAGGGTAAGGAGAGAGAGGGAAGGAGGATAGAGAGAGGCTCAGGGCTGAGATAAGGACAGTGATCTACAGCCTCCTGGGGGTGAGGCTGGGGTGCACAGACACCCACGACTAATCTAGACAGAAACTGAGTAATCAAGGGGACGACCACTGTGAGGTCATGTGGTCACCTCTCCTTCTAGAAATAAACATTGCCTTCAGTAAGTCTCCTCCCACCCCAGAAGAGAATTAGGAAGGTCTGGAGAGGGGGCTTATTGGCAGAAATGGAAAAAGCAGGTTGAAGGGATTAGCCTGGAGCAGAGAGACCAAGAAACCCAAGCCAGTAGGTGGAAGGCAGACTTTTCATGGAAGTCTCCAAGCCCAAGTCAAGTTCTGGGACCACCAAGTACAAGTCAAAGAGTGCTCATTTAGCCCCTTTGGGTCCCCATGGGAGTGGAGGAAGACTGGACAGAGAGGGAGAATTGGAGGTACAGTATATACTAAGGGAGTTAACTCCTGAAAGTTCTCCCAGTAGCTTCAGATCTGCTCAAGAATCCTTCATGTCCTGCTGGTTTGCAGTGAGTGGCTCACAGCTTCAAGGCCTCCTCTGCCAGATGGAGAACTATTTCAAACATCCTGCCTCTATTTTGGACTGTAGCAATGCAGACAGGAAACCTGACCCCATTTTCAGGTTCTAAAGAGAAATTCTAAGTACCTGAAAGACTGAGGAACATGGTGGCTTTTATTTAAGATGGGGAGCAAGAGAGCACATACCTGGACTTGGGCCTGCAGCAGCACCAAATTGCACCAAGAGTTCCCTTTATTTTCTCTTGCATCTCTGTTTCTCCTTTGCTCTCTGCTGGAATAGCCACGGGGACTCCAAGTTCTTCATTATGTGGTCCTGGTACCAAGATTCTCCTGGGAATTATAAAGCTATTCACCTTCTACATCAAGCACTTCTTATTTTTTCCCCAGCAAAGTTAAGTCATCCTTAAGAGGAGTCAGGGTGCTAGCTCTTAAATATATTTCAGTCATCCCTTTGAACATTAAATGCTCTTTCTTGGAGACTGCTCCTGACGTGGCATTCACCGTGCTCTCAGCTGGCCTCCTGAAGTTCTGCCCTGCCTTCCCCACCAGGTACAGTTCAGGAGCTGCCTACCTCGGGGTGATAGGTTATCTTCTAGTTGCTTTATTCCTTTCCCTTTTACATTTGGAAAATATAATTTGAATACATAAACTTCTCTGTGGCCACAGCTTTATTTGCAACCCACAGGTTTGGTTATGGCATATTTTCATTATCATTCAATTAATAAAATTCTAATTCCCATTGTGACTTTATCTTTGACTTACATAATGATCAGAAGTATGTTTTTAATATCCAATTATTTGGTAAAATATTGGTTATATATTTTTAAATTTCTTCCTTATTCGGAGTCTTGTTTTATAACCGGAATATAGTCAATTATATAAACGTGCCATGTGCACCTAAAATTTTCTGCATAATATATATATTCCATCATTGTTGTTGCAGTGTTTTATGTAAATTTAGGCCAAAGTTTTTAATGATGGTATTCAGATCTTCTCTAATCTGCTGATTTGTTGTTGTGGTTCTATGTTACTGATCTAGGTAATTTAGATTTTTCTATTTCTACTTAGTTTTTTGGAATTTCCCTTCATCTATTGCATTGAAGTTTAGATTTATAATATATTGCTTGTAAAGTAACAGTGGGTTTTATTATCCTGCCTTATCGCCAGTGATACTTTTTGCTTTCAAATTTATGTTAACATTAAAAAATCTTCTTCAATTTTACTTATTGTTGTTAGGACATAATTTTTGAATCCTTTAATTTTCAATCTGACTCTTGTCTCTTGTAGGTGGCATAGAATTACGTTTTTTGTTTTAATAATCCTTGTCCTTTAATTTGAGTATTTACAGTTAAGGTATTTTCTTGTAGACCGTTTACTCCTCGTTTACTATCTGTCCCACCTTGTTATGTTCCTTTTGCTCTTCTTTCTTCCTTTTAGATTTCTTCAAATTCCATTTTCCCTTGTGTTAGCTTGTTATTTTTACATAAGTAGCAGTTACACATGTACCATGACTTATTAGCTCTTTTACTGCTTCTCAAGCAATGCTGAGATCTTAAATATCTTTTACTACTTTTTCTCTTCCATTTGTTTTAATGCATTTTAATTTTTGATATATTTTATTATTACTTTTTTGTGCTGTTAGATTTTATTTAGGTTTATCCACTTATTTATTCCTTCTGTTATACATAATTCTTTATAAAGTCCTTATTTTCGTCTATGATAATCTTCCTTCAGCCTGCGGGTCTCCCTGTATAATTTAATTCAGTCAGTTCTGATGAGAACATATTTTCTAAATTTTGTTTGTCTGCAAATTTCCTTATTTCATCTTTCCTTCCAAACAACATTTTCTCTGCCTCTAGAATTCCCAACGGGCAGTTCTTTTCTTTAGCACTTAAAAATGTTATTCCATTATTTTCTAGTATCCAGTCAGTTTCGTTGAGAAGAAAGCTGTAATCTTAATCCTATTGTTCCTTTGAAAGTAATCTCTCTCTTTTTCGTGGGGCAGCTTTTAAGATGTCATGTTTTTCTTTGCTATTCATGAATTGTACTCTGGTGATCTCAGGTGTGGTTTTCTTTGGATTTGTTCTTGTTGCATTTTTTAATGCTTATTGAATTTATGGCTCCATATATTCTTTTTAGTTTTAGAGAACTCTCAGCTGTTAATATTTCTGAAATATTGTTTTCATCCCAATCTCTCTCTCCTTTTTTCCTTGGACTCCAGTTTACACATATGATAAAAAATATTTACTGTGGCCCATGTGTCTCAAATGTGCTTTTGTCTACTTTTTATTCTTTTCGTTTCCCATACCTTAGTCTTAATATTGTTACTACTCTATCTATCAGTTCACTTACCTCTCTTTACCTGTGTCCAATCCAGTACCGAGTTTTAAATTTCTTATAGTTTTTAATTCTATCAGTTCAACTTCAATCAGTTTATAGTTTCTTGTCGTCAAGTTAAGTTCTCCACCTTGTCATCTATTTTCTTGAACTTGATAATATTTACCAAAATATGTATGAACTTTAATGTTTAGGTCATCTATGATTCTGATTCTGTTTTGTTTTTTATTCTAATTCTCCTTTTCTTGGTAGTCTTGGTGGCTCTTCAGCGAATACCACACTTGGGATATGACAAGTTGTAGAGAATCTGAATGACATTACAGTTGCCCTTTGAACAACCTGGGTTTGAACTGCACAGATGCACTTATACATGGATTTTTTTTCAATAAGTAATACAGTACTACATGATGTGTGGTTGGTTGAATCCTCAGATTCAGAACCACAGATAAGAAGGGCCGACCATAAAGTTATATGTGGATTTTTGACTGCACAGGGAGTCAGTGTCTCTAACCCCTACATTGTTCAAGGGTCAACTGTATTTTCTTGAGGAGAGAATTTCCTATTCTTAGGTAGGGAGCAGAGGGGAAGATCACCTCAGTCACTGGACCAACTTCATACTCATTTTCCTTCTTTATAAGGTTCAATGTAGATGTTGCCTCAACCTTCCTAACACACACACACACACACACACACACACACACAAACACAGACACACACACACACACACATGTAGAGATTTCAATGTCCTAATTCATATCATTAGTTTACCATTGGGCCACAAATCTTTCATAGGTTCTGAACCCCAATTTTGTCTCTTCAGCATTATGAACCAACTAAGTCTTTGCTTTGACTTCAGTTAGCTTTTGTTTGACTTCTTAGCATCTTGCCTTGTCTACCTATTATACATGGAAAGGGAACACTGCAAGGGAACACTGTTGCTGAATCCAGCTCCGTTCTCTGAATCTTTACTCTCTCTGTGATTTTGGTCCTTAAAATTCTAGCTGCCTTGTTATTTCTCAATTCCAATTCTGGTTTCCTTAGTCCTATGACATTGTCCTAAGATCTACTGGCTTTTCTACCTCTTAGGAGCCACATTTGGTTTCTCAGCCTTTTGCTCTTCATCAGTAGTTTCTAAATGACTGGGCTAGAAAAGCATGTGCAGAATATTGTTCTCACTTCAGTGAGTTTCTTTCTCTATTTTACTTTTCTAGGTCATGGCTACCTCAGTAGCTTTCTAACGCTCACAGTCCAATGTTGCTTATGATTTATCTGGCCTTTCTAGTATGTTTTCCTAAGGTAAACTGATATAGTTGGAAACAGAAGTTCGTACCACCATTTAAAAAATGCTGTTTTGTCTTTCTATGAACTCTCTTTTCGTCCCATCTTCTGTCACTTTTTCCCACCAAAAATTCCCATTCTCACAGATAGATTATTTTAAGATTAAAAATTATTATTAAGCTAATATGTTAATTTTGAAAGGAATTAATTTTGCTTTGAACAAGAACACAGATTGGTGAATGGAATATGGAAGATTCCTTAAGACCTTTTTCATCTCTAAGAGTAGTATCCAACCATCGGTACCATAATAAGTTTGTCAACAATGGAAGAAAGCAGTCTTTATAAAATCAGCATTATTCAGTACTCTCAAAAACTGCTTCACTCTCCTGCTCATGCCACCAATTTCCAAATGTTCAATAGGAGCAGAGAATCATGGGATGGGATGTGGAGAAATGGCCTGTCATAGTAACTATAAATATTGGAAGAATGGAATTATAAATAAAGAGGGTTTTCTATGAATATATTTGAAGTGTTTGTTCCTACAGAACTTCTAGAATAAGACTCAAAAGTTTAACATAGAAACACCTCTTAATAAGTATGAAAATCACTAAAATTTATCTCATAATTCTTTTTTCTTTTGTGTTATATGATTGTCAGAGTCACACCAAACTATTTTTATCTGGACTTCACAGATCTTCTTATTTTTACTATGGGATCAGTTACCCTACATTTTTGAAATTTGGCAAAATAGTTAAAGTTGGAACATTTCCCCAAAATCCAGGGCATATGACTTACATTTCTGTAGAAGGCAATATTATATTTCTGTCTAGTTCTGGGGTAAACATTTTCATACATGCCAATCCAATTTGACGAATGTATCATTTTTCCAGTGCACTAGTGTAAAGTAAATGGTAAATTCAGTCAAACAGTCATTTCATACATCAAAAAGGAAAATCAGTCAACACAACTGTCTGACTGAAATGAATGAAGAAAACAAATCAAGGCAAACAACTGTCCCAGTAGACTTGTATAAATACAGTAGTGGTGTCATGTGCAGAATTAATCTTCCCTCACCCTTAACTGGAGAACACTCTGCCAGCCAATTCAGTCACTCAAATGATACTGAATTATAATATTCCAGTTTCATTTACTCTCAGTTACTGCTGACTGCCCTTCCTTCTCCTTCATCTGTCCATCAGTGGAGAATGTCAGAGCAGGAGAATAGTAATATTGGCATATTGTAATGTACTGTCGTGAATTCTACAGCTTCAAAATTCTTAGGATAACTCAATGATCTTAAAGAGTCTGGTGCAGAAAGGATATGTGAATTAAATCGCAGACCACTGTCTGACCCTTCCAGCACTAACACCCCTTATTCCTGGTTCTAATATATCACAGAATACTCAAGAGGAAGGTTTTGAGTGGTCAGCAGAAATATGGCTCCAAGGCAGCCACATGGAAAAGAAATGTTGTCATCTCTGATCCACTTTAAAGTTGACTTGTCTTTTACTCATAAACCAGATTCAGTGTGAATTCTGTTCTGCTAAATGTTAGAGAATCTATTGGAGGAGTGTGGCCAATTCTTTTGAATTTTTTTACTCTCTAACTTTTTGTTTTTTTAACATCTTTATTGGAGTAGAATTGCTTTACAATGCTGTGTTAGTTTCTGCTTTATAACAAAGTGAATCAGCTATACATATACATATATCCCCATATCTCCTCCCTCTTGTGTCTCCCTCCCACCCTCCCTACCCCACCCCTCTAGGTGGTCACAAAGCACCGAGCTGATCTCCCTGTGCTATGTGGCTGCCTCCCACTAGTTTGTGTTTTACATTTGGGAGTGTATATATGTCCAAGCCACTCTGTCACTTCATCCCACCTTACCCTTCCCCCTCCCCGTGTCCTCAAGTCCATTCTCTACGTCTGCGTCTTTATTCCTGTCCTGCCCCTAGGTTCTTCAGAAGAATTTTTTTTTCAGATTCCATATATCTGTGTTAGCATACGGTATTTGTTTTTCTCTTTCTGACTTACTTCACTCTGTATGACAGTCTCTAGGTCCATCCACCTCACTGCAAATAACTCAATTTCATTTCTTTTTATGGCTGAGTAATATTCTACTGTATATATGTGCCACATCTTCTTTATCATTCATCTGTCGATGGACACTTAGGTTGTTTCCATGTCCTGGCGATTGTAAATACTGCCACAATGAACATGGTGGTACATGTCTCTTTTCGAATTATGGTTTTATTAGGGTATATGCCCAGTAGTGGGATTGCTGGGTCGTACGGTAGTTCTATTTTTAGTTTTTTAGGGAACCTCCATACTGTACTCAATAGTGGCTGTATCAATGTACATTCCCACCAACAGTGCAAGAGGGTTCCCTTTTCTCCACACCCTCTCCAGCATTTATTGTTTGTAGATTTTTTGATGATGGCCATTCTGACTGGTCACAGAAAAAACTTTGGCATGGTGTTCATCATCTAACTTATCCTAACATGCAGACATTTATGAGAGTAAAGTCATGTCTTTGCCAGAGTGGGTTGCTTATCTGGGCAACTGGGTCAAATCAAGAAGGGCAAATGTAGGCTGCCAGAGTAAATAAGGAGAGGAAAAACAAAAGAACGAGCCATATCATTCATCAGTGATTTTCCCCCAATATTCTTAGCCTCCACCTATCTCCATCTTACTGGTAACACAGGAACTAGACTGAACTATCAGGTAAAAGGTCTCTACAGAAACTGAGGTAATATAGAAAATTTAAAAAAACATAAAATTGTAAACTTTCTTCCTAGGGCTAATTGAGATGATACTTCAATAATAACATAAGATCAGGTGAGGTCTAAAGAAATTTTAGAAAACCTGGATACAGTAAGAAAACATCTGTTCGCCAGCATCCGAATGTTAGAGAGACACCAAGACATGTGGGCCAAGTTCTGGAGAGAAGGGAAACACAGATGCAAGCCTGACATTTGGTGCAGCTTTTCTCCTTGGGGCATTTGCTGATTCAAATGTTACAGCCTAGGAGCTGAAAAGCCAAGGAGTTCAAAAGACTGTAACCACAGAAGCCAAATGGCAAGAGCTCAAGCTAAAGGCAACAACTAATGGAATGACAAGCTACGTGTATCCTTAGTCTCACAGGGCTGCGGGAACCATTACATTTAAAGCCTAACAAATACAAGGGTAGTTGGGAATAGGGAGAATCCAAACTTTCACACGGTTAATCCCAAAGGGCAACACCCATAGAGGAAGGACAAGACAGAAATAGAGCACCCTTCACACAGACGGAAAAAAAAGGCTTTTAATGAGCTCAAACTGAGAATGGACTAAGGTTTCCAGTCCCTATAGTAACTGTCTGCCATGGGCAAAAGGAAATCTTTTCAAGAGAACAATAACAACATCCAGAATGTGGAGGTATCTTTATAGTTTCCTAAAATAAGTTAAGCCCAATTTTAATAGAAAAAATAATTGGACATACCAGGAAAAAGACTAAATGATCAAAAGCTCAAAAAAGAAAGAAAGAAAGAAAGAAAAAAGACAATATAAATAGATACAGGAGGACAAGAGTGAGTAGGCATTGGGTAAAAAACAAAAGAAAACAACTATGATTAAACAAAGAAAATAGACACATGACAAATAAGCATATGAAAAGATGCTACACATTCCATGTCATCAGGGAATTTTAAATTAGAATAACGAGATACCACTACACACCTATTCAAATAGCTAAAATCCAAATAATGAAATACCAAAGTTGTTGATGATGCAGAACAACTGAAATTCTCATTTGCTGCTAGCAGGGTACTTGGCAGTTTCTTACAAAACTAAACATACTTTTACCATACAGTGATCTAGTAATCATGCTCTTTGGTATTTACCCATAGGAACTGAAAAGTTATGTCCGCATAAAAACCTGCACATGGATGTTTATAACAGTTTCTTTCATAATTGCCAAAACTTGACATCAACCAAGATGTTTTTCAATAGGTGAATGGATAAACAAACTATGGTATATCGGTACAAAGGAATAGCATTGAGCAATAAAGAGAAAATGCTATGAAGCCATGAAAAGACATGGAAGAAGCTTAAATGCATATTGCTAAGTGAAAAAAAAAGCCAATCTGCAAAGGCTACATGCATATTATATGATTGCAGCTATATGAAATTTAGGAAAAGGCCAAAGTGTGGAGACAGTCAAAAGATCAATGGTTGCCAGAGGTTGCGGGGAGGGAGAAAAGGATGGGTGAAGCGTGGAATTTTAAAGGCAAAGAGACTTCCTGTGTATGGTTCTGTAATGGTGGATACAGGTTATTGCACATTTATCAAAAATCATATAATGTACAAAACAAAGAGTGAAGTCTAATGTAAACCATGGACATTAGTTAGTAATAATGTATCAATATGGGTTCATTAACTATAACAAACATCTTACGCTAATGTAAGATGTTAATAATAGGGGAAACTGGGTAGAGAGCTAAGGAGGTACGAGAACTCTGTCCTTTCTGCTTAACTTTTCTGTAAACCAGAAACTGCTCCGAAATAGTCTGTTAATTTAAAAAACAAATCTAGACCTGCATACATAACTTGCACGTAAATCCAACCACAGCAGCATTATTCATAAGAGCCCCAAAGTGGAAATAACCAAATGGCCATTTACTGTGAATGGATAAATGAAACATAGTAATATCCACACCATGGAATATTATTCAGCCATAAAAAGACATCAAGTACTGATGCATGCTACAACATGGATGAACCTTGAAAACATGCTAAGTAATTGTATGATTCCATTTGTATGCAATGTCCAGTCTAGACAAATCTGTAGAGACAAAGTATATTAGTGGCTGCCTAGGGTTTGGAGAAATGGGGGAGTGAGTGACCTATAATAGATTCTTTTTCTTTTGGTGGGTGGATGAAAGTTCTAAAATTGATTGTGGTGTTAGATGCATAACACATTAAATTGTACACTTTAAATAATATGGAAAGTAAATTATATCTCAATGAAACTATTATTTAAAATTATGATTAATGTATTAAAAGAAGGGCAACATGTACAATTTAAGCAAAAATTATCTGTGAAATGCAACCAAAAGAAACTTCTAGAATTAAAAATGTTGAAATTAAGCACTCAGAAGATTGGTTGAACAGTACCTTAGTCAAACAAAAGAAAGGAATACAAATGTCAATTAAAAAATAACTACACAAAAATTTGGAGGGAAAATGATGGAAAACAGAGAAATAAGTACTTAAGACATATAGAGTATATGTGAAACACTGTGTCTAGCCAGCCCCAAGTCACACAGCCTAGGAAGGAGACACACAGCCTACCTGAATCACAAGGACTTCTCCAAAGTAAAAATGAGTTTCTGAGGCCAGAAGTGGAAGGAATGAATTACAAAGGAAAAGAACAATGGTAAACTGTAATGTAGGTATACATCAGTAAATACATAGGTTCCCTGGGGTTGTGATCTGGTACAAACAATAAAAAGAAAAGAGATAAGACTCATAGTAGAGGCTGCTAGATTCTGCTGAGGAAAATATCCAGGGAGGGAAGAGTTGATTTATTTCATTATTTTTTTAGAGTCCACATATAAGTGACATCATGCACTATTTGTCTTTGTCTTATTTCACTTAGCATAGTGGCCTCCAGTTTTATCCATGTTGACTTAAATGATAGGGTTTTCTTCTTTTTTAAGGTTGAATAATATTCTATTCTATATATATACCATATTTCCTTTCTCCATTAATCTACTATGGACACTTAGGTGGTTTCCATACCTTGGCTCTTGTGCATAATGCTACAATAAACATGGGAGTACAGATATCTCTTCAAATTATGATGATATTTCCTTCAGATATATACTCAGAAGTGGGAGTGAGGAAGAACTTATGACACAAATCGACCATATGTAAAAGATGTTGTAGGAATGAAAAAGTCTGAACACCTAGAAAGAGTGTGGAGTATCTGGAAAGGTCATTGTTCAAGGTCATACATAGTTTAAAGTTATGACATTTCAGTGAGCCTGTGTGCATGAAGGCTTGCTTATATTTGGGGATTTGAATACAGTGCAAAGAAGTGTTGCTAAATTTTCGATCAACATCAAAAAAAGGGTGGAAATGTTTTTTTCTTTGATTATGAAACTGCAGGAAAGGAAGCCTAGAATTCTAGGCCCACTAGAATTTTCCCTGATGATAGTGCTAATTTAGGAGAAGAAGAAGGATCCAAGACTATAGAACAATTCTGAAAGCAAAATAAGACTGCCGAGTCTTCACCCAGTGTATGAGATTAAGTTTTAATGGCATATGATGAAGTGGCCATGACACAGCCGGCAGAGCTCGTTGAGTTGTGGAAAATGGCTCTTGAAGCTACAGGAAATGGACAGTAGACATAGAAAAAGAACAAGGTAAATGCCAAAGAGTGGAAGGACAAAATTAATCAAGAGAAAAGTCAAAAATAGAGAAGAAAAGCAGTAAACGTGACAAAGAAAACCAAAAGCTTGCTCTTTACAAACACCAATAAAATAAGCCATATTTGGCAAATATGATAGAGATGGGACTAGCTATAAAACAGAGAGAATTTTTTTTTAATTACAAAAGAATACTATGGTAGCTTTATACCAACACATCTAAAAATCTGGACAAAATGGCTGATTATGATTAGTTATATGCAGCCATTATTTACTCCTGTTTTGAGTAGAGAATACAAGAAGCTTTATGAAAATAGAAAACATAATCAAAGATATACACCTTAGAAAGACATCAGTTATTTTCCAATATATATAAAAAATTAGAAGAGTCCTAATACGAAAATCAGATATGGGGCTTCCCTGGTGGCGCAGTGGTTGAGAGTCTGCCTGCCGATGCAGGGGACACAGATTCGTGCCCCGGACCGGGAAGATCCCACATGCCGCGGAGTGGCTGGGCCCGTGAGCCATGGCCGCTGAGCCTGCGCGTCCAGAGCCTCTGCTCCGCAACTGGAGAGGCCACAACAGTGAGAGGCCCGTGTACTGCAAAAAAAAAAAAAAGAAAGTGAGTGACAACTTAAATGATATATGGAATATTTTGCTGACTTACAAGAGCATGCATAATTAAATATGACCCAGTTGAAATGTTAATTTTATTTTAATGTGTATGTTGGGATGGAGTCTTCAAGGTGCCAGAAAACAAGCATTCATCCATGCTGTTTGGAACTGCAGCACACAGACACCTTCAGTTACCAGTTCTGTTCATGCCACAGAATCATCTTCAGAAAACATACTGTTTTTTATGGACCTGGTATATATCTTAATTAGTTTGAAGAATTCCCCAAATACCTGTTAATATGTAGTGCTCCAATTCCAATCTTGCCACGTCCTGTACCAGTGACACAGCACATAGGAGTTTCATTTCTCTTTCTTTCTCTGGGTTGTTCAGAACCCAACGAAAGAACAATGGAATGGCATCAAAGAGATCAGGGTTCTTGTCCCAGAGTTACCATAAAATAATAGTGTCCTCTTGGGAAAATTATAGTTATTCTAGGCCCCTTTCCTTTTCTTTACTTTGACAGAGCTGCACTAGATGACCCCAAGTAACATTGCGCTCTTTGCAGTAGTAGCTTAGATGTTACTGGTTTTCTGAAACAAATGAAGACAATGACACATGAAACTGTGCCACATCTCTGTAACTATGTTTTCTTAGAGTTGCCTCCATTTTACAGATGATAAGATGGCTGAGCAAAGAAGTAGATGTCTTGACCAGAGGTTGCAGAGTAGATGGAACTGAACCACAAGTTTCCTTCTTTCCTGAAGCTCACTTAGCCAAAACATAGCCTTCTGAATATTAAGCTGTAAACCATATTATCAGTATGCTTTAAAAGAAGCGGTTCTTCTAGGATTTCCAATTAATAGCAGGAGGTTTTGAAATTCTTCAAAGATCATCTAATTTTGTGAGATTTACAGCTCAATTTTCCTGTCAAGCAAGTTGTATTAGTGCCAATCATCTGAGCTTCTGGATGCTTCTCTGAACTTCTTGAAGTTTTCCTCTTGCTCTCTGAAATTCATGCCAGATAAGCCTTTTTCTAGAGCGCATATACAGACTTGTGTATTTTTATACAGAAAAGCAATGCAGTGAGTCAGGACGGGGGTTAAGCCCTCATTCTCAGAGTGGTATTGAGCTCCTGGTGAAATATAATCATCATTTCCTCAGAATCGAAAAGCAGTTATCTCTAGTTTTTAATCCCATTAACTATTTATACATTTATGTATGATACATGTATTTATTGTACCTACTAGGTGTGTTCTCTTTGGGAAGTACAAAGCTCTTTGAGATATAGGTTGTTCATTTTTTCGTTTTCCCACAAATACTGTGACCTTTTGAGCAGGAAGGTCTATATTTTACTAACATCTAGAACCAGCAGTTAACACGGTGTCTAAGATGTAGTCAATAAATATGAAATACATAAATGAACACATTTTTAAGGAAGGAAATGAACAAATAGACATTTTTCATTTTCAGTCACAAAGCAACCAGAGACATAAAAATGATACAGACAACGAGTGCTACGGTCATTCAAATAAGGCATAGAATAGATACAACAAGGATCTCCTTATTGGCACAGGGAACTCTACTCAATATTTTGTAATAACTTATAAGGGAAAAGAATGTGAAAAAGGAATCACTGTGCTGTACACCTGAAAGTAACACAACATTGTAAATCAACTATACTTAAATTAAAAAACAAACAAACAGACAACAACAACAACAAAAAAACCCGAAAGAGGTCATAGAAGTTTTTATGAGATTCCATAAGAGAAGCCAAATGAGGACGGGCGAGACGGCTTTTGAATCAATTCAGAGGAGAGGTCACAGAGAAACTTGTCTTTGACCTGAACTTGAGTTTCCATTAAGATTGCAACACAGGGATATTACAGATGAAGGTAATCACATAAACTTACTACACTGAAACTTGCAGAGGTTATGAGTGTTGTTCAAGATCCCAAAGCAAGTGCATTGTGGAATCAGAATTTTAAGTGAGACCTAATGAACTAAAAACAAACAAACAAACAAACAAACCTTTTCTGTGATAACATGTTGCCTTTGAAGTCGTTATTTTGGTGGGTTGGTAGAAAGTGGTTCCCGTGTTTCTGGCAGCAATGACTAGTTCTGTCCCCTCCGCGGCCCCCCACCCCCGAGTTGATCCTCAAAGTTTCCTTTAGAATGGACTTGCTAAAATGCAGACATGCAAGTATTCATGACGCCTGCGTCCAATCATTTCTCCTGCCATTGCCTACTTCACTTCTGGATTATATGAACAATTCACTGTCTTCATTTATGTTTTTCCCTCCTCCAAGAATTCCTTTCTCCCTATGGGGCACCTGGGAAACCCACTTCATTTTTCAAACCTCAGTTTACATATTATGTCTTTTGTGCAGTCTTCTTTTTAGTGTTGTGATCACATGCTCCTTTTTGCTACCCTTGCACTTCTGCATGCCTGATTGTTGCACTCGCTACACTGTATTGTGATTGTGTTGTTTACATATATCTGTGTTCTCCTGGGCAACATTCCTTGGGGCCAGGGACTACCGTTTTTCATCTATTGATGTTGCCTTAGCATGTTACTTGTTGCGAAGTAGTTAGTTATAAAAATGAGATTTGTTTAAATTGAAAATTGTTATGTACATATTAGTTATTATCATTTACAGATATAACAGGAAAAAATATTAATGCTGGTGCTGAAAGTTCACTTCTAGTAAATGATGGTGGTACTTGACTTCACTTATATTATTTTCCCCACTATTTTATATCTTTCTACCTGATATCTCTTCTTTATTCCCATCTCTTTCTTTATTACTAAACCAAGAAAAACAGGGATGAGGGTAGGGCTAGGCCATACTTGGCTGGAATAGTAAAGAAATTGTGTGGGGTTTTGGTGAGAAAATCCTGAAGCATACAGGTCTGCATCTTCCTTTTACTTTTATTTTTTGCGGTACGCGGGCCTCTCACCATTGTGGCCTCTCCCGTTGTGGAGCACAGGCTCCGGAGGCGCAGGCTCAGCGGCCGTGGCTCACAGGCCCAGCCGCTCCACGGCATGTGGGATCTTCCCGGACTGGGGCACGAACCCATGTCCCCTGCATCAGCAGGTGGACTCTCAACCACTGCGCCACCAGGGAAGCCCCTGTTTGAAGTTTTTTGATAAATTAGATTTGATAACACAGTTTCATAAAAACTTAGTTTGGACATTTCTGAACCTCTTTTTTTGTTTCCTTATGGAAGAAAGCTGCTTGTTTAGGGTTAATACTAATTCAATGGGGGTAAGATTTACACAGGACCAACCCTAACATTCATAGTGTGTGGCACAGGAAACAACTTTGAATGGCCATTTCAAGGAACAATATACTTAAGTGTATACAATGAGTAAAATGGATGAACTACACAAATTTATGAGTTGAAAACCATAGAATCATAGAATTTTCTCACTGTAAAGGCTCTTACTTTTCCAACTGCTTAACTTCAACCTCTGTTAAAGCACTTCAGTAACAGGGAGTTCTTGAGTTTAAAATGCAGTCGGTCCATTTTATAGTTGAAAGGTCCTACTTGTCAAAATATTCATCCTTTTATCAACCTAAACCTGTCTACTTGGTCTAAAATCTTCAGTGTGGGACAGTCTAAACCCTTTTTCATAGGACAACTCCTAAAATCGTTTAGAGCGACCACCTACTTCTCTCCTGGTCTTGCTTCATGTCATCTATTCCCAGTTCCTTCAATTACTTCTTATTTTAGATTCCAGACACTTTACTGAATTCATCACTTTCTTCAGTATAATAACTCATTTTCTGAATGTGATATTTTAAGCCTAAAAGGATTTGTTTACTGTTTTCTGTAAAGAATTAAGACATAAAGTGTCCAATCAACCAATAATTCTTCACCTAACATGATTCATATACACCAATTGATAAGGAAAATTTGAAAAGTCAAATTACTTCATTCTTAAAGAGTGATCATAGTATGTCCTTATTTAAAATGTACAGGAAATATGAACTTTCTTTCTGTGCATCTATAACAGTGCCCTCTTGCAGGGTACAGAGGATCCTCCATTGATGCTGCCTAATGATGTGTATGTGATATCCTGATATTTACTAAGAAGTTAGACATTCAGGAGGATTTTTTGTTCCCAGCAGACATACACATACGAATTTTTCTTCTCTATTTTTGTGTGTTTCTAACTTTTATTATTCATCTATTGGCACTTAAGTGCATTCACCAAACTGCATCATAAACATCAAAGTAGATTACTTCACTTTTCCTTTTATGAGATTATTATACTTGTCAACCAATATTTGAGCCCTTAATATGGGCAAATCATCCTAGCCTGTTAAGCACAGAGGTAAAGAGCATGGAGTTGAGAGGGCACACACCAAGATTTGAACAAATTACTTAATCTCTCTAAGTCTTCATTTTTGTATGTGAAAAATGAGAATAATTACAATGATTGAACTCATAAGGTGGATCGTAGAAAACATCTAGGTGCTACGTGCAAAGAGCTTGTTTGACTACCTGGCAAATATATCCATTCTTTATTAACATGATGGTGATGATGTTGATGGTGATGATGATGATGATGCAGCTACCAGCAGGTGTCCTTATTAGGTTGGTAAGGATGGTGAATAAGCCACAAGATCATGTCTGTGAACATTTGCATTCTAAGGCTACACTGCCTTTGCCTTCCCAACTCCGGCTCCACTCCTCATCTGTTTAAACATCTCCCAAGATAGCTCAGGTCTTCTCCTCTGTGAAGCTATTCTGAACTACTCCTCTAGAATGAACTTAAAATACATTGCTTGCACTTATATTAATTTATATCAAGTACAAACTTCTGCAGTGGAATCACTCATCCTCCGTCAACCTTATATGGACCTTTACCTCCAACCCTGATACCTAGCAAATCCTTCCACTACATTATAAATTATTAACCATAAGGTTTAGCATGTTCTCTCTTCCAAGGTATTTAGAACTTTAAAGGAGAAAGAAGCCTGCCCAAGTGGACAAAGCTAACACTTATCAAGCATGAGCTCCCAACATTTGCACCAGACAATTTCACATCATCTCATTATAAACTGACAATAATCTTTGTGAGGTTGGGGTCCTAACCTTCTTTTTACTGTGGATCCCTTTGACAATATGGAGTAGCCCATTTAAAGAGTCTTAAAACAACACTTTTAAATTCATAAAATATAATACATAGAATCTCAAAAGAAACTAGTTACTATGTTTTAAGTGCAGTCATTAGAATATTTTAAAAACCAAATTTGTGATATAGAAACGAATGTGTATTTAAACTCATTAAATAACGAGATACAACAGAGACTCTATTAACTACTATACTTAAAAATAGTGATGTTGGGGAGATGGGTTCACAATTCTGATACATGTGTACTGAAATTGAACAATTAAATAAATAGATGGTGGATGGTGGTAGCCACATTTCTCAATATTGAAGTATGAATTTACAGATAAACAAGAGGAGAAGGCTAAACTAATCTCAGCGTTAATGCATTATAGTTGCAGACATCAGTATACACTCAGCTCAATATAGATATAGATAGTTATATATAGAAATATTTACTGATATGTGTATATACATGGGTTAGTATACATATATATTTCTTTGTTCTCTCAGTTAAGAGAGCCTAATCAAATAATAGCCCATTAGCAACAGCACATCTAGAGCCCAGATCTTGGTTTCTATTACTACTCTCCAATAAAAGGAATCAGGGCTCCTCAGAGAAATGACTGATTCTAGGACTGGGGCAGGAAATACACAAAATGAACCTGGAGCATCTTGTGGTACCAGAAAGTCAGGAAGTGTTAAACACACACACAAACATGCATGCTAAACACAGATACACAGACACACACAAACTCACACACCCCAAAGGGAGTATGTCAAAGGAGCACAGGCGCCAAAAGCAAACGCTCCCAATGGCCAAAGCTGGAACAATTCAAACAACAAAATAAAGTAGTATTGGATTATAACCCAAAGGATAAAATAGATATCCATGAGTCTATACTGATATAAATAAATATCAATAATTGAATAAATTAATGTTTAGGGGAAAATAGACAAATCTGTGTGGAAGAATTCCAAATACTTTATGTACATACTCTGTCCTCAAGGAGGTGGATCATAACTCTCCACTCTTTGGGTTTGTGCTTCATAGAGTGACTTCCTTCCAACAAGTGTAGTGTGGAAGGGGTGGAGGAGTAACTTTACAGTGGAGAAATCTGAGACACGGCCTCAGCCAGGTTATCAAGGTCAACATCAACAGGCAAATCACGTTGATAGCATGTACCCTTGATAAGATGTTATAAAAAAGGCACTTTATCTGGTTGTCCTCCCAATAAACCATAATCCCAGTCTTACCATGAGAAAAGCATTGGACAGTTTACATTAGTGAGGTATGTTACAAAACACTTGATCACTGCTCCTCACAACCGTCAAGGTTGGGGCTTCCCTGGTGGCGCATTGGTTGAGAGTCCGCCTGCCAATGCAGGGGACACGGGTTCGAGCCCTGGCCTGGGCAGATCCCACATGCCAGGGAGCAACTAAACCCGTGCGCCACAAGTACTGAGCCTGCGCTCTAGAGACCGTGAACCACAACTACTGAGCCCATGTGCTGCAACTACGGAGGCCCACGCGCCTACAGCCCGTGCTCCACAATGAGAGAGGCCACTGAAATGAGAGGCCTGCGCACTGCAACCAAGAGTAGCCCCCGTTTTCCGCAACTAGAGAAAGCCCACGTGCAGCAACGAACACCCAACACAGCCAAAAATAAATAAATTAAATAAATACATTTTAAAAAGAAACTGTCAAGGTTATCAAAAACAAGAAAAGCCTGAGAAACTACCACAGCCCAGAGGAGCCTAAGGGGGCTTGATAACTAAATGTAATGTGGTGTCCTGGATGGAAGCCTGAAATGGAATTAAGGACACTAGGCAAAAGCCAAGGAAATCTGAATAAAGTACAGACTCTGGTTAATATTATTGTATTAATATTGGCTCGTTAATTGTAAAAAAGGTACCACACTAGTGTACGGTGTCAATAATCGAGGAAATTGGGAATGAGATATATAAGAACTCTGTATTATCCCCTTAATTTTTCTGTATATCTAAAACCATTCTAAAATAGATATAGTCTATTAGATAAAACAAAAAAGGTAATGATGATTTGATTGTAACATCAGACTAGTGATACTTTGAGATAACTATAAAAACTGCCTTAGGAAATTGTCTGTGGTATCTGCTGGGGATATAGTCACAGGTACTCCTAATATTATTGTGGTTTGTTGTCTGCATTTAGATTTAAAGGACATGCTAAATACTAAATTGCAGCTAGAGGTTAGTGAAATTAAAGATGTAATATTCCCATCCAGATTCCACATACACTTTGATACATATTAAGAATCCCCTGCTCTTTGGTGAGGTCTAATTTTATGAAAGTGAAACTCAGAGAGATGAATTAGGTTGTTCCAGCTTTTAAAAAGCCCGCATTCTAGGGTCAAGAATTCTTACTGAGCCTTGTTGAAACTGTTTGCTACACTACCTCCTAATTTTGGAACTGCTAAACAGAGAGTTGGGAACTCTTCCTAGATTAAAAGTACTGCCTTGGCCTTGTGCAATTATACTGTTTAGGTTGCTGGACAAATCCAAGGATAAAACTGGCCTGGACCTAGTGATGGGCAATTCCAAAAGCACGCTGAATGTGAGAAGTTCACTCACAGAGAACCCTAGTATCAAAAAGCCTCTCTACTTGGGAATGGCTGAACACCAGGAAAATAAGCCCTGGTTCAGCTGTAAAGAGAGCACATCCTTGGCCTTTTTTCCCCCTTAAGTCCGCAAACTGATGATCTGGTCAGCTTAGGAGAGGGAGGGAGGGAAGGAGGGAGGGAGGAAAATGAGAGAGAGAGAGAAACCTGTTAATAGGTGGTGCCAATTTAAAGAGAGAAGGAAAGGGTTTATTATATACGTATATGCTAATATTATTCCTAAAGCCAATTCTGATAAATCCTTCGGGAAAGAAAGAGATGCAGCCACCTGTTAATGTGGCTTCAGCTTCTTTGTTTCCAAATGTTACAGCGGTCACCAGACCAGCCATTCCACTTGGGGCGGGGCCAGGGGGTTAGAGGGGGAACATCTGTCCACTAAGGACACTACTGAACAGCAACAAAATCTTGGGGCGACCCCTCTCTCTTTCCTCGAGTGCTTTCGCTAGCCGGTCCTACTTCCCCACTCCTTTGGGAGTTTCCTGTTCCATTACGTAGGCAAGAGGGCGAGAGGTCCCAGCTTTCCTAATTGTGAGTGGTTTGGCTGGGTGTGTACGTGCGAGTAACTGTGTGTGTGTGTGTGTGTGTGTGTGTGTGTGTTGAGGGAAAGTGGAGCTTGCTACAGGGGCTTAGAAAAACTAGTCGCCAATTTAAAATATTTTCGGAGTGTCTGAATGATATCTTCAAAGCTAATCCCACTCTCAAATTCAGCGAAATGAACAATACAGATAAGGAAGATGAAGAGGGTGGAAAACCCACACAGCGGAATGGAGCTGTCCATGCCGCGGGAGTGACAGGGGAGCGCTCAGAGGTAAGGCGCTCTGCAGAGAAAGTCACTCTGGCTCTTCTCTCTCGGTCCACCAGCCGGCGACGCTTCTTCTGTAAAAGCATTCCTAGAAAATAACCCTACAACCGGGAAGGGTAGCGATCTTTGAGTGCAGTTTCCAGGAGCCGGTCCCCGCAGCAGGGAGAGGCCCCTCTCCCCCCGCGGCTGGCGCGGAATGTGGCGATCCGGCCCGGCGCGGGGGATGACTTCCTGCGGCCGGAGCTCGGCGGCGGGAGCGGCGGGAGCAGCTGCTGCAGCTGGCAGGTGGGGTGGGGGCCGGCCGAACTGACCAAGCACAGACCCGGCGCGGCGGCACTGCGGCCCCGGGGCAGCCGGCGCGGGGACATGCGCTGATTCGATCCCTCCGGAGAACGTAAGCAGCCCGGCTATTATTAGCCTCGGCCACACTGCGCGGTGCTTTCTGCTTGGTTAGTAATGGGGTTTGTAATACAGAGGGAAGAAGGGGAATATCCCTGCCACCTTCTGCAATGGGAAAAGGAGCAGCAACTGGAATTGAAATATTAATCAGCCAAGTGCTTGAGATGATTGGAGGAGCGGTGTTACTGGGCAAACAAAGAAGGCGGTCAGCCTCTGTAATCTTAAGATAATCAACCATTGCTGTGCCACACTCGCTTCGATATTGAAGAGGATTCAGAATGGAAAATAATTTGAGTTTCACTTTTACGTTGCTACCTTCAACCTTCGCTTGGTTAATTTCTGGTTTGCGAGCAGCAGGTTCTTGTCAGCAGCCTAGAGAAGTAATCGGAAATCTTCCCTCTCCTTTTGCCTTCCTCAGTCTTCTCCCTTTCCAGTTATTAGAATGGGTCTGCACATTTCAACGTCAAACACCCACTTCAATACTGAACCTTTAGAAAGAATCTCAAATTAGAGGAGAAACTTACCTCCTGGAGTTCAGCTTGGGTTGAGCAGCACTTGTCCCCACTTCTCCCTTCATTTACCATCTTCTCTTGTCAATCATTTCATTGATTCCCCCACCCCCCACCCCGGGGATGCTGTGCTCATTAACAAGCCAGCTCTTGTCAGCTCCTGTCCACCACCTCTGTTCCGTGACTGATTTTTCAAGGACCCAGAAAGGACATTGCCTTATACCATGTTTGGACTATTATCTGTGTCCTTCCCCAAAATACATGGCATGAAAAATCCTTTAAACCCAGTACCAACATGGTTTCCGATAACTCCCTTCATTGTAGTCACTGCAGCTACCAGATGGGTTTCGAGGACAGCAGAATCTGTTGGGGTGTGAGAAAGAGGGCTATACCTACATATTTTGCTCCACGTGCATAAGAATAGGTGGAAGTAGAAATGCAAATGTCAGTCTGTCCCGTTTTTCTTGAAGCTTTTTTAGTCCAGCTAGGTTGTGAGACACCTAGCTGGGTAGGGTATGGGGCAAGTCCTCCTGCAAAAGCAAGCAGTGTGTTTGTCCTAGGATTCCCCCAATAACCTCAAAAGAGATTCCAGAGAGGCTTTTCCCACAGGCAGTCAGAAAGCCAGAGGAGGTGGGCAAGGTAAACCTCAGGTTATTTGGGCATCCTCAAGTTAGTCTCCCCTTTTGGGGGTTCTGACCTAGGATTTCCCCACAAACGCTTTGCTGCTGAGCTCAAGTGCCCATTCTTGTTGCTCACCTAGGGATGTACAATTGAATGATATTCTGTGAAATGGTGAAGATTGCTATGGTGGGGATTACAAATGTGCCACTTCACCAACAGAGAACAGTTGCAATAAGCCAGACTGTGTGGTGTCTGTGTGCCAATATTCCATTTAAAAAGAGATTTGTTATCTTTAAATCTGAAATTAAAGAGACAGTTTGACTCAAAAGGCCATGGGTTTTATTTTAACAAATTAAAATAGGAGACCAATGAAAAAGAGGTCCAGGGTTTATAGCTAACCTTCTTACCTTCTTTTTTAAAATATTGCTTTAGAACAAGATACTGGTTCTGAAAAATCATGTTACTTCTATTATATATCGTTATTGTTTTTCTGATTATAAATTCTCTATTTATAGATACACTTTGGAAAGAGTTGAGGTGGTTTCTTTGTCTCTATCTTCAGTATATGAGGCAGAAGGAGTGGAGGGGGGTGGGCAAATCCCACTCCAAATGGCCCCCTCAGAGAACTGTTCCCCGGACCATGCAAACCTCTGGACCGATATTGTTTTGGCTGGTTGTTATTATTATCTTTAAATGTGGTTTGGGTTTGAAATATTAAATTTTCAATATTCTAAAATTTTGGCTCAGGCACACCAACTAGAAGAGAGAACAAAGAACAAGAATAGCAAAACTATTTTCCACCTTTCTTACCTAATTGTAAAATATTTAATTATATGAATAATTATTCTGAATAATAAGTGAAAAACATATTAAAATAATAATTCATTTTTTAGAAAGTAGCCCAAGGTTTATGAAATACAGGTTAGTGCAATTGATCTTAAGTACAGTAAAAATTTCTGTAATTTTGAAAGGTGTTTTTATGTTGAGTATTAGTACATGAAAATATGCTAATGATGGTTAGAAATTGAAATGTCTGTTACTTGGTTTCTGAAGAAACTGAGTTCTTTGGCAAGAAATGGGTCAGGATTAGGGGACTGGAGCCGCCAAAGCCGGCATCATACCTGCCAGTGATTGTATAGGTGAGATGAATGCATTAAGTTATGGATTAGGGTTGGAGAAGCCTTCTGGGGAAGAAAGAAAACAAGATAGAAAATAGAATTTGTTATTTTAGTGCAACTAAGATAATTAAATTTAAGGTATTTCTGAATTTGGACTTCGTTATATTTAAACAATTTCTGAGGAAAGTTTCTAAATTCAAAGCCCTAGGTAGAAATAGTTGTATGATTTCCTAACCGAAACTAATTTATGACTCTATTTCCTTTGTTAAAAACGTTTCCCAGAGAAAGGAAAAATTAATTGCCCCGTGTTAAGGAGGAGTAATACCAAATAGAAGGATGTATTCTATTAGTTGCTAAATGAACTGTAGGAACTTTTTTGTAGATATGACAAGATAGAATTGAAATCAATCTGCTTTCCAATCACGTAAAAAAAAAAACATGTAGTCTGGTGGGTGGTCAGTGTTATCAGTAATTTAAGACTTGAGTACCCACTTAGGATTCACAAAGTTGCCCTCTCTTTACAAAAGGCATTTTCTGGTGCTGCATTACTGCCATTAGCTACAATTGAAATAGACTTATCCTGAGATTTTGAAAAACAGAAAAAGAAATAGTAGGATTCATAAGGCTTTGCCTCCACTGAGAATGGGTAGAAAAAGTGCTATTTTGAAAGTTATCAATGGCCTCTTAATTGCCAGATTTCTGCGCTGTTTCAACCTGCTCTTTATGCCTTTATTTTTAAGTTCTCTTCTAAGTTCTTTTTTAAAAATTTTACTGCTTAGTGTTTTATTCACTAAAATAGCATTTTTAATTGAAGTATAGTTGATGTGTAATATTATATAAGTTACAGGTGTAAAATATAGTGACTCACAATTCTTTTTTTTTTTTTTTTTTTTCTTTTTGCGGTATGCGGGCCTCTCACTGTTGTGGCCTCTCCCGTTGCGGAGCACAGGCTCCGGACACGCAGGCCCAGCGGCCATGGCTCACGGGCCCAGCCGCTCCGCGGCATATGGGATCCTCCCAGACCGGGGCACGAACCCGTATCCCCTGCATCGGCAGGTGGACTGTCAACCACTGTGCCACCAGGGAGGCCCGTGACTCACAATTCTTAAAGGTTATACTCCATTTATAGTTATAAAATATTGGCTATATTTTCTGTGCTATGCAGTATATCCTTATAGCTCATTTTATAATAATAGTTTGTACCTCCTAGTCTCCTATCCCTATACTGTTCTTTTTTTAAAAATTAAATACTTGTGTTCAAAAGTATTATTAATAAGTAATACATAAAGAGATATCTCTTTATCTAGTTTCTCACTAATCCCCTTAAATTACCTCATGACCAGCCTAGAACAAGTGCTGTTTATTTCTAGTTTGTGCCTCATGATATCACGACTATATGTCTTCATTTGTTCCTTTCACTCACCCTGCTACACGTTGAAACCTTGCTCACAGCATACACTGCCTCTTCCATGAACCCTTCCCCATACCCACCTTCCTTCTCATTTCAGATGTGTTTCTCCCTTGTCTAAATGCCTGTGGCACTTTCTATTTTGGTCTATCCTTTAGTTTGAACATGATTTGCTGTTGTAAAATAACCCTAGGGAGCAGAGTCTTTGACTAACAACTTTTTATCACCTGAAACTCATAATACAGTGCCCAGCTATGTATATGCAAAGTAGACGTTCAGCAATTTGATTTTAGTGAAGAAATTAGCTATTATTTTCCAGGGGTGTATATCCACCTACTCTAATATCCAAGTTAGGCTCTAAATAGTGTGTGCAGGTACATTTTAGTTTAAAATCCCTATATAATAATATAGTGAAAGTACATTCAAACAGTTATATTCAACAAAAGTTATTGTGAGCTTACATGCCCTTAAGTGGATATTGGCTCATCCGTATCAAAAAGCATAGTAAGCATTACAAAAGAAAACTTTAAAGAAGACATTGTACCAGCTTTCAGTATGCTTTCATTCTACGGAAAACAAGTAAGCAGGGGAAGATGTCTTGCGTAAATAAGTACTAGTCTTAAAGCGCTCTGCTAGGTACTTTCATCTATGGTGTATAATTTCATCCTTCTACTATATGCTAATTTTACACTGAGACTCAGAGATCTTACCTAAATGGCAGAGATTCTTTCCACATTCACATGCTGTTCTTTGAAGTGTTAACGAGTGAAGGAAAACTATAAAAACATAATCAGAGTAGTTTAAAATGGTTTTGTGGTCAGGCTTTCCAGTGCTTTTTAAACTTTTGGGTCTTAACATCCCCTTTAATAATTCAATAAAGGCTATGCGTCCACTCCCCAAGTACATACACAACACACACACATAGAATTTTGCCTGTAATTGCAGGTGTTCGCGGACCTAATAAAGCCCTCCTTTGCAAATGCTTTAAGGACATCTACGCTGGGCTCAGTTTTTCGTTTTGCTTGTTTTATGCTTAATATTTATTTTTGTACCTATTAAAATTAAACAAATTGTTATCTGTTATAGTTGAGATATAAACCTAAGCAGCTTCGTACTTTACAACTTTTCTTTTTGCATTTTTGTATTCTGTCCTTCTCTCTCACACAAACACACAAATTTATATAAATGAGATCAAATAATACTTTCCTGTGAAGAGAATGCTTAGAATTTATTCTTAACGATGTTTCTATATATCACACATCAGTGTTAGCTATAGTCATCATGTTGTACATTATGTCCATAGTATGTATTTATCTTACAATTGGAAGCTTGTACCTTTGACCGTCTTCCTCCAATTTCTCCTCCCCTGACCCTCTGTCTCCTGTAACCACAGGTCTGATCTCTTTTTCTGATTGTTTTCTTTTTCTTTAGGTTCCACATATAAGTGAGATCATATAGTGTTTGCCTTTCTTTCTCTGACTTATTTAACTTAGCATAAAGCCTTCAAGGTCCATTTCTGTTGTCTCAAATGGTAGCATTTCTTTGTTTTCTTACAGATGAATAATATTTCAGTGTGTGTGTGTGTGTATATACATATAATACGTATATATCTATAAATATATAAAACAACCTCTTTACCCATTTGTCCATCAATGGGCACTTAGATTGTTTCCATGTCTTGGCTATTATAAATAATGCTGCTATGAACATGGGGGTGCAGATATCTTTTTGAGTTAGTGTTTTCATTTTCTTTGGATATATTCCCAGAAGTGGAGTTGCTAGATATATGTAGTTCTAGTCTTAATTTTTGAGGATCCTCCATACTGTTTTCCATACTGGCTTTACCAATCTACAATCCCACCAACAGCACAAGGCTTCCCTTTTCTCCACATCCTCACGAACATTTGTTATCTCTTGACACTTTTGAGGATGACTGTTCTAACAGGTGTGAGGTAATATCTCAATGTGGTTTTAATGTGCATTTCCCTAATGACTAGTGGTATTGAGCATCTTTTCATGTACCTGTTGGCTTTTCGTGTGTCTTCTTTGGAGGAATGTCTATTCGGGTCCTTTGCTCATTTTTTTAATTGGGTAATTTTTTTTTTTGCTATTGATTTGTATAAATTTTTAATTTATTTTTGATAGTAACCCTTATCAGATATATGGTTTACAAATATGTTTTTCGCATTCTATAGGTTGTCTTTTCAATCACTTTGTTGATTTGTTTTTGCTTTTGTTTGCTGTGCAGAAGCTTTTTAGTTTGATGTAGTTCCATTTGTTTATTTTTTATTTTGTCGTTTGTGTTTTCAGTGTCATATCCAAAAAGTCATTACCAAACCCATGTAATGAGCTTTATTCCTATGTTTTCTTCTGGCAGTTGCATAGTTTCAGGTCTTACATTTGAGTCTTTAATCCAATTCAAGTTAGTTTTGTGAGTGGTATAAGATATTGGTCCAATTTCATTCTTTTACATGTGAATATCCAATTATCCCAGGGTTCCCTTGTATGTAACTTCTCTCTTTTCTCTTGCTGGTCTTAAAATTCTTTCTTTGTTTTTGACTTTTGATGATTTAATTGCAATGTGTCTCAGAGTAGCCCTATTTGAGTTCAACCTATTTGGGCTTGTTTGGACTTCATGGATATGGATGTCCATTTCTCATCCTAGGTTTGGGAAGGTTTCATCCACTATTGCTTTAAATATACTTTTTTTTCCCTTTCTCTCTCTCTTTTCTTCTTCTGGGATTCCCATACATGAACATTGTTTACTTTATTGTGTCCCATAATTTCCATAGGCTTTCTTCACTCTTTTTATTCTTTTCCTTTTTGTTCCTTTCACTGGGTAATTTCTAAAGTCCTGTCCTCCAGTTTGCTGATTCTTTCTTCTGCATGGTCGAATCTACCTTTGAAACTTTCTATTGAATTCTTCAGTTCAGTTATTGTATTTTTAAAATCTAGTGTTCCTGTTTCTTTGATATTGCTACTTCCTTGTCAAACTTCTTGTCTTGTTCAAGCATTGTTTTCCTAATTTCACTTAGCTGTCTGTGTTTTCTTGTAGTTCACTAAACTTCCTTAGGAGGATTATTCTGAATTCTTTGACAGTTCATAGATATTCTTTTTTTTTTTTTTGTGGTGTGTGGGCCTCTCACTGTTGTGGCCTCTCCCGTTGTGGAGCACAGGCTCCGGACGTGCAGGCTCAGCAGCCATGGCTCATGGGCCCAGCCCGCTCTGCGGCATGTGGGATCCTCCTGGACCGGGGCACGAACCCGCATCCCCTGCATCGGCAGGCGGACTCTCAACCACTGCGCCACCAGGGAAGCCCAGATCTTCATTTTTTTAAGGTCAGTTATTGGAGTTTTATTACTTTCCTTTGGTGGTGTCCTATTTGCCTAATTTTTGTGATCCTTGATTCCTTACATTGGTATCTGCATATCTGAATAATTGGGCTCTTCCTCCAGACTTAACTGGGTATTATATTCAGTAGTAGTAGTACATGGGGCTATGAATTAGTTTCCTGGCAGAGAATCAGAGCTTGTATAGGACCTGGCTCTGGACAGGACCCAGAGCCTGTATAGTTCATTGTTTGGGAACCCAAATCAGGCCAGAGTGTGCACTTAATTCCCTGGTCAGGTGAGGGCACTGGTTTTGCCCTGCAGAAGGGGGAGGCCACAGGCTGTGCTGTCTGTTCAAGTGCCACTGTATCTAGGGCTGTTTAATGGGCTGTACAGCTTCCCATGTTCTCTGGTTAGGTTCCCCAGTTGGACATGCTGAAGGCTGTATTCAGTGATGAGTAGGGCTATGAATTAGATTTCCTGCCTGGGTGCAGCAGGAGAAGCAGCTCTAAAGCCAGTAAAGCTCTTTGTTGTCTTAACTCAAGCTGATCCACACTCCACGTTCTGTGGCTGAACAAGGCCACTGGCTTTGCTTTGCAGACTATCAGCTCTGTCTACCCTTCTCTAGGCTTGAGCACTGCTTGGCTGCACAGTTTCTAGGAGTTGTCACCAATCCTTCTAGTCAGATGGGCCAGGAAGACACTCTCCACAGCAGATGGGATGGGGCTAGTCCCAGTTCCTTTGCCTGGGTGGGATGAGGAGGGACCACTCCAGGCGACTCTTAATTTCTCAAACAGGCTCCCCAGTTGGGAGGAGCTGGGAGCTCCTCTCAGCCTTGGATATGAATGAATCTCCCTGCCTGTGCATGGTACAGGATCCCTCCACACCTGATACTGGCTCTGCTTTGTACCAGAGCCAGTGATGAGCTCTGGCTGCCTGCCTCTTGGCTGGAGCACGACTGGGCCAAATGGCTTCCAGGATTTATTGCCAGCGCTTTTGGTCATATGGCCAGAAGACACTCTCCACAGTGGGTGGGCTGTGACTCTGCTCTTTCCCTGGGTATGGGCAAACCAGGTTCAAGGGCCAGATGCGTATCAGGTGGATCTGTACCCTGCTGAGTTCCCCGGTTGTAGTGTCCCACCAACCTGGCTCTGTAGATAAGCAAAGGTGCCAGTTGTGATCACTACTTGGGCACTGCAGGTATGAATTCCATCGGTCGCAATCCATGTGCTGGCTGTTGCATGCCCCTTCCCCCTTCATCACAGTCCAACTTTTAGTGGTCAAACCCTGCAGATTCCCCTGCAATCCCAGTGGAGCAGGTTAGAGCAGTGGCTCCCACAAAGCAACCCCAATGCTAGTGGTGGTGCTTGCTGTCCCCCAGTTCTCTTCTCCTACTGGAGGAACCAGAGGTTCAGGGGAGACCTCACCCATGGTGCTCCACTGGCTTGGGGGAGGGGCAGTGTGGTCAACGTGTAGCTCCTTTTCTCACCCTTCTAATGCAGTCTGTCTTGGTCTTTGTGGTGCACGGGGGTGCTTCAGCCTCACCTCCATGTTCTAGGATTCTCTCAAATAGTGTCCTGTTTCCAAATAATTGTTAGGTGTTCCTCCTGTGGGGGACGTGGAGCCAGGAATGACCTTGGTGATGTCACCCCACTCTGGGCTTACTTTGACAATATGTGTGTCCTTTATAGCCCAGACATTTCTGGTACTTGAAATGAGGTTCTCCTTTTATTGTTCTCCCTGCTTTAGGACCTAAACTGGGAGCTCTTCATTAGCACTGGCACAAAGGCTGCTGAGATGACTAGGAAGCAAGTGCCAAGGAGGATAGTGAATCAAAGAACCTTGATTCATGGAAAAGGAATCCCAGAAGGAGCTCTAAACGTTACACATTCCAAAGGATTTATTCAGGGTTTCCCAATCAAAATCATTTTTACAAAAAAGAAACAGTTCTCAGACTTCGAGTAGTATACTGCCAAGTATGTGGAAGAACATTGCCAGCAGTTGAGTGGTGTGGTCTGCTTTGAAATATATTCAGTTTGCTTAGGATGGACATATGTCTACTTCAAAGTTACTATTTCTTTCTAGTAATGCTGTCTACAGTACTATATTTGCTTTTGGCAAGTTAAGAAAACAATGACATCCCTCCCAGGTTCTAAAACAATTACCAGCATAAAAATACATTAAACTTTTTAGCTGATACTTAAGGAAACCAGTACTAGCTAGCATTCCTACTGATGCTAGTATTCAAAGAGAGGCGTGACAAAACCATTAATCTAGAAAACACCAGGTTGGAAAGATGGAGAGAAAGAACTCAAGAGGACTACTTAAGCTGTTGCTTTCTTTACATGTCCCCAAATATGATAATAACCATATAAGCTCCTAAAATAAGTGCAATTTTATGCAAACTTCATAGTATGCCTAGTATGAGGTAAATTTGTACTTTATTTTATAGTATATTTTTATTTTTTATTTTGGTAAAATGTCCCATAATGTAAAATTTACCATTTTAACCATTTTTAAGTGTATCATTTATTGGTATTAAGTACATTCACAATGTTGAGCAACCATTACCATTATCCATTTTAAGACCTTTCTTGTTATCCCAAACAGAAACTGTACGCACTAAACAATAACCCCTTATTTCTCCCCTCCCCTTAGCCTCTGGTTAACTCTATTCTATTTTCTGGGTTTATAATTTGCCTATTCTAACTACCTCATATAAGTGGAATCATATAATAGTTGTCCTTTTGTGTCTGGCTTCTTTCACTTAACATAATGTTTTCAAAGTTTATCCATGTTATAGCATGTAGCAGCATTTCATTCCTTTTTAAAGCCATACAATGTATAGTGATTTTTAGTTGCAAAACACTTTTAGTACATTGTGTTTCTATTATATTAATGATATCTAGCATATATCACTACCATATTACCTTTAGTAGATGCCCAGTAATGTGTACTATGAGTGAGCCATAATTTCATTCAGTCAAAACCCATTGATAAACAGTTATTAAGTTCCAAACAGTTTTATGATTTCAATAAATGTGGTAATGGACATAGAGGTTCATGTCTTTATGTCCTGGAGCTTTTACTTTTGATGGAAGAATTCTTGGAGTGGCATGGAATGGTATTGTTGGATCAGAGATTATGCAGAAACATTTATCATTTGAATACATACATTGACTATAAAAACCATCAACTTCTTCAACAGATAATATTCCTGTATTTTATGTAACCATTTATGACTATCTTAAAAATGAATGCAAGTAATGTAAGGGAATCCACTTAATGTGATTTGAGCAAGGAAACATTCTCACTTTTTTCATTTCTAGTTCATGGAAGAAAATTCCTATACACAAGTATTGAAATATTTCAAGTCTCTGGATCACACATTTCATCATTTCAAAAATATTGCAGGATGTCAGTCAAGTCTTGTAACAACAGTGTAGAAAACTAGTAACATTTATAGCTAGTTTGTTTTAAGCTTCAGCAATGGATCAATTCTATCCAGCCTAATCTGTAATTTTAATTAGATTAATTTTTAAAATAAAAAAGATTAATTTTTTAATTTAAAAGTATTTTTAGTTCATATTTATGTACCTGCATTATGGTAAATCTTTTATTTTGTTGTTTTTTTTCTTAGTTTCTCTTCAGAGTATCTTTTAAAATTTATTTTTAAACAGAATAATTAAAGCCCAAAGATGAGAATGTCTCATTTAAGATAAACTAAAGGACGTTGGAATAGCTGAAGTATGAACACAATTGGCACAACTTTTCACTACCCTCCTTAGAAGAAGACTGTTTTGATTTGCATGGTCCAAGAAAGGAGAAACAGATAACTTGCTGGGGATTGCATCCTGCTTTACTTAAATTAGACATTAACAGGCTAAAAGGGCAAGGATGAAGCAACATGTTTATAACATATTTTTGAAAAGCTACTTAAAGGTGAAGGGTGGCAAGAACATAGACAGACACACCCTAGACATTTCACTACAATATTTTAAGGTATGCCTTTTCTTTGGTTGATAGGGATGGAGGGACCTATTAATAAACATTTCTCCTATTTACTTTTGTCTTTATTGCTGTCTAATCAAACCCTCATTAAAAAACAGACATAAAACAAATAAGCATTCTGACTTTTGCCTGAATAAGCAACAACAAGCTCACATCTTAAACAATGGACTGCAGTGGCGATGAGACTGAGGATCCTTGGTCATTGCAACAGTAGCAGCAACACAACCTGCTTTGTTCCTTCTGTTGTATACTGCAGAATCTGAGTAAACAGAGAGAAGTCAGTGATACCTTTAGTGCCATTTCTTACACTCCTCTCCATGATCTTTCACACTCAGGTTCTCTGGTCATCTCAATGTAGTGAAAAACCACCAGGATGTTAATACCCTCTATCCATTCACAAAACTTAATGCTTCTGAGACTTGCAGGAACAATGTTGAATCTGAATTGGTGGTACCCAATAGAGTCACTAAGAATAATCCGTCAGACTCACCAAATCCAAATTCAGATTTAAAGGCCATCAAATTTTAAAGATAATGAAGATTTTAAGATTTCCATATTTATTATATATGGTCATATGTAAAAATTTAGAAAAGTAAAATTACATGTATAGGTTTTTAATTATAAGCTATATTCACTGGAGAATTAATGCATTTTTAAAAGGATTCATTCTGAAAAGATTACATTAGCACTTTTTTTAAACCACTACCCTCAAAAATAAATTATGACAAATCATTGTTCACCCAAGTTTATGTCTCATCTCAAGGAAGTGAGTTGTTCTTGGGGAAATTGCTTTCATCTAATTTGTGCTTTCCTGCAGTGGATCAAGCTGAAATGAAATGGGGCTGACATTCTTAACTATTATTACGTGCCCACATTTACCGAAATTACCTAATGATCAGTACCGAAGAGTTTTATAATAAATAAATATGTATGTACTGAGAGTCTCCACTGATAAAAGTTAGTTGAGACATGGCTGGTGATCCCATAGAAGAGATATCTAGCTTATATTTCTTACATCATCTCCATAGGAGAAAGCAATCCAGGATTGCAAAGCAAGGCATGAGACAGTAGCATCTGGTGTATTTTATAAACGTTTAGATTTCTAGGGAGCTCATTGGTATTACATATTGTGGTAAGCACTCAAATGTAAACTGTTACTTTAAAATAGTAAAATATCAAGACCGTACAAATTCCTGCAACTTAAATGGTCAGTTTGGTATTTGGCTTTATGATAGGCATCTGCAAGATATTTATTAAACAACCAAATGAACCAATACCATTTAATTTTGAAAACTGCCTTCCTAATACAAAAGAATTGGTATTCTACACAAGTTCCTTGTGATTATTTTTGTAGGTGTGGTGGGAATGAATTATGGATGGCACTACCCTTTCTCCTGTTTCTTTTTTTTTTTAATTTAAGTAATTTATTTATTTATTTATTTTTGGTTGCGTTGGGTCTTAACCTCTGTGCGAGGGCTTTCTCTAGTTGCGGCGAGTGGGGGCCACTCCTCATCGCAGTGCGCAGGCCTCTCACCGTCGCGGCCTCTCCCGTTGCGGAGCACAAGCTCCAGATGCGCAGGCTCAGCAGCCGTGGCTCACGGGCCCAGCTTCTCCGCAGCACGTGGGATCCTCCCAGACCAGGGCTCGAACCCGTGTCCCCTGCTTTGGCAGGCAGACTCTCAACCACTGCCCCACCAGGGAAGCCCTCTCCTGTTTCTTGTCTGAGGTTTGGTTAGGTGGAAATTAGAGATGATGGACCTTAAAGTTTGAACAGTTCAAGACACTCAACCAGTAAGTCAGAAAGAGAAAGACAAATACCGTATGCTAACACATATACATGGAATCTAAGAAAAAAAAAGGTCATGAAGAACCTAGGGGTAAGATGGGAATAAAGACACAGACCTACTAGAGAATGGACTTGAGGATATGGGGAGGGGGAAGGGTAAGCTGTGACAAAGTGAGAGTGTGGCATGGACATATATACACTACCAAATGTAAAATAGATAGCTAGTGGGAAGCAGCCACATAGCACAGGGAGATCAGCTCGGTGCTTTGTGACCACCTAGAGGTGTGGGAAAAGGAGGGTGGGAGGGAGGGAGACGCAAGAGGGAAGAGATATGGGAACATATGTATATGTATAACTGATTGACTTTGTTATAAAGCAGAAACTAACACACCATTGTAAAGCAATTGTATTCCAATAAAGATGAAAAAACAAAAAACAGTGAGTAGAATTCAAATAAGTAATAGTAGATATAAAAATAATAAAAAAGAAATTTTGGCAAAAAAAAAAAGTCACTCAACCAAGCACAATCCATTTACCCAGGACAAGAAAACATATGACATTACTCTTCTTTTTTCAACCACCATGGATTCGAACTTCTAGAAAACTGAAAATGCAAGATACAGGGTTTATTTATTTTTTTAAGTAATTTATTTAATTCTGGCAGCGTTGGTTCTTTGTTGCCGTGCCTGGGCTTTGTCTAGTTGCGGGGAGTGGGGACTACTCTTCGTTGTGGCGCGCAGGCCTCTCATTGCGGTGGCTTCTCTTGTTGCAGAGCACGGGCTCTAGGGCACGCCGGGTTCAGTAGTTGCAGCGCATGGGCTCAGTAGTTGTGGCTCGTGGGCTCTAGAGCGCAGGCTCAGTAGTTGTGGCGCATGGGCTTAGTTGCTTTGCGGCATGTGGGATCTTCCCAGACCAGGGTTCGAACCCATGTCTCCTGCATTGGCAGGCGGATTCTTAACTGCTGCACCAGGGAAGCCCAAGATACACATTTTAATAAGAAAATATTAGTCAACAGTTCTCTTATCTCTGTGTCTTTTTCTATCTCATTGATTGTGAAGAATACAATCATAGAGAAAGCAAAATCTACATCAGTTGAAAATTTTTTCCACCTGCATGCATGTTATAGTGGATGTGTAACATCTTCACAGGGTTTGTGAAATCACTATTTCACCACAGAAATTAAATATGACACTAAAATGATCTGACACTAATTAGTCCATTGAATAAGGGGAGGAGGATCGGCATCTTGGTCATCGTTTAGAAGAAAAAAAAATCATTAACCTGTTAGGCAAAATACTTGTCTTTAAATTATCCCTTAATAAATATAATAGAAAATGAAATAAAATGGCAGTACAGTGTTTTGAAAGGAAAGCAATTGGGTGATCTCAAAGTGAGTGAGTATAAAAATCAATATTTTTTGTTTAGTTTGTTAATAATTTTATTCTTAGAGCTCTCAGGCAGCTAGCTTTTGGTCATTTTTAAGATCAATCAAAAAGTTCTAAACATTATTTTTAAGGTATGCAGATCACTAGGCCCTCCTCTCCTCCTTTCTCTCTTTCTTTTAATTTTTTAATTTATTTTGGGGAGTTTTGGCTACCATTTATGTTCTAATCATGTTTTTCAGGAAGTGAATTTGAACTTTGAACCTCACCTAGTTTGAATCCTACCTCTATTGTTTTCTATCTCTATGACTTAGGGTAAGTTACTTAACCACTGTGAATTGTTTCTGGATATTTAAAACAGGAAAATCACAGGGTTGTTGCGAAGATTAAAGAAGATAACATAAAAGGGAACTTACTGCATTGTTTGAGACATAGTAAGGGTTAGTAAATATTTCCAGTTTTTATCTTTCTAATTCTCGAGAGCAGTTTACAATGAGATCTCATTACCACAGATTTTCCCTAAAATTATGAACCTTTTCCTACCCCTCTCCGTTTTAAAGCAAACCTTGAAATGACTGAACCTCATAGGAAGATGTCTCAATGCAGGGAATCCCAGTAGCAGGAGAGGTTGAAGCTACCACAATGCAAAGTTGTCAGGCTCTGATCTGGCAGTAGCTGTGGGAATTAGCCTTAGCTTCTATTTTTAACTCTGCAAGGAGTTGATTGGATGACCTGGGAAAACTCAGTTGGCATCTTATTTTCTTTCTGAATTTCTTTCTGCATCTTATTTTCTTTCTGAATTGTACCATTTGTCTAATCACTCTTTTCACTGACTCATTATCAGAAATGATATCAAGGGTGTTGATTTCAGAAGTAATGTTATAGAAAATGGGAATTGTTCCCTTTCTTAAAAGCAATAGTTGACAATTTTATTTTATTTTTTTCTGGTACAGTATTGAAGTTCCTGGGAGAGGGCAACTTTAATTTATAAAGAGTTGTTAACATTCACTTCCTCTAACAAAAGCCTTTAAAGGTAATACTACTAATTATCTGCCTTGTACCCCAGTCTTTTTTTTTAATATGTAACTGTTGAAGTTTTTTAATGTTAATCAATATCATTAAGTTGTCCAAAAAGGAAAATTAATCTGTTACTCCATTGTACATCATATACAAAGGAATCTTCTTGGTATATGATATCTTTCTATTTGACTGAATCTCAATGAATTGAGAGAGTACATGTAAGAATTTTAATATTCAGAGTCTTATTCATAAAAGTGCACTACTGAGTAGATTGAATCACTAGCAACACCTTTAAACTGAAATCAAAAATAGAGCCTCAATTAACGTGAAAACTTTAGTAGCAGAAACACCTGCCTATAAAAACTACACTGTTAGTACACAGGCGAGCTTTAGTATGATAACAGTTTTGTTGGGCTTGAAAAGAACATAATTTTACATTTTTTTCTTATTTGACTTTTTATCATTATGTGGACAATTTAGGTCTAAGGAAACAAGTACAAAAACTGCCTAAAGCCTTCCATTTAATATGTAAGCCATAGTTGTCCGCAAGAGAGAATTTTGTGGTGATCAACAGCTCTAGCCAAATCGGCAATAATTTATTTTAGTTGGTAGAGTCTAATCATGTGTACCTAACTATGTTCTTTTAAGTAAAAAGTGTAAAACATTTTTAGTAGTAAGTTTGTCCTGAATTTCCAAGTCAATATTTTTAATCCCTGTTTGAATACTGAATTCATTAGCTATTCACCAAAGGCTTGAGGCATAGATTTTGGGCCTAGTCTGCTTCTAAGATGAGATGTAGCAAACAGTCTAAATTCCAGTTTTAAATATACACGTGCAAACACATATACACATATATTATACAAAGATTTATATACAGACATTCCCCGAATTACAATGGTTCGACTTACTGATTTTTCATCTTTACCATGGTGCGAAAGTGATACTCGTTTAGTAGAAACTATAGTTTGAATTTTTTCACTTTTTCAAAGTATACTTTGAATTTAGAGTAGAAACTATACTTTTCCCAGACTCCTGATATGCAGCATGATGCTCTCTTGTGATGCTGGGCAGCAGCAGCAGCAAGCCACTCCTCCCACTCAGTGACTCGATCACAACTGACACACTTACAACCGTTCTGGTTTTCACCTTCAGTACAGTATTCAATAAAACAAATGAGATATTCAACAGATTATTATAAAATAGGCTTTGTGTTAGATGATTTTGCCCAACTTTAGGCTAATGTGAGTGTTCTGAGCACATTTAAGGTAGACTAGGCTTAACTATGACAGTTGGTAGATTGGGTGTAGTATAAGCATTTACAATTTATGATATTTTCAATTGATGATGGGTTTATCAGGATGCAATGCCATAGTAAGTTAAGGAAGATCTGTATTTTATGTGTATTATATATATTCATTATATTATCCAATTATGTGTATATATGCATATATATGCATGTATATATGTCTGCTTTCATGAACATTTGCCTTCTATTTCAAATATTTGATTATATTTATTTATTTTTATTTTTTTTCTTTGGTTATATTTAAAATAAACAGACAAGTTCTTGGAGAAGCATTTGAAGAATCTTTGTTTCCAGAGTCAAGTTTTGCAAAGAAAACTTATTTTTTCACTAGCTGTTTATTTTTCAATAGTTAAAAAAAATATTTTTAAATTTTAAAGTGATTCTTTAATATATGAATATGAATATGTATTTACTTCAGGTGCTATATATGTTATTTATACATATGTGTATTTATATATATTTAAATGTTTTTAAACCTGATCTTACTGGGTTATGTCTACTATCCAATTATGTGAGAATAGTGAGATTGTTGCCTTTCAGCTTGGAACATGCTTCTGTTTCATTTGATTATATTTTATCCATTAAGTGCTCTGGCCTTCCATTAGCTCTTTTGCTTTGAGGAATACATTTTATAGTGCATTAGAAATATTCTTCAATTTTTCATGCCATAATTTTCCAGTGTCTCACAAAATCATAATTTGGAATGTTCTGACTTGAAGAGTGTTTCAGAATAGAGACTTGTCCCTTTTGGAATCATCAGATCTGTTGGTTAGGTACAGTATTTCTTATTTTTTCTGTTGGGGAAAGGGAGGAAGGAAACTGCAGTATGGAACGTTCCAGTTTTTTTTTTTTTCTTACGCTTATACCAAAAAAATGCACTCTTCTAGTAAAACTAGAAACATGAGAGTGGCAGTTACATAGTTCCAAATTAGGACAACCTAATATACTGTAATTTTTTCAAGTAAAAGAATAACCCAGGTAGTATATACTATTAACTAGATTTTTTAAAACAGCCATTTGTTGCTTAATAATTCTATTCTTTTTCCATTCTTAGTTTCATAACATTTTTACACAAAGGTTTATATTAACAAATGCCATCAGTTGTATTGTTGGTTTCCTCCTGCTTTCTGATGAGTTCTATAATTTAAAAATGCTTAAAGTCCAGACTTCTCAACTAGAAAACATTAGCACAGTAAAAGCAGTGTTTTTAAAATTAATTCTAGAATATATTTCTCTTGATGGTAAAGACATATAAGATTACAAATGTGTATGTTTGGATGCTTTATAAATAAAAGTAATATGATTAATCATGTATTAATTTATACTACCAGAAATTCCCTCTAAATCCTTTCTAGGACACAAACATTTATGACATTTCTATATTGTTCTCATTTTATTATTTTAATGAAATATTATACAGGTAGTATTTCATAAAAACATTGCATCAATTGTAATACAAGTTTAGGAATCTTAATTTGGTATGTAAATATACTAACTTCTGTTGAAATTGCTATAGCTTAGGGTCAAAATTAATTTGAAGGTTATTAGTGTTATTATTCTGGTTTTTATTAGCTGCTGTCTCAAATTAATTATAAAGACAAAAATATCCCTGGCTTAGAGTTTCTGCACTATTAATGACATACCGAGATGTCTCTTGGGTATCGGTAAATGATATATTTTAGAGCATAACTTACGAAATGACTTGCCGGTTGGCAGACCACCTTTGACAATAAAATATATTTGATAGTCTACCTTTGCAAATTCATTGTACCACACAAATGTGATCTTGGTAATTGACATATGACTATTAAGCTTCAATCATTCTCCATAATATTCCTATTAGCAATTATTAACAGAATAAAGGGGAGATAACAATTCTATAGTATTTATTCAGATTTTTATTTAAAGTCAAGTATAATCTATATTTCTATATTGCTTTTTTAATCTAACACCTCACTTAAGTAGAAGGACGTGTTCTAGAGGTTTGTTATCAGCTTTTAAATGAAGTCATCTTTATCTTTTATTTAAAAATACTAAAAACAAGTTTCATGGTCTTTAATTAAATATAAATAGTGGAATTGTCTATGAAACTTTTGAAGTGGTCAATCACAAAAAAACATAGGGATATCCTTTAAAGCAGGGGTCCCCAACCCCCTGGCTGTGTGAGGAAATGGGCCGCCCAGCAGGAGGTGGGCGGCCAGCAAGCGAGCGAGCGAAGTTTCATCTGCTGCTCCCCATGGCTCGCCATCGCTCGCATTACAGCCTGAACCAACTATCCTCCCACCACCCACCCTGTTGGTGGAAAAATTGTCTTCCACGAAACCGGTCCCTAGCTCCAAAACAGTTGGGGATCACTGCTTTAAAGCATATGAATTTCTAATATATTTATTTAGGTTATAGATGCTGAACCTTTTTTTACATAATAGCTCATAGGTAACCTTCACTATTAAGTATTTTATGATGCTTAGAATCAGAAACAATACAGAAATTAACAAATTAAAATTGTTTTTTGTAAAATGTCAAGTGAGAAGAGAAGAATGTTAAATAATAAATACAGCATATTCACCACTTGGTTTTGAATATCACGCACATAGAGAAAAAAGACCCAAAGAAAATGTAAAAATTATTTATCAATGGTTAACTCAAGAAATAAGAGAGTCAGGGTGACCTTTACTTCCTCCCGTTCTCATTCTGTAGTTCCAAATTCATTGCACTATGTATGTATTACTTTTAGAACTGTTTAAGAAGAAATGTGCCAGTTTGGATAATTTTATTTTAACATCTAAACATTGCCGAGTATTGTTAAAATGTTCGGTTTTTATGTAGCTTTCTGGAAGATCTAGGTGGCCATAAAAAGCTGAATATATTAGCGGAGGGGGAGTTTTCCCTCATCTTGAAATAATAATGATAAATAATATTTTTAAAGCATTAAATAATTTTCAAAGCATTTTAATGTACATTTTCTCCTCAGACCATCCTAACTCTCTAGAGTTGGTAGAAAAAAGATTCTACTCATTTTGCCCAGGGTGGGGATTGGAGAGTGGGAATTGAAATTCATGAAGTTTAGCAAATTGCCTATTTAAGCCATACACAGTTATTAAGTGGCAGGGCCAGAATCCTAACCTGGCCATTCATGCCATGGCCAATCTAGTGCTTTCCTCTATGCTGTAGGAACTGGACATATTTAAGAGGTAAGCACAAACATGGAAATAGGTCTGAATCTTGCTCTAGTTGCAAATTTGCCTATAGACCTCACTGGAGCCTGAACCAGGAAAATCTATATGAATTTCTTTCTTCAACCCAAAGAAATGGCCATGTTAAATAATTCCTAGGTTTAATTTTAAAAAATCGATACTGTCTGTTTTTGCACCATATTCCAGTTTGTGTATCTTGTGTCTCTCAACTTCTCCAAAGAACCATGCTTCCTACCTAAAGGATTGCATTGCTTAAGAAACAAACATTGACAATTCTGATGCTAACCTGAATTAAATAATATACCAATCATTTATGAGATCCGCCTTAGTATTTTTACACTCCTGAAATATCATCTCTATGACCTGCTTTTTAAAATAGTCTGACACCTACCGAGTACTCTTTCACTTCCTACAAGAAATCAAGAAAAAGAAAGCATTTGTGTTTTTAATTTTAGTGAAGGGTTCTTGATTTAAGAATTAGTCATTTAATGTCATTTGAATTTCAAGTGTGCCTCAAGTACTTGAGGTTCTTTCTGTATGACTTCTCCAGAGTTTTCACATATATATCATCATTAATTTCATCTTTCACTTGGGATTAGTACAAGAAAAGTTTTATTTACTACTATTTCTTAGTTTTCTTCATTTCAAATATTCAGTGCCATGTCAAAAATAATATTACAGTCTTATACTGTTCATTGATAACAGATAATACCAAGAAATTGTGATTCTGGTTTTCAGTTAAAAAAACAAAATGAGAAACTAAAGAAATAATTCCTATAACAATGTTTTTCTCCATTTAGCCAATCAGATATTCACATCAGTGAGTGTTAGATTTTGAGACTATGAATCCCAATACTAAATGTTTTATATATTCAGAGAAGTGAAAAATAATAATTATTATGCTTCCTCTGTGCTAAATACTATTTTAAAACCAGTTGGAATCCCCCCTGACAACAATCCTAAGAGGTAGGTACTGTTTGCACCTATTTTACAGCCGGACAAACTGAGGCACAGAATGATTAAATTATTCATGGTCACACAGCTAGTAAGGCACAGATACAGTATTTAAAATCAAGCCTGTTTTTGTGAGAGTCCACATTCCCAACCCCTGTAATGAAAGCGTGTGACCCCTACTATTTTCTATGTACCCATTTACTTGCTTTGTGGAAAGAAAGGGAGTGAGGGAAGAGGAGGGAAAGGGAGGGAGGGAAAGAGGAAAAGAAGGCGGAATGGAGGGAGGCAGGAGAATTGTCAAAATTCTGCCAGCTTGTTGCTACTGTGTGTTATTTCTTATAATAAGGTTGAAAATAAGGACTTGTAGAGATTTACATAGAAGAAATAATTTTAAATTTCCTTAAGGGAAGTCTTTGGTAATATTATCAGATGGTGACAGCAAGTGAATTTCTGTTTAATTCTATTCATAATTAAAATGCTATAGCAGGCTCATATTTGGAACAAACACAGTTCTGGTAATTCTCATAGTAATAATTCTACATTTCCTTAAATTTGTTATCATGTTTTTCACCCTCAACACTCTCAGCTTATTTAATTTTGGTACCTACTCTTTTTCAAAAGTCCATAAATTTTAGTTAGGCTTAAATCATAGGAAACTTGAAGAAAGTTTAGAGCTTGTAACAGAAGGAAACCACCCCCTTCCCACCCCGAGCCCAGCTCTGTCCATTTCTATCAGAGCTACTCCACCAAGAATGGAGGAATTATTCTAATTGGTCAGATTTATGACACATCCTATTACATAGGGTGACTGTATTTGTTTAGAGGTACACAGCAACAGTTCCACATTTCTTCTTGTCCGTTGCCTGGTCCTGTGAAAGCAGGTAAGTGGAGTGAAGATCCTCAAAACCTAGACCTCAGTCTCTTGTTTCTGTTCCATTCCATTCCACCAGGGTGAGCTTAATCCAGCAGAAGAGTGAGCTCTTCTGTGTTTCGCTGGATGGTTCCATGCAGATGAGTCAAGTTCCATTTTGAGCCTGGAAAATCTTGCATGCTGTCTCATCAACTTCTTCCTCTTCTGAGTGTGTCCTCAGAAAATGGTACCATGCCCCCAGTAAGCCTTTACCACAGCTCTGACTCAGGGTTATTAGGAAGGAATTCCAAATCTCAGACATGTTCTGTATTTTAATCAACAGATAATTTGTACTTATACTTAACATTTACTCTGGATTAGTCACGTGTTCTTATGCAGTTGGAACCTATTTCTGTCTTCATGTGCTTAAAGCTAGGATGAGTATGGATTTTAATCAAGATAATTTAGAAATTTTATTAAGTGTTTCTTATGTGGCAGGCACTGTTCTAGGTACTGGTGATAGAGTTTTAAACAGAGTGGTTACAATCCACACTCTAAGAAAGGGTACTTAACATGAAAATTCATATAGGAAAGATGTACAGAAATCATACGCAAAAAACAAGAGTCCGTTTAATATGCATGGTTGGCATCTTGGGGATAGAAGAAATCTAACACAAGGAGTTTTACAAGACTGATGATATTATAGTCACTTCAGTTGAACTTTGTTCTATTTAAAACAAGCAACCTTTTTTCAAACCAAGTAAAAAAATTATTGACAGTAATTGTACAACTTTGTAGCTCCTTATTTAGTAAAGAGAGGGTGCTTTGACTTATGATATGAGGCAATTTCAGTATTTTGATAAACTTCAGCATTTTAGAAATTAATCTTTTTCATTGATGGAAATTCTAACATTTGCCCATCAGTTTTATTTCATGCCTCCGAAATTAGATTAACTTTTCCAATTTTAAGTGAAAACCTGGCATATTATCTATTGACACTACAGTTCCAAGTTTTATCATAAGAAAAGGTGGGTGAGAGGAATCCCCAGCTCAAAATCCTATCCAAATTTGAATTCTGAAAGTCTTTTTTTGATTGATTAGTAGATGTTGGTATCACATTATTTGCAATGACAGAGGACATTGTCAAGTTGTTATTAGCATTCATTGCCGCACCAGCTTATGAGAATTCAGTGGGTTTTTTTAAACCACGTTTTCTCCTCTTGACCCATGACTCCAACTCTCAAGATATCTTGACTCATTCATACATCATACATTCAAGAAATAATTACTGATCACATATACTATTCCAGATACCAAGCTGGTCACTAGGGAGTCAAAATGACTAAGGCACAGGCTTGGCTGTCAAGGAGACCCCAATGTAGTGAACCTTTGCTTCTTACTCTTCAAGTGGCATTGATCCTGTGTAACCAGAAGTAATAGGGAATTAAGTAGCATTCATATTGTAATTAAATGTAGATTGAGCCAGATGATTTTCCAAAATCAGGTTTAATCAGAGATAGGGCAAGAATGTTCTTTGGGATTTTTCCTTGATGAGCATTGTTAACTATCCTTGAGATGCAATAATAGAAGTCAGTGAGTGATGTATCAATTTGGTTTCCTATGGGAACCAAGATGAAGGACGTTTCCTCCTTTAGTCATTGACTTTCTACAGAGATAGCAAAGGCGCTTCAACTTTCCCAGAAAAGCAATCACCAGTAAACAGCAGTGATGGTAGATGTGGGTTATTTACTACCATGGGGTTGAGAATATTAGTGAGCTGCATTTTGACCACTTGTCAAACATTTTGACATCTTGGAACAGAAAGTGTTATTTAAATATAAAAAGCATTTTCTGTTGAATTGCTGTTAGCCATCCGTATGAGGAAATGACCTATTAAGTAATAGATCGGGAATAAGATTGATTTCTGCTAAAGAGTCCTTAAAGTAGCTACATGTTTCAATTTGTGGGTGTTTTTCAACCATTTGGAAGTTACCACAGTAAAAACCCCATATAAAAAGCTCTCTGAATTTACTTTCCAGCATTCTTTCCTGGGCTTTCTCTCTCTTTCCCCCCCTCCCTCTCTCTCAGATCAGAAGAAGAGCAATGGGTCTCAAGCTTTAGCTAGAATCAGAAGGCTTGTCAAAACAATGATTTCCGGAGCCTCAGCTGGGAATTTGCATTTCTAACAAGTTTCTAGGAGAGGCTTCTGCTGCTGTTACATATTTGATGAACCACTGCTCAAGTAAAAGGAATGGGAATTTAGGAAGTAGAAAGATAGAGAGCTATGAAAAGCTGAAGTCAGCTTCTGATCTTCTTCACCAAGCTGCCCAAGCTATTGGGAAGATAATCACTACTGCCCCAGGGAAGCGTATTGAAAGTCACACCGATTAGAATGGGCATCATCAGAAAATCTACAAGCAACCAATGCTGGAGAGGGTGTGGAGAAAAGGGAACCCTCTTGCACTGTTGGTGGGAATGTAAATGGATACAACCACTATGGAGAACAGTATGGAGGTTCCTTAGAAAACTAAAAATAGAATTACCATATGACCCAGCAATCCCACTACTGGCACATACCCAGAGAAAACCATAATTCAAAAAGACATATGCACCCCAATGTTCATTGCAGCACTATTTACAATAGCCAGGTCATGGAAGCAACCTAAATGCCCACTGACAGACAAATGGATAAAAAAGACGTAGTACGTACATAAAATGGAATGAACTTGGGTCATTTGTAGAGACGTGGATGGACCTAGAGACTGTCATACAGAGTGAAGTAAGTCAGAAAGAGAAAAACAAATATCGTATATTAACACACATATGTAGAATCTAGAAAAATGGTACAGATGAACCGGTTTGCAAGGCAGAAATAGAGACGTAGATGTAGAGAAGAAACGTATGGACACCACGGGGGGAAAGCGGGGCAAGGGTGGTGGTGGTGGGATGAATTGGGAGATTGGGGTTGACATGTATACACTAATATGTATAAAATAGATAACTAATAAGAACTTGCTGTATAAATAAATAAATAAATTTAATTTAATTTAAAAAGTAATTGTCCCTCCTCTGAGTAAGTGATTGCCCGAGGGCATCATGTTGAACACTCTTGACTGTCCTCTTAAGCCCAGGTTTGCAGTGAATGAGCCATTTAACCTCTCTTTACCCTAGTCTTTCTAGATTACAAATAGTAACGGTAATTTCCCTTCCCTCTTGTTAAAAAACAAGACAAAACAAAAAATACGCAAATCCTGATGGCACTTTCCCTTTGTGGAAAATTCTTTGGATTTATCCATCTATTACTCTGATGTAGTAAAGAAGAAATTTAGCACAATTTCTCTCTGTCCATAAAGATTTTAGGCTTTTAAGCTTAACTCTTCAGCAAAAACTATCAAATGCCTATTCTCCACTGCCTGGGGCTAGACAGTTCCTTGATTCTGTCTAAGAGGTGGGGAGCCACAAGGGAACAAGTACTTAAAGAGACTCTAAAAAGCCCTATCTTTTCTGCACCCCCTTCGCCACCACCAGCTCTCCAGTTTATCCACTGCTCTTCTCACTCTTTCCACACCAGGAACACCAGCCTCTTAGTTTGTACTTTCAACACTCAACGTTCTCCCATCCAAAGGCCCTTGCATTTACGATTTCATCCTCTGGAAATGTTCTAGAAAAGTAATCCATACACATATAAATAGAATATGATACTAGAGGTTATGATAATAGATAGGATATGACTACCTTCAAGTCTCTGGTCAAATGTCACCACATCAGTGAGACCTTGATCATCCTATAAAAAACAGCTGTTGTGCATCCCCATGCAGGTGCACACATTAACCTACACATGCTCCATTCCATCTCTGATATAGTTTTCTCCATATGTTTGTTCCCGTCTGCCAAACAATATATCAATATTTTGGTATTGGTTTATTTTTGGTCTCTTCCCTAGGTAGAATGCGAATTCCGTGCAGGTAGAGTCATGATTTTTTCACTGCAGAACCTACAACAATCATTGGCACATAAGAGTCACTCAGTAAATATTTCTAGGGTGAAAAAAAGAAAGGTGATATATCCTTACCTTAGATTATCCACTGCACATTTTGGTATCCTTTGCATTACTTGCTCAAATGATCTTACACTCCAGTCATACGTACCTATTGGCAGTTCTTTAGGACCACCATTGCTCTGTATGCCCTCGTGTCTTTTTTAAAATTTAATTTTATTTTTTTAACATCTTTATTGGAGTATAATTGCTTTACAATGGTGTGTTAGTTTCTGCTTTATAACAAAGTGAATCAGCTATACATGTACATATATCCCCATATCTCGTCCCTCTTGTGTCTCCCTCCCACCCTCCCTATCCCACGCCTCTAGGTGGTCACAGGACATATATACACTCACTACCAAATGTGAAATAGATAGCTGTTGGGAAGCAGCCACGTAGCACAGGGAGATCAGCTCTGTGGTTTGTGCCCTCTTGCTTTTTAAATCTTGCTATAGCCTCTGCCTAGAATGTTCACTTCTGAAACTTTTTTGTTGTCTTTCACACTTCTACATTTCCTTCAAAACACAAATCAGGTGTCCTGTTCTTCAAAAATATTTCATGATGAACTCATTCTTTCTCTGTGTCCCCCTTCCCACCCTGGCACCCTGTCCTGGCACTTATCTACTCATTATGTTATACGATTCTGTCCAGTTGAAACTCCTCCCAGCTTTACCAGAGACCACTTGAAAGCAGGGACTGCTTCTGACGTCAAAAGCACAATGCCCCAATGCCTGGCATATGACAGCTACTCATAAATGATCAATAAATGAACAACAACCCACCTTATTCTTTTTTCTTATCGTAAGAAGCTGCTCTTCATTGCTTTAAACTTCTAAAATTGCCCTGAGGGATATAATAGTAATGAGTGTTCCTGAAAATCAAGAGAATGGACACTTATGATAAGTAGCTTGAAGATCAGCCAAGTGAAAACTGGAATAGCTCCCAAGGAAGAGGAGTGAGCCATTCGAGCTCCTTTAGGAGTAGCAAGTAGCAGTGATGCTGGTGTTCACACTGCCATGAAGAAAACCACTGCCATGTGAAGCTCCTAACACAAGTAAATATGTAGTATCTCTGAGGTATGTGATAGTATGTGAGAGTCGATCATGACAGAACTCTTCAGCAACCTTGTTTCTGGATTTTACCTCATCCAGCATCACTTGGTGTATGTTGAGGTAATGCACAAATTTTACTAGGTAATTAGTCTCGGAATTATTCCTCTAGGGTAGAAAGATGCTATCTTACTCCAATCATGTTGCTATAACAAAATACCACCAACTGGGTAGATTATAACAACAGCATTTATTGCTCCCAGTTCTGGAGGCTGGGAAGTCCAAGACAGAGGTGCTAGCGTGTTTGCCTTCTGATACCAGGAGGAAAGTGGAAAGTAGTCATGTATGTCCCTGCAGGTATTTGTAGGTTGTCTTCCACTCTGAGATTTCTCTGCTGCCGCCCCTCCCCTAAACAAGTGTCAGAGAGGATTGGAGCTCTATCTTCACAGCACTTGCTGACTTTTCAAGAGAAACATTGTACAGATAGACCCACAGACATACTGAAATAGATATCCACAGCTCTGTTGGATGTGTAGTATTTAGCTTCTTCGGTCTGTGTGTGAAACACTTCTAACATGCTTCCCCTCCTCCAGTGCCCACAGGGCCACCAGATTTCAGCCTGTTTTCTCTGTTCTGTTAAACACACCTCTTTTTCTAGCAGCTGAATGGGAAGGAGGACCCCCCTTTCAGTTGTTATCTTCCTCGAAACTGTTCACTCTAAACGAATTCTCACATTTCCCTTCTGAATCTATCTACCATCTCCCTCTATGTCCAAACTCCTCCTGATAGACAAATTTATTGAGCGCTTAAATGTATACCAGTTACCGTTTGTCAGTGGCATTTAACCCTCACAAATATTATCCACATTACACAGTTAAATATTGAGGCTTAGAGAAAGTAAGAAACTTGCCAAAAGTTGCACACTTAACAAGTGACATGTCTAGGATTCAGGCACAAAAGATTTGAGCCCAGAGGCCATGCTCTTAACCATGAAGTGAAACCCTCTAAACAGGAAGAAGTTAACACCTGTTCAAGGGAAATGGAGGGTCCATACTAGCTCCCTTATTTATACCAGCTGCCCGAGGGGAAAGTTTAACAGAAATGTGTTCCCATTTAATTTTTCTGTTTCTTTAACCATTGAATTAAACAATAACACATCCTCCTTAAATGCAATCTCTCTTTGATTCAAGCTTTCTGATTATTTCAGAAACTTCAGTGAATAGTTTATATCTTCATAATTTTTTTCTTTAATTTCAGAACTTTGTGAGAAGGATAATGCTATTTTCTTTTAAGTGATTAGATAATTTTGTAATTTTCTATGCTAAAAAGTATACTTATACTATAGTATATATAAATTCTATGTATTTAGTGTGTACTTTTGTTAAAGCATTGTAAAATAACAACTGAATTGTACTCAAATAAATACATCATTTTCCTCAACATTGACTTAATGTGCACTATAGTTCATATTTTTTCTGATTAGTTCAGAATTATCAAATTAGAGAATTATCATTTTGAGACTGGTTTTTACTAACTCTAACTTCCATGTTCCTAATTTCCATGTTCCTAATGAATAAGCTAAGCTTTATTTATCCTTAATATTTTCTGACCTCTTCACTTCAATTGAAATCTGGATTGTTTCAAATGATTCCCCTACCATCTCCACCACAAATTTAGCTTTCTCTTTCTCTAGTATAAGAAGAGCCAGCCTGCTTCTTACATTTATGCCACTTTCTGATTATTATTCTATAATCTCTGTATTCCCCTAATTTTAACTTACTGTTAGGAAGTAAAGTTGGCCCTCTCTCTATTCAAACCACTCCTGTATCCTCCAGAACCTGTGCCTACTTCTACTTTCCTGAATGAGGTCAACTACACTTCACCAAGCTTAATGTTTTTTAATTTTAACTAATTAATTTTTAAAAAATTAATTTTATTGAAGTATAGTTGATTTACAGTGTGTTAGTTTTAGGTGTACAGCAAAGTGATTCAGTTATATATATCCATATATCTATTCTTTTTCAGATTCTTTGCTCATATAGGTTCTCATAGACCAAGCTTACCAATTTTATAGTTTCATTGCCTGTCTTCATCTATGCCATGACCTCATTTCTCATTCACATCTCAAAATTAAACTTTCAGAACTCCATTGCAACAACGATCAGTGGTCTAATGAACTTGTATAAGATGACCAGAAGTTGAAGTATTGTAAGCATTAGTAATATAAAAGTCCAACTTCTGTCTGTTCTGCAAATGAATATATGTTTAATACTAAATATGTGTTTAGTACTAAAAGTTTCACCATGGTAGTGTGAGTCTTTCCAAAATTTATTACATTCCTATTATATGCCAAGCACTGACTTACTCTTTGACTTCATTTTCCCCCCAATTTTGTTTTCCAAACACAGAATGACAACTTGGTGAAAAAAACCCTGCGGTATATACCAAATACCAAGATGTGCATCCTCTGCCCATCCTCATTTCTGTATTCCCACTCATCCCATCGTAATTAGATTCTGCCACTTTTCTCCTGAGCCCTCTAATAGTCTCATGTCTACTCACTTCCCATCTCTTCCCCGTCTTTTAATCTCAAATACAGTTCATACATACAGAACGTCACCTGAATGATGTTCATAACTGATGGCTGCTTGCTTTCTTAAGAATGCTTAAAAGATGCAGTGTTGGAAGAGAAAGCTGTCACCACCTGCTGACTTGTGCCCAAAGTCTCAGAGGCTGAAACTTCTGCTTTCATAGATGGGGAGGTCCAGCACAGAAGTGAATTGAAGAAGTGCCATAAAAGAGCTTATGAGCCTTTTAAAGACTTCCCAGGAGATATACACACACACATACACGTACACAAGATGTTCAGTGTGATTTCAGAGAAATTCTCAGAGACCTCATATGTCTCGAACACTGGGTAAGACCTCTGCTTCCAGACATTCTAAAATTTACTCTTGAATAATGCAACCCAGAGAGTGGAGTACTTGGACCAAATTACTTATATCCCTTATAGTATTATTTCTGGCAAATTACCCCATCCGCTTTTGGCTTGCATAACACACAATTACAAGAACTTCTTTTCTATCTATTGGTAGAGGTCCTCTTCCATCACATCCTGTATACCAAGACTATATAAATGCACATAATGTCTTACATATTATTTCATAGGGTTAACAGATACTTGGTGTCCAATGTAGAATAACATGGACTATGGGCTAACAATGTTCTATAAAGAATAAAGTAGTTCTTTGTAAACTAGACTGTTTATATATTTCATACACACGCTTTGTTTCCCAGTTATTCTCTCTTATCACTTAATAAATTCTTTTGATGTCTTTTCTATATCATTTGTACTAAAGTGAAACAAAGCAAGATGTTTTTGATTGCTCCATACCTGGACAAAAGTGTTAGAATGGAAGCCTAGAGGCTGCTATGGTGGTAGCAGTCATAATGAAAATGAGAGAACCCCTAAATGGATGTGGTTTTCCTGCTTCAATTACCTGGAGATTGTTTTCCAGTGCTGACACCAGGATGTTCTGCATTTTGCTTTAGTGAAAGGAATGAGTGTTTCCTCTACAGTTTTAATTATAATTTTGTTTCCTCTAAAATGGCTATGTAATTTCACTGACCATTGAGTTAATACAAAGTGAACTCCTTGGCCTGGCCCTCCAGGCACTCCAACTGTTCTAACCTATCCCTGCTGCTCCATCACCTCCCCTTCTCCTACACATGGGCCTGTGCTGCCATCAAACTGCACAAACCTCTCTTCTCTCAAGTGCTGGGGAGTTTTCTAATCTCTGTGTCACTTTTCATTCTGCTGATTATGTCAGGAATTGGATTTTCTTAGATGCGATGCATACTAAATCTACTTTACATGTATAACATGCTTATATAGTTAGTAAATTTGACAAAAAATTATTAAATGATACCTAATGATGACTACATTATAAAATCATATATATATGCTTTTTCATATATATATTCATGTCTTTCAACACTAACCTCACCCTCTCCATTCTCATAATACTTAAAATATGCTTGCTTTATGTTTTCCAGGCCATTGTATGTGGTGCTCTCTTTGCCTGGACTTCTCTCCTTCCTCCATTCTTCTACTTGCTACCACTTCCCCATGTAATGACCCGATTTGGAGAAGACTTGTTTCTGCTTCTCTTATGGGTTCCCTTAGTACCCTATTCTAAGTTCTATTGATTCAGACTGCATTGTAACTCCCTGTTCATTGTCTTAATTGCTCATTGTGTCCCCAATGCCTATACAGCACCTAACGTTTGGAAAGTACTCAAATAAATGAAAGTTGGTGACATTGAAATACATGCATAACTGGTTTAGAAGAGTTAAATGATCATTGTTATTGAAAGTCATAAAGATACTTACGCCTTTGACCCAGTAATCCAGGAGTCAAAAATTCAAATGCTTTCAGGGTCAAGCAGGTAATCTAAATGTACAATGTTGGCCTGGGGGAAGGCAATGGGAATACAGGTTACTGTACTTGCCTCACCTAAACACATTCAGATTTACACTTTTATAAATACTGTCGATACAAGCCAAACAAACCATAACCCCTGTCTCATTCAAAGAAACAATTCTGTAGAGGAAAAAAATATTCATAATAATATTATTTGTGAATCTATCTGTAATAAGGAAAAAAGTGAAGACAAATAGCTAGTACTAGGAATCTGATTAAATTAAATATAGATTGTATCCATTAAATATCATGTATTCTTTAACATTAAAATAATCCCCCAATTGTAATATATGAAAAATGCTTTCGTTATTGGAAATGGTGAAGGAATAACACAAAACCCTGTGTTTGCTGTAATTGCAACCATGTAAAAATGTACATCCTTGTTTAAAATAAAAGGATTATGCAAAATGAAGATAACTATGTTAGGGTGCTCAAAATAGAAATGATTTTTGTAAAGTTCAGCATTTAATAATGCCGTCATTTTTCCAATCCTAGTCTCTGGAGAAAGCTTTGGCAATATCTCTTGGAGTCTTAGAAGATGATACCTAACAAGCAGAACCAGGTTACTTTGGGTAAAAGCTGAAGAATATGAATTGTGGGCTGAGCTACAAATAACATTGTCATAGCAACCTCCAAAGATTTCATAGAAAAGGCATGACTTGGATTTCTCTTTTTTTTTTTTTAAGGAAAATGACTAACAAGATCCCTTTTAAAACAGTTCCGATATAGTGCGGGATAAGATACAATAAGTTTGATAAAGAGTTTTGTTGAGAAATTGGGATAAACTGGCATAACCTTGAGATCAGAAGTGAGACTCCCTAGTGTAGCCTTAGCACATTATTTTATGTGTATATTGATTAGTTTTCAGTGACGTAACACTTATGTGATGCCAATCTGCCTTCCCTGCAGATAATATTTATTTAATAATAAAATATTAAGAACAATATAATAATTCTATAATGATAATAATGGTTATTGTTAGTAAAAAATTTCAATTCTCCTTGTTAAGAGGTATTTAATATATTTCTCTGATTCTTTATAAAGGCTTGATTATCTGTTCTCAGGGTTCTTCTGTGATACTATATATAACCTCCTGGAAACAGAGGACTGTGGAAATACTGATAGTATCAACAGAAATCATTGTAACTTCTTTGGAAAGGGCGTATTCCATCAGTCTCATTGCCTCATTTGTTAAGCTGAATCGCCATCCTCAGTGACAGATCTTTTCAGTGTCCAAACTTCCTGCAAGGATTTATGTATTAACCCCATTCTGTTTGAGTTTAGATCAGGAGTGTCCCTTAGGTTATTTTAGGAACCCAGGTTTCCTGTAGTTTGCAAAAGCTGGCCCAGCCCACTGGCAGAAAATCTGCTTCTGATAGCATAGTCCTGTGGTAACAACTTTGGTATCTTGCACAGATAAGCAGCCTTGATATAGGTCCATGTAGTTAAGGAGGAAGACATTGTCAGTAATTACTTTTACGGGGGAAATTCTAGTTAGCAATTTTTTTCCAGTTCGAGGTAAACATGTAAATCTGGGCTTATCATAAATAGCAATATATCCAAAGTATCATTCTCAGACTACACACAAATTTTTGACTCTAGCTTTCTGTGTAACGTTAGAAAAACAAACAAACAAAAAAGCATAGTCAGATCACCTGTTACCTCAGAATAAGGAGCTGTGTGGCAGCATCAGGAAGCATAATGAGTGAAGCCAGAATTAACAAGCAGCAGGGCTGAGTGTGGAACCCCTGCAGTTCAGGCCTGATCATTGAAACTGGCACCTGATTGCCATTACAAGTAATACCTGTTCACTCAGTTCTTGAAACAATCAAATATATATCGTAAATATCATGGTTCTGCTAACACCTTTTGTATGTTTTCTGAAGCCACTGGTAGAACTAACCTTTTTAACCATCTGCTGAGGACAGAAGTCACGTTATAAGTCAAGTGGAACTTTGAGTTCTATTTCCATTTCTAAACATTTGACCACAAAATTAAACCTCAGATTCTTAAAGAAGAATTCAGTCTTCTGGGTAAGTGGGATCTGTGCACTCGTTCATTCAACAGTTACTGAGCTGCTGCTTCATGTAGAATGTACAAGTGGGTTAAAAGATGTTTGAGGAGATTACTGTCTCTTTAGCCATCCAACTAATCATCACTCATGCTGAAGTTTTGAATCAGAAAAAAAAAAAGAGTTGAACCAATATTTGTTAAATTTTGCACACAAATAGCCCTAGGGAGCACAGAAGGGAAGATTTTTTCCATTGAAAAAATGTATGACTTTTCTGAATAAATTAATATGTATCTTAATCATCTATGTTTCAAATGAGGAAAAGATTAATTTAACAGAATCATTCTGTAAAACCCCTACTGCTTTGAATCCTATGAGAACTTGTTGCTAATTTGAGGCTTTCAAATTTAAAGTCATAAGATAAGTTGAGCAGTCAATAACCTTGAAATTTAGGAAAGTGACTGACATGGACTAGCCAGAACGTTTTTTGCAGTAATTTGATTTATAACTCTGCCCTAATCACTCTTAAAAATCAGCTAGACAGTAAAAAGTTCTCTACCTTCAAACCTCTTGATGCAGTTTTGCAGATTAATCTGAATGGGTTGACAATTTGATGAAAGGATGGAGAGCATCTAAATTTAGTTTTTCTGGATAGCCACACGCAAAAGAATGAGACTAGACCACTATCTTATACCATACATAGATATCAACTCAAAATGGATTAGAGACTCCAATGTAAGATCTGAAACAATAAAACTCCTAGAAGAAAACATAGGCAGTATTCGCTTTGACTTTGGTTTTAGCAATATCTTTCTGCATATGCCTCCTCAGGCAAGGAGACAAAAGCGTAACTAAACAAATGGGACTATTATCAAACTAAAAAGCTTCTGTACAACAAAGGAAACATCAACAAAATGAAAACCTACCAAATGGAGCAGATATTTGCAAATCATGTATCTAATATCCAAAATAGATAAAGAATTCAAGCAACTCAACAACAAAAAAGCTAACAATCCAAATAAAAAACGAGCAGAGAAACTGAATAGATATTTTTCCAAAGAAGGTATATAGATGGCCAACAAGCATGTGAAAAATGTTCAACATCACTAATTATCAGGGAAATGTAAATCAAAACCACAGGGAGATATCACTTCACACCCATTAGAATGGCTATTATCAAAAAGACAAGAAATAAGTGCTGGAGAGGAAGTGAAGAAAAGGGAACCCTTGTGCACTTTTGGTGGGAATGTAAATTAGTGCAGCCACTATGGTAAATCACATGGAGATTCCTCAAAAAGTTAAGAATAGAACTATCATATGATGTAGCTGTTCCACTTGTGGGTGTTTATCCAAGGAATACAAAAACACTAATCTGAAAAGATATATGCACCCCTGTGTTCATCACAGCATTATTTAGAATAGACAAGATGTGGAGACAACCTAAGTGTTCACTGATGGATGAATGGATAAAGAAGATACACACACACTTACAATGGAATAATAGCCATAAAAAGATGAAATCTTGGCATTTGGGACAACATGGATGGACCTTGTGGGTATTATGTTAAGTGAAATAAACCAGATGGAGAAAGACCAATACCATATGATTTAACTCATATGTGGCATATAAAAACAAGCAAAACAAAATGAATGAAGAAACCAAACTGAAACAAATAGATACAGAGAACAGAGTAGTGGTTAGCAGAGGAGAAGTGGGTGGAGGGAGGGCAAGATGGGTAAAGGGGGTCAACAATATGATGACAGTTGACAACTAACCTTTTGGTGGTGAGCACACTGTAGTTTATATAAATGTCAAAATATAATATTATACACATGAACCTTATGTGTTATAAACCCATGAAACTATAAATAAATAAAAATTTAATAAATAAATTTACTTTCATTAACTTATGAAACAGCAACATACTTTGCCCAATTTACTTAGCTTCAGAATTTTCATTTGTACAGTTTGAACCAGAAGAAGTACCTTTTTATTGGTTTATTTTTTTTTCTAAAATTCTAAGACTAAATTGTTATTACAATGTCTTCACAAAATTATTAATAGAATGCCTTCATAATTATCTCACGTAAATATTTAGATAAATAGCTATGTAATAGCTGAATTTTCTCAAACTGTTAAAATATTATTTCTAAAGGTATATTTCAGGTTAAGAAGGATTAAGCTGCAGAGATATAATGTTTGATGATATTTCTCAAGTGATAAGAACTTACTATCAGAAGCATGTAATGTATTAGTACCCTCATTATGGAGTTCAGATTCTCTCTTCAGCAGAAAATGCTCAGGGCATATGTGAGTGATGATAATTTTTTTTTCTATGCCTATATTCCTATAGCATTTCTTATCATGATGTCATTGTGTAACTGCATTTAAAGTGGGCTCTTAGGGACTTCCCTGGTGGCGCAGTGGTTAAGAATCCACCTGTCGGGGCTTCCCTGGTGGCACAGTGGTTGAGAGTCCGCCTGCCGATGCAGGGGACACGGGTTCGTGCCCCGGTCCGGGAAGATCCCACATGCCGGGGAGCGGCTGGGCCCGTGAGCCATGGCTGCTGAGCCTGCGTGTCCGGAGCCTGTGCTCCACAACGGGAGAGGCCACAGCAGTGAGAGGCCCGCGTATAGCAAAAAAAAAAAAAAAAAAGAATCCACCTGTCAATGCGGGGGACACAGGTTTGAGCCCTGGTCCGGGAGGATCCCACATGCCGTGGAGCAACTAAGCCCATGCACCACAACTACTGAGCCCGTGTGCCACAACTACTGAAGCCCACGTGCCTAGAGCCTGTGCTCTGCAACAAGAGAAGGCACCGCAATGAGAAGCCCACGTGCCACAACGAACAGTAGCCCCCACTCCCCGCAACTAGAGAAAGTCCACGTGCAGCAATGAAGACCCAACACAGCCCAAAATAAATAAATTTAAAAAAAAGATGATTCTTTAATAAATCAATCAATCAATAAATAAAGTGTGCTCTTAAGCATTTGCCAATTAAAGAAACTCAACATAAAGACCCAAAGACCCCATCTGAGTTTGCTAAGTGATGCAGTGTTAATAAAACTGTGGCTCATTGGAATCTAGTGTGTTACAGGATTTTTTGCACACTTAGCTCTTCAACTGATTTGGTTTGGATTCTAGTCAAATTACTTGGTACCTTGGTTAAGTGGGCTTGTGAAAAATACCTGATATATACAACCACTTCCTATGGAGCTAATAGCTATGTGTTTGCTAAGTATTTTGTGAGAAGAAAAGATCAGAGAGCAAAGAAAGCTGGATTTCCTTAAAAGCACTGAACTGTAACATGTATGTAAAGCCTGGGTAATTACTGGGCAGAAACAGGCCTGCCAGTAACAGCCAAATATATGCAGCTCCCTTCTTCTGCTGAAAATCTGTCCTAGTTTCATGTTAAATTATATATTAAAAGAATACTGCATTTTTCTATAATGATGTTTTTATAATATAGAGGGTGTTTCTGACCAAAGACTCTACATCCACAATATATGATAAAAGCAAAGGTATAATGATAAAATATCATACTCAACTCATTTAAGTAGTAAAGTATATTCTAAACCTCATAATGGACAAATACAGTCACTGTGAGGTGGTTCTATAAGTCTCTAATATATTTTTAAAAGGTATATATCATGTTCAAACCAATTTCTACTATATCTTAAATTATAACTATATAAAATGAACACATTAACTTTAATGACCACTTATTTACACTAATATAAGTCTGTTCCCCAACAAGAAAGATGTACATATGTATATGGGTGTTTGTATGAGTTAGATAACTGGCATCTTTTAAAAAATTGTTCAAGAAAGTTTGAAGTAATGAATTTTCATGTAGCATGAGGAGGTAATCAAAATCATTCTCCCATATTTCCTTAATTCTAAGGTGCCATATGTTGTATATGTCCTTAAGTTAGTGAAACTTTTTTTGGAAAGAAAAAGCAAGTACACCCAATGCGCACATTAGAAGGAAAATTCTGGCTTTATAAATTTTATAATGAAAAAAAGAAAATGGAGTACATGTTTTTATTTACCTTAGAATTAAATTTGAATTTAAGCTTAATTTCTACAGTAACCTTTAGAAATTTTTATTATGCAGTCTTTCTTGATGATAATTTGTAATTTGCTATGATTGATTTAGAATTTCCAAATTTCCATCCATTTTTAGAATTCAAAATTTTGTCTAAAACCATCAATTATTGGAAATCCTCTCAATGTAGACTGTGCATGAGGCCAGTACCTGAGCTGATCCTCTAGGGAGCTTCATGGAGAGTATAATAAGGGGAGCCCTTGTTGAGTAATTTATAGTTGATTAACATCATCATGAACTGCTCCCAACTTTATTCATGATTCTGAACACTTGAGATAATTGAAATACCAAAAGAACGAGTATAAAGCTATTAGGACGAGTGGATACTTGAGCCTACTCACAGTCTCTTTGAGGCAGAGGCTCATTTTGTGCATAAGTGTAAAGAAATATATTTTTGGAAAAATAATTCTAGTTCCAGTTAGAAGATGGTGAACTCAGAGATTTCATTTATCACTGCTCAAAGTGTTTAGAGCCATTGAAAACATTTCCCCCTAGACATTGACATGATGGACTTATTTTAATCAGCAATTACAAAAGTTGACCAAGTGCCAGGCATCAGTGAGTAGATTATTGGGCAAAAATCAGTTTTTCCCCCTTGTACAAAACCTGGATGCATCCTGTCCAAGGACAGACTTAAACAGGCAAGGGAAAGTTTATTGAAAACGATTGCAATTGGAGAGAGAGATTGGACTAAACTCTGCTGAAACAAAAGGTGGGACAGTTTATCAATTCTGGAGTGAGCTAGTGGACTGGTACTGGAGGACATTAGGAGGAGACTGGTTAATGTGATTAGGCCATCTGTGTTTGCTAATCAGCACTTATTGAAGTTAGACTCTTGCCCTCCCACAGAGAATGCGGTGCTATCTTTCTTGATGATTACATTTCGAAAAATGGCTCCCATGTCCGTGAGAAAGACATTCCTGGGTTGTAAATCTGGCAAGATTACTAGAAGAAGATTTACGTGTCAAAGGGGTGAAAAAAGAATTTGCATGTTTTTTAGAGTAAATGTTCTAAATAAGGGGAGGTCAAGGGCCTCTAAGTCAGGAAGAAACCTGTCTAAAGTTTTATTAAGCTGAAAGGAATGTGAAGGCTGTCTTGGTCAATCTAAACCTTGAACACAGGTAAAGATGTTTGCTAACTCTAGAGAAAAGCCTACAAGTACGGCAAGCTCCTTTACCTTTAATCTCCCATCCTCCCTAATCTGATTTAGATATTTCCCTTGTGTTGTCACAGGCTTACCAATATCACAGAATTTATCAGGTCAAATTGCAATTTTTTGTCTGTTTACTACTCTTGACACTAGACTGTAAGGTAGCTGAGAACAGGGATCCTGTTTACATTTGTAACCACAGGACCTACTGTAATTCCCCTTACCTCAATTAATGCCTGCTAAAATAAACTGAATTCTAAAAAATTAACAGAAAAGTAGCTGAGATAGGAAATAAGAATGTGGGGATTACAAAAAAATTAAGAGCCTTTAGTTTAGTAAAATGAAGATGGTAAGGGAATATGATCAGAAGCCATATATTCCTAGAAGGTATGAAATTTTCTAGTAAATCCTAGAAAACTAGAAGTTGGCCACACCCAGTGGAGATAGGAAAGAGGGCTCACATTTAATGTACACTATATGGTAGACACTATGTTAGCATATCAAATTTAATCCTTTATCTGTGAAGAAAGCACTGCAAACCCTATTTTATAAGTAAGAAAACTGATACCTGGAGTGGCCATATACCACCTACAGAACAGTGAACCAAGATTTAAACACTCACCTTTATGGCCCCAAAGCTGTTAAATTTGGCTGCCTTAAACATAAATTATAATAGTTTAAGTTTAGGAGAGAAAAATGATCAATACTTTTAACTTTGCATATGAGATGATATCCCTAAGAAGGGATCACCCTCAAAATATAAATAGAATCAATAAGTATCAGATGTGTCTTTAAATACTAGAGACAAGCAAGGTTGTAAAGAAAACTGGTGATGTTTGGGGGTACCTTGCAAAACTTTTGAAGGTGGTGTCACCACAAGGAGACTCTGTCTCTTGGTAGCACCATCAGCTCTGCTTCTGGATTGGATGGATTTTGAGATGACATTAGAAGTGCTCTTCTCTTAGAGTTAGGACATTCTCGGATTCTTTAGTAATGAAATACCTTTGATTCTTTGCTTTATCACCAAAAAAGATGGTTTAAAGGAACAACCTTTTTGTTTTTCCAGATACACACTGAGAATGCTATTTACTAACTCTCACTACATGCTAGAGATATGATGGTAGTCCCCTTATATATCACAGTATACCGTACAGAAAATATTAAGGCTACTGGCATCAGTCCCATATGGTTAAATAAGCTATTTAAAGGAGGATATTCCTGAACTGGAGAGGGATGTCTGAGACAAGAGCAAGCAGGATGAGGATTTATTCAACAATTTAGTTTTCTCTGGAAGCCTGACAAAATTCAAATACCCATGTCTCGCTTACATGGGACTTATTTTTCAACATAATATGGCTTGACAATTTTTCTTAAGAATTTGGGATGAGAAGGAAAAACATAATAATTTAATCTAGTCAATAAAAGGAATATTGATGTTCCTCATATTTCTTTGAAGTCCTTTGGTAAATTTCTTGACTTGTCATCTGACTGACTTTTACCCTTTTCTAGAAAAAAAGCATACCGGGAGGAAGTAAGACCTAGTGCTTTTTAGTGTACTCTTGGCATTCTTCCAACTCTTCTGGAAAACATCATTCTGTCACTTATATTCCTGTTGAACTGTAAGTTGAAATGAAGAACCCTCTTACCCAGCCTCTTACACAAAAGTATCATGATATTCTTTAAAAGACCCTATCCAAACAGACACATTTTAAATAATTATTAGTTCATCATCATGACCCAACAAGACTGCAAGGTTGCTTAGCAACAGAATCAGGCACTCTTAACAGGAACATGCATGGGAACAATGGTGAAAAGTGATGGAGATCTTACAAAGGCAAATTCTTTGAATTAAATCTTTGTGAAAAGACATCATGGGACTTAAATGTAAGGCCAGAAACTATCAAACTCTTAGAGGAAAACATAGGTAGAACACTCTATGACATAAATCACAGCAAGATCCTTTTGGACCCATCTCCTAGAGAAATGGAAATAAAAACACAGATAAACAAATGGGACCTAATGAAACTTCAAAGTTTTTGCACAGCAAAGGAAACCATAAACAAGACCAAAAGAACACCCTCAGAATGGGAGAAAATATTTGCAAATGAAGCAACTGACAAAGGATTAATCTCCAAAATTTATAAACAGCTCATGCAGCTCAATAGCAAAAAAACAAACAACCCAATCCAAAAATGGGCAGAAGACTTAAATAGGCATTTCTCCAAAGAAGATATACAGACTGCCAACAAACACATGAAAGAATGCTCCACATCATTAATCATTAGAGAAATGCAAATCAAAACTACAATGAGATATCATCTCACACCAGTCAGAATGGCCATCATCAAGAAATCTAGAAACAATAAATGCTGGACAGGGTGTGGAGAAAAGGGAACACTCTTGCACTGCTGGTGGGAATGTGAATTGGTACAGCCACTATGGAGAACGGTATGGAGGTTCCTTAAAAAACTAAAAATAGAACTACCATATGACCCAGCAATCCCACTACTGGGCATATACCCTGAGAAAACCATAATTCAAAAAGAGACATGGACCAAAATGTTCATTGCAGCTCTATTCACAATAGCCCGGAGCTGGAAACAACCTAAGTGTCCATCATCGGATGAATGGATAAAGAAGATGTGGCACATATATACAATGGAATATTACTCAGCCATAAAAAGAAACGAAACTGAGCTATTTGTAATGAGGTGGATAGACCTAGAGTCTGTCATACAGAGTGAAGTAAGTCAGAAAGGGAAAGACAAATACCGTATGCTAACACATATATACGGAATTTTAAAAAAAATGTCATGAAGAACCTAGGGGTAAAACGGGAATAAAGACACAGACCTACTTGAGAATGGACTTGAGGATATGGGGAGGGAGAAGGGTAAGCTGTGACAAAGCGAAAGAGAGGCATGGACATATATACACTACCAAACGTAAGGTAGATAGATAGTGGGAAGCAGCCGCAGAGCACAGGGAGATCAGCTCGGTGCTTTGTGACCGCCTGGAGGGGTGGGATGGGGGGGGTGGGAGGGAGGGAGATGCATGAGGGAAGGGATGTGGGAACAGATGTATATGTATGACTGATTCACTTTGTTATAAAGCAGAAACTAATAAAAAATATATAAATTAAAAAAAAATAAAAAATAAAAAATAAAATAAAATTAAAAAAAAAAGACATCACGGGGAAAATGAGTTTTTTAAGCTAAGAATTGTTTCCTGAGATTGATACATTATTTCATAGCTAAACATCAACCACTTTCCATAGAATATATAGAACAATGGAACTTTTAGTCTTTACATAATTTAGGGCACTTACAAAACATTATTTATCAGTGTTAGCTTGAAAATGAATAATATTTCTGTGTTGTCCCATTATCTTTAAAACTGTATAGATACATAAAGAAAGGAAGTTACTTACAAAAATAAATACTGCAAATGTATTTGATTAATGACGTTCTATTTTTATGTCATACATAGACTATAAAAAATTGTATTCTTTTAAATTTGAACAAGATATAATATATATATATATATATATATATATATATATATATATACACACATACATACATACACACAAACATGCATTATCTATCTAATTCCCATTTCCAGTGGAAAAAGAAAAGAAAAGAAAAGAAAAAGCCTGCAAAGCATTGTCTCTTTGGGACTCCTAGATGGACTAATTTTTGACTAGTTTGACTGAATGGGCTGATTTTATACTACAATACCTGTAAAGGCACTAACTTGCTTCTATTAGTAAATGGAAGAAAATCCAGTACATATGGGCTCTGTTGATGCAATATGTAAACACCCAGCAAGTTCAAAGAGTAAGCTCAACATCCTGGCAGAAGACCTCAACTTTGACCCTAGTCCCATCTCTGGTTTGGACAATTCACTTAACCACCATAGACTTCATATTCCTCATCTATAAAAGGAGGCCTCCAAGATTATTTTCAGCTCTAAAATTCCTAAAGTTCATGTCCGTCAACTCTAAGTAGTATCATTCTTTTTTCTCACAGAAGAATTGTTTGTTTTACTGCATTGGTTATTTGACTACTGTCTTTATGTAAATACTAGAAGTAGCAGGCTTGTTCGCCAATACATTCAGGTATCAGGCAGAAAATTTTCAATACTGGGTTTTTGTTTGTTTCTTTCTTCATGGCTGATTGCATGTTGCAGAGCTGATTTTTAGTTTCTGGAAGTTAAAAACATGCAGGTGTAGATATAATATGCTGCAGCCATTTATATCACCAGCCATAATGTTTTAAAACAACTGGCTTTTTTGCATAGTCTTTAGAAGAGGGTTAGATGAGCACTTCTGTTTTCCTTTTCTTGAGAAGTTTTATAAAAACACCAAAAGGTCATCTTTAAAATGTCAGACAAGATTAACAACAAAATCTTGGAAGACAGCCAGTCCACCAAGGAAACAAACCCAAAGGACTCTTTACAGATGCTTTAAATAAGCAACAGAACCTGAGAGTGGGGTGAGGGCAGGGGAGAGAAATACTTTGTAGCAAAGAAATACATTCAAGAGATGCCTCGTGGCATTGAACTGTTGGAAAGGAGTAGCAGTAAACAAACCTGGCCCCTAGCAATTGCTAAAGGGCACATTCATTAGGAAGTTGGAAGCAAGAAGCCTAAGATCATGAGTCAGAGAAGCAGAATCATGAGCCACACCCACACTGGGTTCTATATGCTATTGTTAAAACAAAGAGAAGTTGATGTAAATATTTTAATTGCAAGGAATTGAAAAAGTGGTTATTAATCCCACTAGTTGATGCCAGGCCAGGTTTCTGATTATACAGCTGAGGATGTAGCTCTATAGTCCTGACAGCTGGGTAGTAGAGAAGATGCAGTTTTCTTCCCACAAAAATACCACTTCTCCTACTAACAATTCTAAAGGGAGAGAAAGCCTTTAACAGAGAACACATTAAAGGAGAGTCACAGTTATTTAAAACCAGAAACTTAAATATTGATGGAAGAAGCAAGTAGGTTTAGGAAGAGAGCAAGCTACAGAAATTGATAAAAGCTTTGCACTTTTAGTTGAAATTTTTAAAATTATAAACAGAAATGGAGAATTCTCTGCCATTTGTATTTTATCCAGTATTCAACTAAGTGGCCTATTTGTTTAGTAGGATGAAAAGTAAATTGCTGGCAAATGTGGAAACTAATACTGAAACAAAACTATAAGGCAGAGACATATTTTTGTAGCAAAGGATTTCACCAGCTTTGTCAGGGTTGACACAAGAATCATATTATAGGGGCTTCCCTGGTGGCGCAGTGGTTGAGAGTCCGCCTGCCGATGCAGGGGACACGGGTTCGAGCCCTGGTCCGGGAAGATCCCGCATGCCGCGGAGCAACTAAGCCCGTGCGCCACAACTGCTGAGCCTGCGCTCTAGATCCCGCGAGCCACAACTACTGAGCCCACGTGCCACAACTGCTGAAGCCCGTGTGCCTAGAGCCCGTGCTCCGCAACAGGAGAAGCCACCGCAATGAGAGGCCCGCGCACCGCAACGAAGAGTAGCCCTTGCTCGCTACAACTAGAGGAAGCCCGCACGCAACAACGAAGACCCAACACAGCCAAAAATAAATAAATAAAATAAATTTAAAAAAAAATCATATTATAGTTATACTTAATATAAATGTTAGATTATGTAATACATACATGTATATTCAGTAGAAATAGTCAATAAATTGTACATAATGTACTACAGTAGTAAATGTTAGGTTCTTTTCAATGAATACTTTGTAGTGTTTTTGCGATCTTTATAAACAACCTGGTTTTTAAATAAATACTATTTCAAATTTGGGGAATGAGAAGTTTAAAATAAGATGAACCAGATTTCTACAATCCATTTTCTGATGCTCAAAGTGGGCAGAGTACAAAATGGAGCATGGCTGAGGCCATGTGGTCATCTGTGTGTTCCTTGCACTGTTTGAATTTTATTATACATCCGTGATATGCAGGGGCACAAATCACTCATAGGTTATGCTTTTTAGGCAAACTTTTACACACGAATAACAACTAATTAGAATAGACCTTAGCAAAACCGTGATGTTTGCTTGTTTCATCAAGCTCCACTCTCTGAGTTTCCCCTGTGAGTCTATTTATTGCTCTGTCTTCTCTATTCCCTAATACCCTCTGCAGAACACTTATGCCCTCAAGTTCTCTTCCCTCTTGCACATCATCAAAACTTGCTTTTGGATCATTCAGGCTGAGGTAAAAATGACTACGATCTTAAAGCACAACCAGTATTTGAATTTTAATGGGAAAAAAAGATTTAAGTTAAAGGGATGAGATTCTGAGATAAAAGGATGAGAGTTGAGTGCCAACCATCAGTTAGTAGATGAGAAGACATTTTTAGGCATCAAAGCTTTTCCGCGGGCTTCCCTGGTGGCGCAGTGGTTGAGAGTCCGCCTGCCGATGCAGGGAACACGGGTTCATGCCCTGGTCTGGGAAGATCCCACATGCCGCGGAGCGGCTGGTCCCGTGAGCCATGGCCACTAAGCCTGCACGTCCAGAGCCTGTGCTCTGTAACAGGAGAGGCCACAACAGTGAGAGGCCTGCATACCACACACACACACACAAAAATGCCCAGATAAAACATTTCATTTTCCCATTAGAGAAATGCAAATCAAAACTACAATGAGGTATCACCTCACATTAGTCAGAATGGTCATCATCACAAAATGTCCAAACAATAAATACTGGAGAGGGTGTGGAGAAAAGGGATCCCTCTTGCACTGTTGGTGGGAATGTAAATTGATACAGCCACTATGGAGAACAGTATGGGGGTTCCTAAAAAACTAAAAATAGAACTACTATATTACCCAACAATCCCACTATTGGGCATATACCCAGAGAAAACCATAATTCAAAAAGATGCATGCACCCCAATGTTCACTGCAGCACTACTTACAATAGCCAGGACACGGAAGCAAACTAAGTGTCCATCAACAGAGGAATGGATAAAGAAGAAGTGGTACATATATACAATAGAATATTACTCAGCCATAAAGTGGAACGAAAACGGGTCATTTGTAGAGACGTGGATGGACCTAGAGTGTGTCATACAGAGTGAAGTAAGTCAGAAAGAGAAAAACAAATATTGTATACTAACACATGTATGTGGAATCTAAAAAAATGATATAGATGATCTTATTTGCAAAGGAGAAATAGAAACACAGACATAGAGAAAAAATATATGGATACCAAGGGAGAAGCAGGGAGTGAGACGAATTGGGAGATTGGGATTGACATACATATACTATTGATACTATGTATAAAATAGATAACTAATGAGAACCTACTGTATAGCACAGGGAACTCTACTCAGTTCTCTGTGGTGACCTAAATGGGAAGGAAATCCAAAGTAGAGGGGATATATGTATAGGTATAGCTGATTCACTTTGCTGTACACCTGAAACTAACACAAGAGTGTAAAACAACTATATTCCAATAATTTTTTTTAATTAAAAATAGAAAAATATGGGGAAAAATCAGGGATTTAGGGGGAAAAATTTAAAGAATCATTACCATATGAAAAAGTGATTAGTGTCACTAATGATAAGGAACGTACAAATTGAAAGCACAGAGAGATCTCACTAAGAGATGGCAGGGAAGTAGTACAACTGTTACACACATTAGTGTTCTGTTGGGTGAATATGGTGATCCAAGAGATTAAGAAAATATTTTTTTTTAAATGGGGGAAAGCAGAGCCTTTTTTATTTTATTTATTTATTTATTTATTGCGGTACGCGGGCCTCTCACTGTTGTGGCCTCTCCCGTTGCGGAGCACAGGCTCCGGACGTGCAGGCTCAGCGGCCATGGCTCACGGGCCCAGCTGCTCCGCGGCACGTGGGATCTTCCCGGACCAGGGCACGAACCCGTGTCCCCTGCATCGGCAGGCGGACTCTCAACCACTGAGCCACCAGGGAAGCCCCAAGAAAATAATTTGGCACAATCAAATTTTTAAAAACTGAAAATATCACACTATGATGCAGACATTGTTATTAGTTGTTTGCCTAACTGTTCTTGCATGTTTAACACTAGGAGATATGTCAAAAAAAACAGAAAAATAACCCATAAATTCTCTCAATTTATTTGGTAAAGCTTAAATTCATAGCAAACAAATTTTAAATGCAAAACTGAAGATAGTGGTTACCTCTGAGGGGATCAGAAAAGAGGAAAGGTCACCAGAGTCATGCAAGTGATATCAAGGTAAGAGTCATGTTCAGTTCTTAGACTGAATGGTGAGTCTTTGAAAAGATAATCTGGAAAATTAGAAGTCACTGCCTCTACTCTCAAGGTCAGAAAATACGTAAGAGACCCAGAGAGATTTTTTTTACCACACGTGGTTGCAATTTTATAGATAATAAAAAATGAAATCTCATTCTTGCCATTAAATCAATGTTATTTTTTGAATTTGAAGAAAAATGAAGCTATATAAATTTTTACAGTGGTGAACCCTGTAAAACTGCTCCTTTGAACATTACAGTGGTAATTTCAAGTCTTTAAAACACAAGTTTGAAGAGATAGGAAAATCCATTACATGCTCTTTCATACTTTCATGTAAATTAATATGAAAACAGCTTTATTAAGTTGTTTATATAATAAAATGCACATATTATAGTATGCAATTTGATGAGTTTTGATGTATGTATAAAACCATGAAACTATCACCACAATCAAAATAATAAACAGATCTGTTGACAAAAAAGTTTCCTCGTGGTCTTTTTAATGTATTCTTTCCAACTCTACCTACCCCTCTAATCCCGGGCAACAACTAATCTGTTGTCACCATGCAATAATTTGCATTTTTCTAGAATTTCGTATATGTTCAATTCCACCATATATACCCTTTTTGTCTGTCTTCTTTCTGTCAGCATATGTGAGATTTATTCATGTTGTGTATGTCAATAATTCATTCCTTTTTGTCATTTTATTACTTTTTATGAATATAGTACAGTTTATTTACCCCTTTGCTTATTGTTCATTAAACTTTTTTTGACCATATTTAGTTTGTCTTTAATTACATCCAATTTATTTTCATCTTGGACATTGTAATTTTCATCTCTAGAAATTTGAAAGTCTGTTTTGCATTACTTTTTTTCTTTGTTTCTACTTCCTTTTGGACATAGGCAGTACAGGTATAATAATTGTTTTAATATCAGTGCTTACTACTTCTAACACTTCCTTGGTAACTTTTCATTGGTTTTCTAACACTGTGAATTTTACATAGTGAGTGTTAGATATATTTATTTCTATAAACATTCTTATGCTTAATTTTGAGATTTATTAAAATTCCTTAGGAATGTTTTGATCCTCTGGATCTGGTTTATAAGATTTGTTATTTGGAACTTTTGCAGTTTTGTTGTAGGCTAATTTTTTCCCACTACTGAGGCAAAACCCTTCTGTGTACAGCACCCTGTAAACTTTGAGGTTTTCCAGTCGGGAAGGTGGGGTGAGAACATGCACTATGACTGTCTTTGTGTGAATGCCATGCCTTGTTACACCCAATCCTTGAGGTGGTTTTCCCTAACCTCAGACACATGCCCTGATCAGCACTTAGCCAAATGCTGGAGGGGAGCACTCTGCTGCCATCTGGAATTCTCTCTCTGTGCAGCCCTGTCACTGTTCCTCTGACCTACGAATTCTAGTCTTGGTTTCTCTGAATTCTCAGCTCTCTCTCCTCAACTCATTCCTCAGTCCCCATCTGCACTCAAGATCTGTCTGAAATCAGAAGGACTGACACCAACATGCACTGCAATGCATTATCTTATGTAAAATTGGGTTTAAAACAATAATTTACAATTAAGGATGCTTATAATACTAGTGATAAGTTTCTTACAGTAGTAACAATTACACACAGTAGGTAATATGTTCAAAGGGCAATTTTCATCTAATAGTCACGTTATTTCAAATCATTTTTGGAGTCATTCCAAACATGTTAAATACTATCTCAAATGTAGTAAGTTTTCTTTCTATATAGGACAAGTAATAACTGTCTTATACATATGTATATATCAGACAAATATGAATTGATCTTTTTTCTAGGGTATACTCATATATTACATAAGTTTAACTATACAATAATTGTTCTTTACTAATTTCCCCCTTTTCAATAAGAAAATGTTATATTTCCTTACATATATTTTTATATATTTTATATATACTGCAAATATGTATTTATATATAGTCTTATGATGTATATGTGTATATATACATAGACTAGAAACATATATATATATATATATATACATAAAATACATATACATACACACATAGACTAGAAACAATTAATTGCATCAATTGATAAAACACTAAACTCAGGAAAATCTAACGCTTCTCTAACAGTGCTCTGTACCTCCTCTCTCTCTCAGCATACAAATTAGGCAATTTTATATTAAGTCAACTTCTAGATCAAAGCATTCATCGCTTAGCCAGAGGAACTATTTTTGGCACAAACTTCCTTTCACTTCTACAGATGGTTCCATATTGAAACTGTTCTTTTGTTCCAATCTCAAACACTATATTAAACAAACTTGTAACATGTTTAAGATACCTTATTATTTGATAGTTTGTGTTGGGGCCACTCAAAGTATATTTGTAGTCATGAAAGACACTGAGACGCTTGACCCAAGGGTTAAAAATTTCCAGAATCTCTAGTGACAGGATGAGATAGCATTTACTGAAAAGCTACCCAGCTGCAGCCTACCACTTCATTTACACATCACAATAGCTCTGAAAAGTAAACAGGATTTTCCCAGTTAGAGATGAAGAACTGTAAATTAAAAGTCAAGGAGTCTACCTTTGGTAAGCGATGAACGAAGAGCCTTGCTGAGATTTTAATCCAGCTGTATTTTGGAGCAACATGGATGGACCTAGAGGTTGTCATACTAAGTGAAGCCAGACAGAGAAAGACAAGTATAAGATATTGCTTATATGTGGAATCAAAAAAAAGAAGATACAAATGAACTTATATATGAAACAGAAACAGACCCACAGACATGGAAAACAAACTTATGGTTACCAAAGGGGAAAGAGGGAGGGAATAAAGTAGGAGTTGGGGATTAAAATATACACACCACCATATATAAATTATACAACTAACAAGGCCCTACTATATACCACAGAGAACTATACTCAATAATTTTTAATAACTTATAAGGGAAAAGAATCTGAAAAAAATTAGGTATATATGTATGTATAACTGAATCACTTTGCTGTATACCTAAAGCTAACACAACATTGTAAATCAACTATACTTCAATAAAAATTAATTAATTAATTAAAAAATAAACCAAAAAGCTCTAAATGGCATACAGGTAATTTGACTCAAGGTAGAGTGAGCAATAACTGAAGTATCAAAATTTATATAACTCCACTACATAAGCCTCTTCGAATGATCTCTGCTCCCTATCAGCTCTGTGTTCCTACCTCTATCTTTAGTCTCAGGCCTAGGTCTAATGTCAAACAGTGCACAGTATATTGGAAAGAGGGTGGATTTTGGAGTCTGAGAGTATGAAAATCTCAGTTTTATTTTTTTAATAGCCATGTGAGTGTTATGAACTTAATATTGTCCTCCTAAATTTTTTTGTTGAAGTCTTAATTCCTAATAGCTTACAATGTGACTGTATTTCTCGATAGGGCCTTTAAAGAGAAAATTAAGATTCAATGAGGTTATATGGGTGGGCCCTAATGCAATGTGACTGGTGTCCTTATAAGAAGAGGAAGAGTCACTAGGGATGTATCTGCACAGAGAAAAAGCCATTAGAGAACCCAGTGAGAAGGCAGCCCTCTCCAAGCCAAGGACAGAGGGCTCAGGAGAAACCAACTCAATCTTGTACTTCAGCCTCCAGAGAAAATAAGAGTTCTGTCTTTTGAACAGCTTAGTCTGTGGTATTTTGTGATGGCAGCCCTAGCAAACTAAGACAAGACCTTAAAACATTTTACATGACCTCTTTGAATCTAAATTTCCTTAGTTATTATTATAGTTTATAATGATAATAGATTGTATTGACTAATAAGTGAAATAATCTAGAGTGCAATGATGTACATATTCATAAATCTTATTTTCTCCTGGTATGTTTTTCTTGTGACTTCCAACTCCAATAAACTACTCATTAAGCTCATTCTCAGCAGTGGTTCATGAAACAAATCTAAGGGCAGAGAAAATAGGAAGAGAAATTAATAGTCAAAAGCATCTCGAGAAAGTTCACTTGCATAAAATTCACAAAACATTATTATTATTTTTACTTTCCTCAAGTTCTGGTCATCTCATTCTTGATGAATATGTCTGTGAGAATATTATTTTTTTCTTTAAATGGAAAATTTCAAAATGGATAAACCCTTAGCATTTCTTAAATTCGGACAATATTTGAGTGAGTAAATATAAAATGAAAAATGATTTCATCTTATTGTATAAGCAATTAATGCGTTTTTTTTTGTTTCTCTTTTTTTTTTTTTTTTTTTTTTGGTCTCACAGATTTACATACCAATTTGTTTGTGTTCCTGAATCTTCTCCTTCAAACTTTTGAGTCATATTCAATTGTGTTGTCTACTCAACAGAAGGGATCTTTCTCTGCCCCAATTTGCTTCACTCCATAGTCCCACAGACGCCTTACAGTTTTTGGGGTTTTTTTTTGGCAAAAATCTGATAATCATGATTAACCCCTCACTTTCTTTCACTTCCTATTTCACATCTGCTAGTTCAACCATCAGAATATCACCACCATCCCCACCTCCACCTCTACCAATTCTAAATTCAAATCTCCCCTGAATTATTTTTATTTATTTATTTATTTTGCGGTACGCGGGCCTCTCACTGTTGTGGCCTCTCCCGTTGCGGAGCACAGGCTCCGGATGCGCAGGCTCAGCGGCCATAGCTCATGGGCCCAGCCGCACCGCAGCATGTGGGATCCCGGACCGGGGCATGAACCCGTGTCCCCTGCATCGGCAGGCGGACTCTCAACCACTGTGCCACCAGGGAAGCCCTCCCCCGAATTATTTTATTAGCATTAGCTGTTAATTATTTTAATAGATACACAGCTGCTACTTCCCTTTCCCTCTTTCTCACCCTTTCCTTACCTTCAGTTCTTTTCAGGCCTTGAACCAGGAACTCTTCAAGGGATCAGACCACACACCTCCACTCTCCACTAGGAAGTGAGCTTTGCCTCACAAGTCAGGTCCTGCACGTGCTTTCTTTCTGTCCATCAATTTCCCCAAACCAGGTTGAATCCCCACTTGATCTCCATCTCCTAATTGAAGGAAGGGAGAAGACGGGAACTAATATTTATTATTTTCATCTGGGGATTCTAGGCTAGCTTCCTTATATATGTTAATCTTTACATACATGATATTATTATACTCATTTTACAGGCAAATGAAACTAATAAGTGCCTGGGATATTTGCATGACTATGTTAACAAGTGTTAACCTAGCCAACGAGTAGCAGTACTAGAATTCAAACCCAGATAAATCTGGGGCCAACTTCCAAGTCATTTCTACCTTGTGTTTCTTTGAAGGCATACATTAGCACTTTTTGTTGGCCACCCTGGGATCCCAGAATGACTGTTTGGGCAGGTAGCAAGAGGATATGTTTAGGAAGCAGAAAAAAACAGAATTTGTGGACCATTTCTTCAACTGTAAAATAGAAATAAAAATTCCTAACAGTTCTTTTAAATAATAAAATCAAAGAATTTAGTACTGTTTTTAGGAAAGAATAAACACACACATGCAAA